>NC_057729.1:48860600-49017649 GCF_004010195.1 Chiloscyllium plagiosum
CTACTATAGGAAAGATACAGAGGCTTTGGAGAGGGTGCAAAGAAGGTTTACCAGGATGCTGCCTGGACTGGAGGGCTTGTCTTATGAAGAAAGGTTGATTAAGCTTGGACTTTTCTCTCTGGTGAGAAGGAGGAAGAGAGGAAACCTGATCGAGGTGTACAAAATAATGAGAGGAATAGATAGAGTCAATAGGCAGAGACTTTTCCCCAGGGCAGGATTGACTGGTACAAGTAGTCATAGTTTGAAGATATTAGGAGGAAGATATAAAGGAGACGTCAGAGCTAGGTTCTTTACGCAGAGAGTTGTGAATGCATGGAATGCATTTCCAGCTGTGGTGGTGGAAGCAGAGTCATTGGGGACATTTAAGTGACTGCTGGACATGCACATGGATAGCAGTGAGTTGAGGGGTGTGTAGGTTAAATTACTAATATTTACATTAGGATTAAATCGCGGCACAACATCGTGGGCCAAAGGGCCTGTTCTGTGCTGTACTTTTCTATGTTCTAACTTATGCTGGGAATGTGGACTCTGCTGCTCCTGGGATGCTGTCTGACCAACTGTGCTTTTCCAGCACCACACTTGTTGACTCTGACTCCAGCATCTGCAACCTGGTTGATATTCAACTACCCTGCACGCGATTAGGAATGAGCAAGAAATGTTGACCTAGCCAGAGACACTGTGAATGAATAACAAAATATAAGTCGGTCAGAAGCTTCTGCTGCTCTATTTATCTACACCGCGCAGATGATTTAGAATACATCCGAAATGAGCTGCAATTTAAAACCAAATTACAGAAAATGCTGAAGTACTCAGCAGGGTGGTTGACAAAGATATAAAGATAATTTTTCAGATTTTGCCTGCTATGAATTTCAACTGCTGGATAACTTTCCAAAAAACCTGCGCACGAAATAATTTCGAGACTTTTGCACACTATTCGAAAATGTTGCAATTTAAATTAGTCACATTTTGGAAGCGGGAGATTCTATTAGTGAAATAAAAGGGAAAGTTTAAATGAAATGACATTGCAGAATCAGTAAAAAATTGCAATGTAGATTTGGAGTGGCTCGTCACTCTCGGACACACCATTAGAATTACTCAGAGGGCAGTATTAGCTGGAAGTTTAATATTAGGGTAATTGCTAACGTTCTGGGTTGATATACTTTAAATGCTCTTAGTTCGAGCCCCACACACGCGGTGTTGTTTATATGCAGGCAGGTATGGAAAGTGAGAATGCTGGAGCAAGTCCGTGTTTCAGTATGTTTGAACATCCTGCCAAAAGTGATAAGTACAGCTGCTGAGTGTCCTGCTTTCTTTACGGTGAAAAAGTAGGTTTCCAAATGCCACTGACATTTTTCTTTTCTCAAAGCGCCCATTCCAGATGCTGCAGCGACTCCTCCTGGACAGACAACTTATTGAGAACACCAGCAATAGCATTAATGGTATAAGATACACATGACTTAAATAAAAGTATATCACCGTTCATATATGTGTTATTATAGTTATGAATTACCGTGTTTTAGTTTGTATTTTTGTTTTTATTTTGTATTTTGATCCGAAAACATACCTAAAAAGTGTCTTATTTTCCTTTACGTTGTCTATATGTGTAATGCAATTTTTATAGGAAAATAAGATTTACTTGTTATCGGTATATATTCGTTGAGTCAAAATACAAAAACAAAAACACAAACTAAAACACAATAATTCTGAACCATAGTCACATATATATAAGCTGTTGTATTTTGATTCAACGAATATATACCTAAAACAAGTGAGTCACGTTTATCAATAAAAATTGCATCACACAATGTATAGGAAAACAAGAATCACTATTTTTTAGGTATATTTCCATATCAAAATAAAAACAGAACGTGCTGGAAACATTCAGAAGATCACATACCAACAATGAAGGATGTTGTGACAATTCCAAATTTCAAAAGTTTATAATTTCCCCAGACCTGAAAATGTGTTGCTGGAAAAGCGCAGCAGGTCAGGCAGCATCCAAGGAACAGGAGAATCGACGTTTCGGGCATAAGTCCTTCCTCAGGAAATTTCCCCAGACAGCAGCTACCTGCAACTGGTACTCCAGCACTCTGTGAAGTCCTCACCCTTAAAAGAAGTATTCCCTAGGTTACAATTTCTGTATTGAATAGCATCATATTTAAGGTTATGCAAGTATGTGTGAGCCATAGAGGAAATTAAATATTGTTGAACTTTGCTCTTGCAGTACTAAAATAAAATTTCAAGAAACGTTTTAATATGTACAATATACAACAGGAATAAAAGATACAAGTAGGCAGAGAGATAAGAAGACAGCTTTTTAATGAAAAGAAAGTCGCCAGTACAAAACAAAATAAACCACCCAAAATACTCCTGAGCATTTCTTACAATTTAATCTTTTGTGGGGATTGGGCATTGCTGGCTAAATGAGCATTTTTTGCCTACCCCTAATTGCCCTTAAGAAAATGGTGGTGAGATGTCTTCTTCACCCTTTTTCAGAACAAATGAACCGTTCATCCTCATCATTTATTGTTCATGGTCCTTAGTCTGTGCAAAAGTAGACCATGAGTAGGCCCCTCCAGCCTGTTCCATCATTCAATCGGATCATGGCAGGGTTTATTGGAAAGACTAGAAAATGCGTGCTGTGTGGTCCAGTTTGTGTTCAGTGACACTGAGGGAACACAGATACCATTCCATGTCAGGATTATGTGTGGCTTGGAGAGGAGCTTGTAGGTTGAGGTTTGTCCATGTATCTATTGCTCTTGACCTTTAAGGTGGTTAGGGGTCATGGGTTTAGATGATGCTATTGAAGAGGCTTTGGTAAGTTGCTGCAAAGAATCTTATGTATGGTACACCCTGCTGTATTTTGTGATCAAAGGGATTGAACACTCAAGGTGGTGGATGGAGTGCCTAGAGTTAAAAACATAGTAAAAGAAAGACTATGAGCAGAAGACAAGAGAATAAGAGGGGTCATGTTGAAGTTGTCAGGGAGAATTTTTAAAAAACCTTCTTTCTGTCAACACCTTTCAAAACTACAATCTAATGTGCTTCATAGCCAATTAAGTGCTTGTGGATTGTGGCCCTACTGCCAACATGGCAGCAGTTGAAACAAATAGGATTCTTAAGGTCAGTGACAGGGTAAATGCTGAGAGGATGTTTCCTCTCTTGGGAGTCTAGGACCAGAGGACATTGACTCAGAATTAAGGGGCCCCTGTTTAAGACTGAGCTGAGGAGGAATTTTTCTCTCAGAGGGTAGTGAGTCTTTGGAACTCCTTGCCACATAGAGCTATAAAAACAGAATACTTGTGCATATTTAAAGTTAGTATGGATAGATTCTTGATCAGTTGTGGAACCAAGGATTAGGGAGAAAGGGCAGGAAAGTAGATATGAGGCCATGATCCTATTGAATGGTTGGAGGGGTTTACTCATGTTCCTGAGTCTTGTGGCCTAATTGTTTTATGGACTAATTTTTCCACAGACTAAGTATCATGAACAATAAATGATGAGGATGAACAGTGAGACAGTTCTGACAGAGAGTCACCGAAACGTTAACTCTGATTTCTCTCCACAGATGCTGCCAGACCTGCTGAGATTTTCCAGCAATTTCTGTTTTTGTAACAGTTAGATGATGTTGGCTGAATTTGGCAAGACACCTTGCCCTTCAAGTAAGATCATAGAATGTTTTACATCCACTTGAACAAGCAGTTTAACACCCACCCAGAAAGGTAGCATACTTGATAATGTATCATTTCCTCATTGGAATATCAGAACATTAAATGCGAGAATAGGACTTCAAACCACAACCTTCCAATTCAAAGAGATGAGAATTAATTATTTTTTCATACCAGAAGCAAGTGAGGTGATGTAGGTTTTGAAAAAGAAGGGTAAGGCTTGTTATTATGACTTATTTTCACTGTGTTTGAATGATGTGACAAATCAATTTAAACAAATGTTTTTCTTTTTTAAAATCAATATTGCTGTTTGAATGAAAGCAAGTGCCTGATTGAGAGAAAGTGAGGACTGCAGATGCTGGAGATCAGAGTTGAAGAGTGTGGTGCTGGAAAAGTACAGCTGGTTAGGCAGCATCCAAGGAGCAGGAGAGTTGATATTTTGAACATAAGCTCTTCATCAGCAATGAGGGGGTGGCCCAAGGGGGCGAAGACATAAATGGGAGGGGGGTGGGGCTGGGGGTAAGGTAGCTGGGAATGCGATAGGTAGATGAAGGTGAGGGTGAAGGTGATAAGCCAGAGAGGAGGGTGGAGGGGATAGGCGGAAAGGAAGATGGCCAGGTACGACAGTTCAAGAGGGCAGTGCTGAGTTGGATCTAGGATAAGGTGGGTGGAGGGGAAATGAGGAAACTGGTGAAATCCACATTGATCTCGTGTGGTTGGAGGGTCCCTGATTGGGTTGGATTAGTAGAAAGGACTGACTATCCAAGATTAGGGTTAACACTAATGGTAGTCAAATGAGGGTTAGGCCAACACAAGGGGGCAGATAACCTGATTAGGTTTAGATGTATAAGACCAATGTCCTGTGCAGTCAACAAGTTGTGTCGAATTTTCCATTCAGTGGGTGTCTAGTCTTCAGTGTGTCTCCATGAAACTAAAAGTATGGATCCGGCATCAATCAGGAATTGTAAGGGGCGGCTCTGTAGCCACTCCTGTACCTGCTGCAATGTAATCTATTGGCATGGGCAACTGGATCAACCCAGTGATTAAACTCTGCTGACACTGGGGTACAGCTGGAGAAACATACAGAAAAAGTAGAGAGGAGGTTTAACTTTGAAAGAAAATTGACAGGAAAGTCAACTTGCTTGAAGAGCAGCCCTCCTATTGGAATGATCAAAAGTTATTATTTTCTGCTATAGAAATTTCAAGGAAAAGGAGAGATTATTTTTGGTTTTTCAATGCATTGGGTGCATCCGTAGAATTGGTAATGTAACTAGTTTTCTTATTCTTTATTTTTCTACGGTCTGGGAATTTAGAATAGTGGGAATGGCGGTTAGGGCAGTTGAATGTTCCTCCTGCAGAATGTGGGAGGCAAGGGTCACCGCTAGTGTCCCTGCTGACTTCATCTGTGGAAAGTGACCTAACTCCAGCTCCTTGAAAACCGCGTGAGGGAAGTGGAGCTGGAGCTGAATGAACTTCGGAAAATTCAGGAGGCAGAGGGGGTTATTGAGAGGAGTTACAGGGAGGTAATCCCAGCTCAGGTACAAGAAAAAGGCAGATGGGTTACAGTCAGGGGACGGAAAGGGAACCAGCAGGCAGTGCAGGGAACCCCTGTGGCCGTTCCCCTCAATGACAAGTATGCCATTTTGGATACTGTTGAGGGGGGTGGAGTTACCAGGGGTAAGACATGGTGTACAGGTCTCTGGCACAGGGTCTGTCCCTGTTGCTCAGAAAGGCAGGGGAGAGAAGAGCAGAGCATTAGTCAGAAAGACTCACGATTGGTGTGTTGCCTCCTAGATGCCAGCATCCACGATATCTCAGATCATGTTATCGGGATCATGGGGAGGGGTGCAAGGAGCAGTCCCAAGTTGTGGTCCACATAGGTACTAACGATATAGGTAGAAAAAAGGATGGGGATTTAAGGCAGAAATTCAGGGAGCTCAGGTGGAAGCTTAGTGCAAGAACAAACAGAGTTGTTATCTCTGATTTGTTGCCCATGCCACATGCTAACGAGGCAAGGAGTAGGGAGAGAGAAGAGTTGAACATGTGATGACAGGGATGGTGCAGGTGGGAGGGATTCAGATACCTGGATAATTGGGGCTTATTCTGGAGCAGTTGGGACCTCTACAAACAGGATGGTCTACATTTCAGCCAGAGGGGGCTCAATATCCTGGGGTGGAAATTTGCTAATGCACCAACAAGCAGGAAGATGGTGTCAAGTGTGTCTACTTCAACACCAGGAGCACCCGGAATAAGGTGGTGAACTTGCAGCATGGGCTGGTACCTAGGACTTTGATACTGTGGCCATTTCGGTGACATGGATAGAGCAGGAACAGGAATGGTTGTTGCCGGTTCCGGGATTTAGATGTTTCAGTAACAACAGAGAAGATGGTAAAAGAGGGGGAGATGTGGCATTGTTAGGAGAAAGTGAGGACTGCAGATGCTGGAGATTAGAGTTGAGTGTGTTGCTGGAAAAGCACAGCAGGTCAGGCAGCATTTGAGGAGCAGAAGAATTGACATTTCCTGATGAAGGGCTTATGCCCGAAACATCGATTTTTTTGCTCCTTGGATGCTGCCTGACCTGCCATGCTTTTCCAGCAACACACTCTCGACATGTGGCATTGTTAGTCAAGAACAGTATTACGGTGGCAGAAAGGACGTTTTTTTGGACACGCATTATGGACTGAGGTTAGAAACAGGAAAGGAGAGGTCAACCTGTTGGGAGGTTTTCTGTAGGCCTCCAAATAGTTCCAGAGATGTCGAGGAAAGGATAGCAAAGATAATTCTGGACAGGAGCGAGAGTAACAGGGTAATTGTTAAGAGGGACTTTAACTTTCCAAATATTGACTGCAAATACTATAGTTTGAGTACTTTAGATGGGTCAGTTTTTGTCCAATGTGTGCAGGAGGGTTTCCTGACACAGTATGTTGATAGGCCAACAAAGGGCAAGGTCACATTGGATTTGGTGCTCGATAATAAACCTGGCCAAGTGTTAGATTTGGAGGTAGGTGAGCACTTTGGTGATAGTGACCACAATTCAGTTATGTTTACTTTAGCGATGGAAAGGGATAGGTATATAATGCAGGGCAAGAGTTATTGCTGGGAGAAAGGCAATTATGATGCGATTAGGCAAGATTTAGGATGCATAGGATGGGGAGGGAAACTGCAGGAGATGGGCACAATTGAAATTGGAGCTTATTCAAGGAATAGCTACTGTGTGTCCTTGATAAGTATGTACCTGTCAGGCAGGGAGGAAAGGGTTCAGTGAGGGAGCCGTGTTTTACTAAAGAAGTTGAATCTCTTGTCAAGAGGAAGTAGAAGCCTTATGTTAGGATGAGATGTAAAGGCTCAGTTAGGACACTTGAGCGTTCTAAGTTAGCTAGGAAAGACCTAAAGAGAACAGTAAGAAGAGCCAGGAGAGGACATGAGAAGTCTTTGGCAGGTAGAATCAAGGAAAACCCTAAAGCTTTCTATAGATATATCAAGAGTAAAAGAATGACTAGAGAAGGATTATGGCCAATCAAGGACAGTAGTGAGAAGTTGTGTGCAGAGTCCAAGGAGATAGGGGAAACGCTAAATAAATATTTTTTGTCAGTATTCACACTGGAAAAAGATAATGTTGTCAAGGAGAATACAGGGATATAGGCTACTAGACTAGATGGGATTGACGTTCGCATGGAGGAGATGTTAGCAATTCTGGATAGTGTGAAAATAGATAAGTCCCCTGGGCTGGATGCAATTTATTCTAGGATTCTCTGGGAAACCTGGGAGGAGATTGCAGAGCCTTTGGCTTTGATCTTTATGTAATCATTGATACAAGAATAGTGCCAGAAGACTGGTGGATAGCAAAGAAGGAGAGTAGAGGCAACCCTGGTAATTATAGACCAGTGAACCTTACTTCAATTGTCAGTAAAGTATTAGAAAAGGTTATAAGAGATAGGAATTATAATCACCTGGAGAGGAAAACATTGATTAGGATGGTCAACATAGTCATGTGAAGGGTAGATCATATTTTACAAACCTTATTGAGTTCTTTGAGTTGGTGACCAAACAGATGGATGAGGGTAAAGTGGTTGATGTGGTGCAAATGGATTTCAATAAGGTGTTTGATAAGGTTCCCCACAATAGGCTACTGCACCAAATATAGTGGCATGGGATTGAAGGTGAATTTACCGGTTTGAATCAGACATTGGCTAGCTGAAAGAAGATAGAGTGTGGTAGTTGATGGGAAATGTTCATCCTGGATTTCAGTTACTAGTTCTGGATATAAGTTTGCTCACTGAGGCTGGAAGGTTCATTTCCAGACGTTTCATCACCCTACTAGGTGACATCTTCAGTGGGTCTCCAGGCGAAGCACTGCTGCTGATTCCTGCTTTCTATTTACATGTTTGGGTTTCTTTGGTTTTGGTGATGTCATTTCCTGAGGTGATGTCATTTCTTGTTCTTTTCCTCAGGGGGTGATTGATGGGAATTAACTCAATGTGTTTGTTGATAGAGTTCCGGTTGGAATGCCATGCTTCGGTCCATGCTCTCGGTGTCTATGCACAATGATCCCTGAAAGTTGCCACTCAGGTTGATAGGGCTGTTAAGAAGGCCTACAGTGTGTTAGCTTTTAATAGAAGAGGAATTGAGGTTTGGAGCCACGAGGTGATGCTGCAGCTGTACAAAACTCTGCATGTCATTTCTTGTTCTTTTTCTCAGGGGGTGGTTGATGGGAATTAACTCAATGTGTTTGTTGATAGAGTTCCGATTGGAATGCCATGCTTCTTGGAATTCTCGTGCGTGTCTCTATTTGGTTGTCCGAGGATGGATGTGTTGTCACAGTTGAAGTGGTGTCCTTCCTTATCTGTATGTAAGGAGACTAGTGAGAGACGATTATGTCATTTTGTGTCTAGTTGATGTTCATGCATCCTGGTGGCTAGTTTTCTGCCTGTTTGTCTAATGTAGTGTTTGTTACAGTTCTTGCACAGTATTTTGTAAATGACATTAGTTTTGCTTGTTGTCTGTATAGGGTCTTTCAAGTTTATTAGCTGCTGTTTTAGTGTATTGGTGGATTTGTGGGCTACCATGATGCCAAGGGGTCTGAGTATTCTGGCAGTCAGTTACTAGTGGTATATTTCAAGGATCTGTTTTGGGGCCACTGTTGTTTGTCATTTTTATAAATGAACTAGATGAGGGTGTAGAAGGATGGGTTAGTAAATTTGCGGATAATACTAATGTCATGGATTTGTAGATAGTGCTGAAGGATGTTGCAGGTTACTGAGGCACATAGATAAACTGCAGAGCTGGGCTGAGTGATGGCAAATGGAGTTTTCTGCAGAAAAGTGTGAGTTGATTCACTTTGGAAGGAGCAACAGGAATAGAGAGTATGGGCTAATGGTAAGACTCTTGGCAGTGTAGATGAGCAGAGAGATCTCGCTGTCCATGCACAATGATCCCTGAAAGTTGCCACTCAGGTTGATAGGGCTGTTAAGAAGGCCTACAGTGTGTTAGCTTTTAATAGAAGAGGAATTGAGGTTTGGAGCCACGAGGTGATGCTGCAGCTGTACAAAACTCTAATACAGCTGCACTTGGAGTATTGCATACAGTTCTGGTCACCATATTATATGAAGGATGTGGAAGCTTTAGAAAGGGTCCAGAGGAGATTTACTAGGATGTTGCCTGGTATGGAGGGAAGATCTTATGAGGAAAGGCTGAGGGACTTGAGCCTGTTTTCATTAGAGAGAAGAAGGTTGAGAGGTGAACTAATTGAGAGATGTAAGATAATCAGAGGGTTAAATAGGGTGGACAGTGAGAGACGTTTTCCTCAGATGGTGATGGCTAGCATGAGAGGACATAGCTTTAAATTGAGGGGTGATAGATTTAGAATTAGGTTCTTCACTCAGAGAGTAGTAGGGGCGTGGAATGTACTGCCTGCAACAGTAGTAGACTCGCCAACTTTAAGAGTATTTAAATAGTCATTGGATAAACATCTGGATGAAAATGGAAGAGTGTAGGATAGGTAGGCTTCACAGATTGGCGCAACATCGAGGGCTGAAGGGCCTGTACTGCACTGTAACACTGTAATGTTCTATGTTCTATTAATTCCGATTTGGTTTGCACATTTTCTTTGCCAGGGTAACAGTAGGGCTAAATAGACCAAAGGAATTCATGATGTGGCGATACTGGTGTTGGACTGGGGTGGACAAAGTTAATCGTCACATGACAACGAGTTATAGTCCAACAGGTTTATTTGAAACCACAAACTTTCAGAGCCCCCGCTCATTCCTCAGGCAGCTAGAGAGACAGAATACATCAGACATAGAATTTATAAGTAAAAGCCTTAAAGGTCATACAACTTATGTGAATGTATTGTGGTACATGACTCTATTGAGCAAACCTAGATCTCCGAAACCTTATATTTTAAATAAACCTATTGGACTATAACCCAGCGTCGTGTGATTTTTGAAAAGTAACTCAGTCAGGGCTACAAGTTTAAAGACCATGACATGCCCTCTAATGCTTTTTTATCTTAATAATGGGAGCCCAAAAGAGCTAAAAGAAATTACAAAGACATATGGCAGCTGCGGCTACTTTCATCAGCAGAAGCTGCTGATTTAATTGTGCCTCACGTGGCAGCCCCTTCCTTGTGTCTCCTCATCATTGCTGTTGTAAAAACTGTCCCAAAATATTGATTGCCTGCAACACGCAATGGGAATTAAAACATTGCAAACAATTGGGTTATTCACTAGTTCGATATCTTGTTAATTAATCATTTCAAATTGGCGATCAGGTTGCTGATTTCACAGCTAACTATTTGAGTCACCTTTGTCCTATATCCTAAAGTAAGTTGGGTTAACAAAAATATATTAACCTTGGATTTAAAATTAACGGCTGACCTCACATTTGTGGAAGAGAATTCCAAACTTTTACCACCCTTTGTTGTAGATGTCTTTCTGACTAACTTCTGAAATGTCTGCTTATACATTTTAGGCAACGCCTTAGTCCTATACATATTCCAGTGGAATTTTCTCTCTCTCTCTCTCTCTTTTGTTGCGGCTGCACAGGACATTGATTTGACCACTTTTGGAATATTGCGTGCAATTCTGGTCTTCCTCCTGTCGGAAGGATGTTGTGAAACTTAGAGTCATAGAGATGTACAGCATGGATACAGACCCTTCGGTCCAATTTGCCCATGCTGACGAGATATCCCAACCCAATCTAGTCCAGAATGTCCAGATTCCAGAGGAGGAAGTGCTGGATGTCTTGAAACAGTTAAAAGTGGATAAATCCCAGGACCTGATCAGGTGTACCCGAGAACTCTGTGGGAAGCTAGAGAAGTGATTGCTGGGCCTTTTGCTGAGATATTTACATCATTGACAGTCACAGGTGAGATGCCGGAAGACTGGAGGTTGGCAAACGTGGTGCCACTGTTTAAGAAGGGCGGTAAAGACAAGCCAGGGAACTATAGATCGGTGAGCATGACGTTGGTGGTGGGCAAGTCGTTGGAGGGAGTCCTGAGGGACAGGATGTTCATGTATTTGGAAAGGCAAGGACTGATTAGGGATAGTCAACATGGCTTTATGCCTGGGAAATCATATCTCACAAACTTGATTGAGTTTTTTGAAGAAGTAAGAAGATTGATGAGGGCAGAGCAGGAGATGTGATCGATATGGATTTCAGTAAGGCATTCAACAAAGTTCCCCATGGGAGACTGATTAGCAAGGTTAGATCTCATGGAATACAGGGAGAACTAGCCATTTGGATACAGAACTGGCTCAAAGGTAGAAGACAGAGGGTGGTGGTGGAGGGTTGTTTTTCAGACTGGAGGCCTGTGACCAGTGGAGTGCCACAAGGATCAGTGCTGGGTCCTCTACTTTTTGTCATTTACATAAATGATTTGGATGTGAGCATAAGAGGTACAGTTAGTAAGTTTGCAGATGACACCAAAATTGGAGGTGTAGTGGACAGCAAAGAGGGTTACCTCAAATTACAACAGGATCTGGACCAGATGGGCCAATGGGCTGAGAAGTGGTGGATGGAGTTTAATTCAGATAAATGTGAGGTGCTGCATTTTGGGAAAGCAAATCTTAGCAGGACTTATACACTTAATGGTAAGGTCCTTGGGAGTGTTGCTGAACAAAGAGACCTTGGAGTGCAGGTTCATTGCTCCTTGAAAGTGGAGTCGCAGGTAGATGGGATAGTGAAGAAGGCATTTGGTATGCTTTCCTTTATTGGTCAGAGTATTAAGTACAGGAGTTGGGAGGTCATGTTGCGGCTGTACAGGTCATTGGTTCCCCACAAGGTTCTAAATTACCCCACAAGAGGAAACATCCTTCCAGCCCTACCTTGTCAATTGCCCTCAGAATCTCACATGTTTAAATATGATTCAATAAGAATGTCCAAAGCTTTGTTTCAGGGATTCTGGTAAATGTAACATGAAATCCTGAAACAGCTGATTCTCACTTTAGGGAATCACTATCTGACAATAGAGGAAATTGGTGACATCTGCTTTAGGGTTCATGTGTACCACCACGATGAACGTTATAATGGCTTGGTTAAAAAGCTCTAACACTGAAAATAACAGCCCACAGGACACCAGGTAACTTCATCTGTGACACTGATGGTAGCATCTGCCTCTTTAGCCATCTGCAAAAGTATGTCATGTGAAGACTCCCCATCATAAATTGATTTGTTTACTGCGTCACTCTCATATTTTGTTTATGGAAGGAAGCTGTTAACATATCTTTCTAAATTCCATGGAATACACCTCAGGTTTGAGTAGAAAATCCAAGTTGGCGGAATACGCTCCATCTATCTGAATGTGTGCAGCTCTAGCACTTAAGAGGGTTTACACCATCCAGGACAAAGCAGCCCACTTGATTTGCATCCCATCCATCACCTACAATATTGACTCCCTTCACCATCTGTGTTCTATGTCAGCAGTAACATCTACGAGATGCACTACGACAACTGAAGAAGTCTCTTCAGACATCACCTTATGAACCCATAACCTCAATCACCTAGAAGGACAACGGTAGCAAATTCATGGATTACCTGCAAATCCTGGCTTGGGATTATATCACCATTCTTTTACTTTGACCTAGTTGAAATAATGGAGCTCCCTCCTTCTCACTGTCTCGAGCGCATGTAAATATAGTCTTGTACAGGTCATTCTGCTTTAATGCACGTTTCATCAATGTGAATTTGCGGTAAAGCGATTGATGAATTGGGGAAGTTATTTCTAAAGCGCAAACGTTTAAAACATGTATTGGCTATAACATGATTACATCACCAGCACATTAACCACTGTTTCCAAACAGTGATTTTTCTATAACACGGGGTTGCACAAGAACTCTACCATCATGGTTTTGAAGAACTGACTGTAAATGTAAGAGATGTCTTTGGTTTGTTTGGAACGAGTCAAACTCCAGTGTTTGTTTGTTTCCTTGATATGTAACTGTTCAGAATTGAATTGCATTTGTAACTATGTATATATACAAAGATTTTTTTTATGAATAAAGTATATTTTTGAAATAAAAAAATTCTGGAGCTCTCTCTTACAACATTTCAGGTGTACCTTCACCACAAGGATTGCAACAGTTCAAGAGGGCAGCTCACTACCCCTTCTTAAGGGCAATTAGGGATGGGCAATAAATGCTGGCCGAGCCAGTGAAACCCATATCCCCTGAGTAAATAAAAAAGACTCTTTCTTGAACTTAACCCTTGGGATCTAGTCATCATTCTGGTAAATCTATGTTGCATCTCTACAATCACCAGAAAGTTTTCAAAATGTTTAGTAATGCTATCCTTGATTATAAGCTCTAACAATTTCCTGATGTAAGAATAACTGGTTTTTAATTTTACAGTGTCCCTCTCCCAGCTTTGTTAAAGAATGGAGTTCTTTTCCAAGATAAAAAATAGCTCTGGAGTTAAGAGAATTTTGGAAGATTATAGTGTGGTGATTGAATGCTCTCACTTACCTCCCTTAAAGTCAATCAGTCAGTCGTAACTTTTCAACTTTCAGTTTAGCATGTTAAATAACACGATTTAGTTTTTCCTAGCGATAAAATTAAAATCACAGTTGAATGCCAGCAATGTTCAATCCTAGAGCAATGTGGGAACCAGCAGTTTATATGCACTGATCTGCCTCTCTTGTGACAGATACCTTGTCTATTAAGATTGGCTCACTGTCAATTCATTCAGCTTCATACCTTTCTTTCCCTTTCCTTTTTTTCCAATCGAAGTAAGTCTGGGAGCGATCAAAATGAATATATCAATGTAATAGATATATTTAAGGGGAAATCAGACAAGTATATGACAGATGGTAGATTTAATTGTGCAAAGTTTGGAGGAGGCTCAAGTGAGCATAGACACTTGCATGGTCTGGTTGGGTCAAGTGGGCTGTTTCTGTGCTACATATCCAATGGAAATGAGCTTCTTTGTGAGTTTTGGTTCAAGAGTGACAACAGTGTAATCAACCTTGCGTCATATCACAAGATGGATGATAGATTACAATGAGGACAACCCTTGACCTATCTTAGTCCTCTGATACAAAAAAAGCTTACGTTATTCAAATATTTCTCATAAATTACTCAATGACTTTTGCCTTTATTATTGTTTCAGGATGTTCCAACTATAAGTTGATCATTGATCCAATTATCTGTTGTTTCTCCAGGTTCCACTCCAGTAAACATCCACAATTGTTCTTAATACCCCGTCTGAAATGCTAGGGGAGAAATAAAATTGTAGGTCACAGTAAAACTTCTGTCTACAAGGCATCTTATTACCTTTTCCACCACACACCTATCTCAACTTTGTTCCATTATAAATTTCTGTATCTCAATGGAAATTACCCGTGTAAATTCATCATCCTGCAATTACTCAATAAGGCTACTTGTTTTCTGCTGTCCACAATAGGCTCAAAGTGCGCCTTCAAGAAACTTTTGGGAACTGGCATTTCTTTTCAGATAAATACATTTGACAATGTCCAAAACAAAATGACTTCAAACAAAGTTTTAAAGATATAGGTACTTTCATTAAGATTTACATTTATCTTTCTGAATTTATTGTGCCTGTTCTTTTCCATATGTGGAGCTGAGCCTCTCCCAGAAGCTGAGATTTGCAGTCAATGTTTGCCCGAAGTTGCAACACTTGAACAGCAATTACGTCATATGGTTTAGATTAGATTAGATTAGATTAGATTAGATTACAGTGTGGAAACAGGACCGTGCCGCCCGCCGGTTGGATGTATGCAACACATCAATTGTACTGACCACGTAACTTATTTTAACTTACATAAATTTCTGATAACTTGTTTGCCAAAATATTTAAAGAAAACTTTGAGAGCAAATTTTAAAGGTCTTATTTATGTAAAATTTCAGGTAGATTGTTTCCTGAATGAAATATTTTACCTGTGTTTGTATGTGATGGAGAGTGAAAATTATATTTCACCCATCTGAAACGTTAACTCTCCCTCTCTCTCATTACAGGTGCTACTTGATCTGCTGAGTAGTTCTGTGTTTGGTTCTTTTATCAGATCCTGAATCCACAGTGTTCTGCTTTTCATGAAAAATACATGTTCTGTGTACACATTTTTTCATTTTAAAACCCCCATAATATATTGGAACCAAAGTAGGTCATTCAGCCCATCAAATCTGCTGTCTTTTTTTAACCACCAAGTTCACAACCTGTCAGGGTAGAGTTCAGTTTGTACCGCATTGCTGGCTCTAAATCTTCTTTGACATCTGAGGGAGTGGCATCTCAGAATATTTGTCCAGACAGTATTATACTGGCTGAGTCATTCCTCTTTTGAAAAAAACACAAGCTGGTATTAAAGGTGTGATACGTCGACAGGTGATTTCATAAAGTTATAGAGATGTACAGCACAGAAACAGACACTTCGGTCCAATTCATCCATGCTGACTAGATATCCTAAATTAATCTAGTTCCATTTGCCAGCAGTTGGCCCATATCCCTCATAACCCTTATTATTCGCGTATCCATATTGATGCCTTTTAAAAGTTATAATTGCACCTGCCTCCACCACTTTCTCCAGCAGCTCATTCCATACACTCATCACCCTCTGTGTGGAAACATTATTCCTTACGTCCTTTTAAAATCCTTTCTTTTACACCTTAAACATATGTCCTCCAGTTTTGGTCTCCCCTACCCTGGGGGGAAAAAGCCTTGCTATTCATCCTATCCATGATTTTGTAAAACCTCTACAGGTCACTCTGCTCTAATGCAACAGTTAGGTTCCTCTGCGACCTCACACTATGGAAAACCGCTATGGAGTCATAGAGTCATAGAGATGTACAGCATGGAAACAGACCCTTTGGTCCAACTTCTCCATGCCAACCCAATCTAGTCCCACCTTCCATACCCGACCCATATCCCTCCGAACCCTTCCTATTCATAAACCCATCCAGATGCCTTTTAAATGTTACAATCGTATCAGCCTCCACCACTTCCTCTGGCAGCTCATTCCATACACGTACCACCTTCTGCATGAAACAGTTGTCCATTAGATCTCTTTCATAGCTTTCCCCTCTCACCCTAAACCCATGCTCTCCAGTTCTGGACTCCTCCACCCCAAGGAAGAGACTTTGTCTATTTATCCAACCATCCCCCTTACGATTTTATAAACCTCTATAAGGTCACCCCTCAGTCTCCGACGCTCCAGGGAAAACAGCCCCAGCCTGTTCAACCTCTCCCTTTAGCTCAAATCCTCCAACCCTGGAAACATCCTTGGAAATCTTTTCTGAACCCTTTCAAACTTCACAACATCCTTCCATTAGGAAGGAGACCAGAATTGCATGCAATATTCCAAAAGTGGCCGAACCAATATCCTGTACAGCTGCAACATAACTTCTCAACTCCTGTACTCAATACTCTTATTAATAAAGGAAAGCATACCAAAAGCCTTCTTCACTAACATACCTACCTGCGACTCTATTTTCGAGGAGCTATGAACCTGCAGGTCTCTTTGTTCAGCAACACTCCCAAGGACCTTACCATTAAGTGTATAAGTCCTGCTAAGATTTGCTTTCCCAAAATGCAGCACCTCACATTTATCTGAATTAAACTCCATCTGCCACTTCTCAGCCCATTGGCCCATCTGATCAAGATCGCATTGTAATCTGAGGTGACCTTCTTCGCTGTCCACTACACTCCCAATGTTTGGTGTCATCTGCAAACTTACTAACTTATACCTCTAATGCTCGCATCCAATTCATTTATATAAATGACAAAAAGTAGAGGGCCCAGAACTGATTCTTGTGGCACTCCACTGGTCACAGGCCTCCAGTCTGAAAAACAATCCCCCACCACCACCCTCTGCCTTCTACCTTTGAGCCAGTTCTGTATCCAAATGGCGAGCTCTCCCTGTATTCCATGAGATCTAACCTTGCTAACCAGTTTTCCATGGGGAATCTTGTTGAACACCTTACTGAAGTCCATATCGATCACATCTACCGCTCTGCCCTCATCAATCCTTTTGTTACTTCTTCAAAAACTCAATCGAGTTTGTGAGATATGATTTCCCATGCACAAAGCCTTTCCCTAATTAGTCCTTGCCTTTCCAAACACATGTACATTCTGTCCCTCAGGATTCCCTCCAACAACTTGCCCACCACCAACGTCAAGCTCACTGGTCTATAGTTCCCTGGCTTGTCCTTACCACCTTTCTTAAACAGTGGCACCACATTAGCCAACCTCCACTCTTCCAGCACCTCACCTGTGACTATCGATGATACAAATATCTCAACAAGGGGCCCAGCAATCACTTCCCTAGCTTCTGACAGAGTTCTAAGGTTCACTTGATCATGTCCTGGGATTTATTCACTTTTATGTGTTTCAAGATATCTAGCACTCACCCTGTAGAAGATTACTAGAAAAAAAATCACTATATCCGTTCAGCATAAAATTTGCGTTATCCAAACAGCGTCCACAATTCGTCAATCGAATTATAGCCAATTTGTGTTGACAAAATGCGTGTTATACCTGTATAAAGTCACCCCTCAGACTCCAATACTTCAGGGAAAATAGCCCTAATCTATTCAACTTCTCCCTATACTCAAACCTCCAACTCTGGCAACATCTCTGCAAATCTTTTCTGAACTCTTCCAAGTTTTATCACATCTTTCCTGAAGGAGGGAGAAGCGAATCGAAAGCACGATACCAAAGTGGCCATACCAATGTCCTATACAGCTGCAGCACCACCTCCCAACGCCTATACTCAATGCACTGACCAATAAAGGAGGAGAAAATAAGGATTGCAGATGCTGGAGATCAGAGTTGAGAGTTTGGTGCTGAAAAAGCACAGCAAGTCAGGTAGCATCTGAGGAGCAGGAGAATCAACATTTCAGGCATAAGCCCTTCATCAGGAGTCAATTCAGCATTGATGAAGCTTATGCCTGAAACGTCAATTCTCCTGCTCCTCGGATGCTGTCTGACCTGCTGTACTTTTCCAGGACCACACACTTGGCACTGACCAATAAAGTCAAGTGCCTTCTTCACTATCCTGTCTATCTGTGACTCCACTTCCAAGGAACCAGGCACATACACTCTGAGATCTTTTTGTTTGGCAACACTTCTCAGGACCTTTCTATTAAGTATACGAGTCCTACCCTGGTTTGCCTTACCAAAATGTAGCATGTCACATTATCTAAATTGCACTTCATCTGCCACTCCTCAGCCCATTGGCCCATCTCATCAAGGTCCAGTTGTATTTTGAGGTAACCTTCTTCGCTGTCCACTACATCTCCAATTTTGGTGTCATCTGCAAACTTACTAACCATACCTCCTGTGTTCACATCCAAATGATCCATTAATATAACACAGCACACCAGTGACTGCTGATAACAACAAGTTATTCCACATATCTTCTTCGTGACAATAAGAAATGTTACTTACTAACACTTATGAGGGACAACAGGGGCACAGTATATTTTCTCATTCTAAGTTAATTGTCTTTAAAAGAACAAATCTAGAAATAATAAGCCCTTTACATGAGAAATGGATAGGGTGGATAGGAGAGATCATGTGGAGGGGAGCAGCAAGAATAACAGAAATAAATAGAATTGTTATCTCATTTGTTTAATTAAACTGAAGCATGTTTGTCAATCGTTCCATGCTGCATTCTATTGGAAATAACCAATCAGAGACAACCTGCCAATAATCAGTACCCTTTTATCGCATAATATAAATTGCTGCTTCCTCTGAAATTTGGCACTCTTGCATCTGTCCTGATGAATGCAAGACAAAAATTTTGACATAATGGCTTTATTTCAGCAATTAAGATGAGAGAAATAAAATGAGTGAGAGAAATGAGTGTGAGAAAGATAGGAACAAGAGAAAGAAATAACAAAACAGAGATTGATAAGAGAGGGATGATGTTCTTTAACATTACCAACTTCGATCTGCAATGCCATTTTCAAAAAACCTACCCATTTAACGTTATGAGGCAAATCACATCAGATCACTATCTTTCAAGGTGAAAGAAAAACTCTTTCCTTATAATGCATTCTTCTGTTACTAGGGATTAATCTTGTAGCTCTCATAAGATCTTCCTCCACAGCTGGCTCTAGCAAGGAGTTCCAGTGACACGCCAACCCTTGGAGAGAAGAAATTCCTCCTTATCTCAACCTTAAATTGTGCTACCCCACCCTCCCTGCTCAATATTCTGAGACTATGCCCTTTGGTCCTAGACTCTCCCATGAGGGGAAACATCCCCTCAGCATTTATCCTGTCAGAATCGTATTTTTTTTTCAATGGGATCGATCATCTCATCATCTGCAGAACATCCAGGGCTATCATTTCTCCATAACATCCCCCACCAAAGCTGGATAGACCACTGGACATGGCGGGCGGATTGGCCCCATCCTATTGTCGTAAAGCTTGCAGGATTCTGGAACAGATGGCTTTTGAAGTCTAAATTCCTGAACTTTCCATTCGCTGCTCTGCATCAATTGAAAGAGGTTAAGTATTAAGATTTTCAGCCGATAAGTCACGACAGTATTCCTGGGGTAGAAATTCCCGACCTTCTTCATCTTACATTGGTGGCATTTTCCTTCTTCGTGTTTCACCTAGAGGGGTGACCCAGTTTATTGTGCAGCCCGACTGAGTACAACAGTTCAGTGATTCCACTCTGCAGCAAGTGTTCCGCCAGGAAAACCTACAATGGACAAAGTCCCACAAAGCGTCCATTCTTCACCACACAGCCCTTATCTCACTTCGCACGATCTCCTCTGGTCAAGCAGTGGTTAAAACTCGGAGGACCCAATGCCATTCACTCACAGATCAGGAGTAAACCCTTTGGACTGA
Source organism: Chiloscyllium plagiosum (assembly GCF_004010195.1). NCBI lineage: Eukaryota > Metazoa > Chordata > Chondrichthyes > Orectolobiformes > Hemiscylliidae > Chiloscyllium > Chiloscyllium plagiosum. The sequence continues at coordinate 48,880,571 of NC_057729.1, forward strand.
GAGGTCAGGCGCTTTCGTTAAAGTCTCTGAAAGCTTCAAGTATTCACTGGCAGCGGTTCCAGTAGCAGAGAGGGGCAGGGAAGCGTGTGCGAAACCCAGCCACAGGAACATGGAAAAGATCGCTGTGATCGCCAAGAAGGTTTGGTGTCTCCGCAAAAGCATCGTGGTCTGCTTGGCCCCTCTAGTCTTTTCACCGATCCTCTTCACCACGCCTCCCAAGGTAAAGTAAAAACCTGGCAGACCCTGACTGCTGTGGGTAAATTGGACGGGTTTGTTACAATAGGAAGCATTAGTCACTTTTTGTGTGTGTGGAAAGGAAACATAATTGGAAGGAGAGAGAGAGTCTTCACACACAACTTGAATTTCACCTTCTGCGCAGATCGAGGCCATTCAGCCCATCCAGTCTGGACCAACCCTCTGAAGGGCATCCCACCCTATCCCAGTATTTACCATGGCTCATCCACTATGGGCAATTCAGCATCGCTAATCCACTTGACCTGCACATCTTTCAACGGTGGGAGGAAACCAGAGCACCCAGAGGAGACCCATTCAGATATAGGAGAATGTGAAAACTCCACACAGACAGTCACCCGAGGGTGGAATTGAACCAAGCTCCCTGGCTATACTGTGAGGTAGCAGTGTTAACTCCCCTGCACTTGCCCCATACTGCTACCATAAAACGATCCCGTTAAATTGCCCTTCATTCAGGACTATTTCTACAAAAAATCCCCACCCATCTCTTTTCCAGAACATGCATGTTCTTTAGGTGTCTGCCAGTGAAAGTTAATGACTGCGTATGCACACTGCATTTTTAAATGTATCCATTGCTGTTAGAAACAAGTAGCAGAATCTACTGCATCAGTAATCTACTTTCCAGTTAACTGTGGTTCTTATAAGTAAGGGTGGCACGGTGACTCAGTGGTTAGCACAGCGCCAGGGACATGGGTTCGACTCCAGCCTTGGGCAACTGTCTGTGTGGGTTTGCACAATCACCCCGTGTCTGTATGGGTTTGCTCTGGTTTCCTCACACAATCCAAAAATAGGTAGGCTACGTGGATTGGCCTTGCTAAATTGCCCAAAGTGTCCAGGGATGTGTAGGTTAGATGCATTAGTCAGGGGTAAATATAGGATAATAGGGTAGGGGAATGGGTCTTGATGGGTTGCTTTTTGGAGGGTTGGTGTGGATTTGTTGGGCCAAAGGGCTTGTTTCCACACTGTAGGGGTTCCATGAAAGTTAGATCTTTGTCGGCAATTATAATTAATTCCTTTGTTTTGGAAGTGGTATACATAGAAACATAGGAGCAGGAGTAAGCCATTCAACCCTTTGAGCCTGCTACACTATTCATCACAATCATGGCTGATCATCCAATTCAGTACCCTTGTTCCCACTTTCTCTACATACCCTCTGATCCCTTTAGCTCTGAGAATCCTGTCTAACTCATTCTTGAAAACATTCAATGTTTCAGCCTCAACCATTCTATATGGCAGAGAATTCCACAGGCTCACCATTCTCTAAGTGCCATTTCTCTTCATCTCCATCCTAAGTGGCATACCCTGTATCCTTAGACTGTGAGCCCTGGTTCTGAACTCCCTGGTCATTGGAATTATCCCCTCTGCGCTTACCCTGTTAGACCTGTTAGAATTTTATACGTTTCTACAAGATCCCTCCTCATTCTTCCAAACTCCTGTGAATTTAGTCCTAACCAATCCAGTCTCCCTTTATACATCAGAATGACATTTGAGGAACTGGTCTGTTAAATCTGTGTTATACTCCCTCCATAGACAGAACATCCTTCCCGAGATAAGATTAGATTCACTGCAGTGTAGGAACAGGCCCTTCGGCCCAACCAGTCTACACCAACCCTCCAAAGAGTAATCCATCCAGACCAATTTCCCTCTGACTAATGCACCTAACACTATGGGCAATTTAGCATGGCCAATTCACCTGACCTGCACATCTTTGGACTGTGGGAGGAAACCCACACAGACACAGGGAGAATATGCAAATTCCACACAGGCAGTTACCCGAGGCTGGAATCGAACTCAGGTCCCTGGTACTGTGCTAACCACTGAGCCACCGTGCCGTCCCAAAGATAAGGAGCGTAAAGCTATACAAAATATTTCAGGAGTGTTCTCACCAAGGCCCTGTACAGTCGCAGCAAAACATCCCTGCTCCTGTACCCAATTCCTCTTCTCCTGAAGGCCAACACATCAGTGACCTTCACTGTCTGCTGCACAAAAAAGGACTATGAGATAGCCTTGGCAGGTAAGATTCAGGATAATCCAAAGAGAATCAATTAGAACATTAAGAGCAAGAGAGCAACTAGAGAGAGTAAGGCCTCTTAAAGGTCAAAGGGGACATCCTTGTGTAGAACCTCAGGAGATGGGAGAGATAATGAATTTTTCGCATCACTTTTTACTGTGGAAAAGGAAATGGACACGAGAGAACTCAGGGAAACAAATATTGATGTTTTGAAAGCAGTTCACATTACAGAGGAGGAAGTGCTGGCAGCGCTAGAAAATATAAAGATGGATAATGTATCCCAGAACATTGTGGAAGTGAGAGGGGAAATTGCAGGGTCCCTTGCAGAAATATTTGCATCATCTATAATGATGACTGCGGTGCCAGATGACTCAAAAGTGGTTAATGTTTTGCCTTTGTTTAAGAAGGGATGTAAGGAGAAGCCTGGGAACTGTAGGCCTGTGAGTCTGATTTCGATGGTGGGTGAGTTGTTGGAGGTAGTTCTGAAAGATGGGATTTATATGCATTTGGAGAGTCAAGGAATGATTGGGGATGGTGTGCATGGTTTGTGCGAGGAAAATCACGTCTCACAAATTTGATTGGGTTTTTTGAGAAAACAACCAAGAGGATTGATGAGGCCAGAGCAGTGGACGTTGTTTACTTGGACTTTAACAAAGCTTTTGACAAGGTTCCGCATGGTAAACAAATTAGTAAAATTAGATCACATGGGTGAGCTTGCCAATTGGATACAAAATTGGCTGAATGGCAGGAGACAGAGGGTGGTGGTGGAGGATTGTTTTTCAGACTGGAGGCCTGTGACCAGTGGTGGTTCCACAGGAATAAGTACTGGGTTCATTTTCGTTCGTCATTTAGGTGAATGATTTAGATGAAAATATAGAAAGCCTGCAGATGACGCCAACATTGGTGGTATAGCGGACAGTGATGAAGGTTATCTGAGATTACAAAGAGATCTTGATCAATTGGGTCAATGGGCTGGGGAGTGGCAGATAGAGTTTAATTTGGATAAATGCAAGAAAATATTGCATTTTGATAAAACAAACAGGGGCAGGCTTTATACTATTAAAATTAGGGCCTTGGGTAGTGTGGTAGCTCAGAGGGACCTAGGAGTTCAGGTACATAATTCTTTGACGTTTGTGACACATTTAGACAGGATACGTAGAACAGAGAACAGTACAGCACAGCACAGGCCCTTCAGCCCACAATGTTGTGCCAAGCACTTAACTTAATCTAAGATCGATGTAACCTACACACTCCTCAATTTACTGCCATCCATGTGCTTGTCCAGCAATTGCTTAAATGTCCTGAATGTCTCTGACTCTACTACCACCGCTGGCAGTGTATTCCATGCACCCACTGCTCTCTGCATAAAAAACTTATCTCTGACATCTCCCCTATACCTTCCTTCCAATCACCTTAAAATTATAACCCCTCGTGACAGCCATTTCTGACCTGGGGAAACGTCTCTGGGTATCCACTCTATCTTTGCTTCTCATTACCTTGTACACTTTTATCAAATCACCTCTCTTCCTTCTTCTCTCCAGTGTGAAAAGCTCTAGCTCCCTCAACCTCTCTTCATAAGTCTAACCCACCAATTCAGGCAGCATCCTCGTAAATCTCCTCTGCACCATCTCTAAAGCATCCACATCCTTCCTATAATGAGGTGACCAGAACTGGACACAGTATTCCAAGTGTGGTCTAACCAGGATTTTATAGAGCTGTAGCAAAACCTCCTAGTCTTTAACTCAATCCCCAAATAATGAAAGCGAAAACACCTATCAACTTGGGTGGCAACTTTGAGGGATCTATGTTCATGGACCCCAAGGTCCCACTGTTCCACCATACTGCCAAGAATCTTGCCTTTAACCCTGTATTCAGCATTTAAATTCAACCTTCCAAAATGAATCACTTCACATTTATCCAGGTTGAACTCCATCTGCCACTTCTCAGTCCAGCTCTGCATCCTGTCAATGTCTTGTTGTAGCCTGCAACAGCTCTCGACGCTATCTACAACACCACCGACTTTTGTGTCATCGGCAAACTTACTAACCCACCCTTCCACTTCTTCATCCAAGTCATTTATAAAAATTACAAAGAGCAGAGGCCCAAGACTAGATCCCTGCGTGACACCATTGGTCACGGTCCTCCAGTCGGAATAGTTTCCATCCACTACCACGCTTTGTCTTCTTTCAGCCTGCCAATTCTGTATCCAGACAGCCAAAGTATAGTTGAGAAAGGGTTTAGCACACTTGCCTTCATTGCTTAGACCTTTGAGTATAGGAGTTGGGACATTATGTTAAAGTTGTACAGGACATTAGTGAGGCCTCTTCTGGAGTACTGTATCCAGTTCTGGTTGCCCTGTTATAGGAAGGACATTATTAAGCTGGAGGCAGTTCAGAAAACATTTACCAGGATGTTGCCGGGAATGGAGAGTTTGAGTTACATGGAAAGCCAGACAGCTTGGAAACAGGCTCTTCCGTCTAACCAGTCCATGCCGACCATAATCCCAAACTAAACTAGTCCCACCTGCCTGCGCTGGGCCCACATCCCTCCAAACATTTCGTATTCATGTACTCATGCAAATATTTTTTAAATATTGTAACTATACCTGCATCCACCACTTCCTCTGGAAGTTCATTCCACACACGAACCAGTCTCTGTGTAAAATAGTTGCCCCTCATGTCTTTTTGAAATCTTTCTCCTCTCACCTGAAAAATACTCCCCCAGTCTTGAAATCCCACACCTCGGAAAAATACACCTGTCATTCACATGATTTTACAAACCTCTATAAGGTCACCCCTTAACCTCTTATGCTCCAGTGAAAAAAGTCCCAGTCTTTCCAGTCTCTACTTATAATTCGAACTCTCCATTCCAGATGGCATCCTGATAAATCTTTTCCGAACACTCCCCAGTTTAATAATATCTTTCCTATAACGGAGAGACCTGAGGAAAAAAGCATGTCTTTTAATGATCATACTAATGTAGACTTGACAGCAGACCAAATGGGCAGCATTTAGCATTGTTTTCAGGGCAGAGATAGGGGTTCCTTCACAGGGTTTCTGCAGGGGAATGATGCCTTTTGACTTCAGTACAAAAGGTCACATTTAAGAAGAAGATGATGATATTTGCTACAAAATATTATCCCCCCATTAATATTCCAAGGGTATTCTATTAGGGTAATGGCACTAGATTGAAGAGTAATACTTGAAACAGAATTGGACAAATACTTTCAGGGAAATATTATAAGGTAGTGGGGAAACAGAAGTGGAGTGGGTTTATTTCAAGAGATCTACTCAACAGCCAAGCACAGAAATAATGGACTGAATGGCCTCTTTCTATGGTATATTATTCTACAATTCTAAGAAACTCAATTTTTTTCCATATTAGAAAATGGTTGCATTTACAAATCTATCTTTCCTAGGAGGGAAGATGCCTGTATGTGATTCTACTCATGGCGATGTACTGGTGCACAGAAGCTTTGCCGATCGCTGTGACATCCCTGCTTCCCATGAGCCTCTTTCCCCTACTTGGTATTTTACCATCTTCCAAAGTCTGTCCTCAGTACTTTCTCGACACCAACGCTCTCTTCTTGAGTGGCCTGATCATGGCATTGGCGATTGAGGAGTGGAACTTGCACCGCCGAATAGCATTGGCTGTCCTTTTATTTGTGGGATTGTCTCCATCCATGTAAGTAATGACAATACAAATGAATTTTCATTTATTAATGCACTTAAAGGAAAGGATGTGCTCTTCCTAACTCCAGTTGAGAATAAAATCTTTCCACTCAGTACCATGTTACAACGATAGGCTTTTTATTATAGAAACACCATTTTCCCTTAGTGATCCAATGATAATTCTTATCCATTACAATTCCAAAGTTATGCATTTCTGATAAGTCCTTGCAAAAATGCATATACTAAAAGTTAACAATTATCTAGTTGAAACAATCCATTTAATTAATGCAACAATCTCCCAATATGCTGAAATTTCCTAATAGGCTTTACTTATCAGCGTCAGAAAGAATCAAGTGAAAGGTTGTCATAACCTTGGACAAACTATGCGAACAACAAATATTAGCTCAGACAAAGAAGTTAATTATATCTTTAGTTATAAACAAATGTTAAATGTATGAATCTGAAAACATGTTGAACAAAGAACCAAACAGTAAACCAATCTGGCTTCATCATTTCACAAATTCAACTTGTGTTGGCAGGTGGGACGAGATTGGATTGGGATATCTGGTCAGCATGGACGGGTTGGATTGAAGGGTCTGTTTCTCTGACTCTATGACTCTATAACATTTTGTTTAAGTCTTAAAATATATAAAATATCTCTTGAGTCACCTGAGGATGGCCAATTTTCATTTCCATTGTAGAATAGAATAGAATCCCTAAAGTGTGGAAACAGGCCCTTCGACCCAGCAAGTCCACACCAACCCTCCAAAGAGTATCCCGTCTAAACTCGTTTCCCATTACTTTATCTTTACCCCTGACTAATGCACCTTACCTACACATCCCTGAATACTATGGACAATTTAGAATGGTCAATTGACCTATCCTGCACATCTATGGATTGTGGGAAGAAACCGGAGCACCCAGAGGAAATCCACACAGATACAGGGAGAATGTGCAAACTCCACACAGTCACCCGAGTCTGGAATTGATCCCGGGCCCCTTATGAGGCAGCAAGTGCACCTGGTCACTGAAAATTAAAATTGGAGTTGTTCTGTAATCAGTGGAAAACAGCTAACATGAAAATTTCAGCCTTTGTTTTACAGATTTTCAGTCAACCTTAATACCATTTTGCACGCTCTAATTTACAATACAGTTTAGAACTTTTTGTGGCCAATATTTTATGACTGAATTTAATCTGTCCATTTTAAATGAGCTAATGTTTACATTTACAATCTAAATCACATATCTCAGCTCAGTTGATGTAACTTCTTAGAAGATGTGGATATTATGTACGTCAGTGTCAATTATGCAAAAATACACATAAAATAGATTCTTAGAGTCTAAAGAATAATATTGACAATTAAATCAAGGAAAAATATTCCTTTTCAAATTTTTGATCGTAAGACCTAAATTCTGACTCTTTAAGTAAAATATATAAATTACTTAAATCTGTCTGGAAACAACATTTGATGATGTGCACACTAGATATTAAAATTTGCTAAAGGTGGGTGAAATGGAAGGTGATGAGTCTTAATATTTTCATGAGTAATTTATAAAGTGTGCAATGGAGCCTTTCTGTAGAATCAAGTGCCATCTCTCAGCACAGTTAACAAGAGTTGGAATGGAATGGTTGTTTCCTTTTTTAGTAACCTTATAAGAGTTTGTTTTTGCATTGAAACGTTGAAATTACTGGCTGCCATTTTCTATTGCATAACCACATACATTTACCATTCGAAACCTAAATAGGTTAATAATTTGTTCTTAGGAAGGGTCACTTGACCCCAAACGTTAACTCTGATTTATCTCCACAGATGCTGCCAGACCTGCTGAGCTTTTCCGGCAATTTTTGTTTTTGGTTCTGATTTACAGCATCCGCAGTTCTTTCGGTTTTTATTTAGGATAACAACTTTCCCACATGGTAGAAAGGTTGACTCTACAGAGCTAATTCTCTGATTTAGCCCACTGGGTGAGGTGTAGTATTTGCAGAGAATGCAGGTTGAAAATCAATGGTTTCATTGACTTTCAATCCATCAAGATGAATGTTGGGAGAAATAAAAATGCAGGCCTGTGAATTCTTCAACAGTAATCCTTGTGACTAGTGTTCCAGAAATACAGATGATTCTGCTATAAAACGCTTTAACATGAATTGACTGTAACACAATTGATGAATTGGGGACACTGTTGCTCAAGTGCGAACCTTAAAAATGTGTGTTGGCTGTAAAGCGATTAATTGTTTCTAAAGCACAATTTTTCTATAATACGGGATTGCACAAGAATGCAGCCATCGTGTTATAGAAGAACTGTAAGTAATCTAAGGACTACCTTTATTCAAACATACATATATCCATGAACATATCCATGATGTTTTATAATTGACTGCAAATATTGCCAGTGCCACCACTAGGTGGTGCAGTGACCACAAGCATACAGAAATACATTAGTGCAGTCAAACAGACTCTAGATTAGAGTGGTGCTGGAAATGCACAGCAGGTCAGGCAGCAGCCGAAGAGCAGGAAAATCGATGTTTCGGGCAAACGCCCTTCATCATGAATGAGACAGGGAGTCTCCGGGGTGGAGAAGTAAATGGGAAAAGTGGGCTGGGGAGAAAGTAAAGGTAAAAACAATGACTGCAGATGCTGGAAACCAGATTCTGGATCAATGGTGCTGGAAGAGCACAGCAGTTCAGGCAGCATCGAGAAGCTTCAGCAAAATCGACGTTTCGGGCAAAAGCCCTTCATCAGGAATAAAGGCAGAGAGCCTGGAGAGTGGAGAGATAAGCTAGGGATTCCTGATGAAGGGCTTTTGCCCGAAACGTCGATTTTGCTGAAGCTTCTCGATGCTGCCTGAACTGCTGTGCTCTTCCAGCACCATTGATCCAGAATCTGGTTTCCAGCATCTGCAGTCATTGTTTTTACCTTTACTTTCTCCCCAGCCCACTTTTCCCATTTACTTCTCCACCCCGGAGACTCCCTGTCTCATTCATGATGAAGGGCGTTTGCCCGAAACATCGATTTTCCTGCTCTTCGGCTGCTGCCTGACCTGCTGTGCATTTCCAGCACCACTCTAATCTAGAGTCTGTTTGACTGCACTAATGTATTTCTGTATGCTTGTGGTCACTGCACCACCTAGTGGTGGCACTGGCAATATTTGCAGTCAATTATAAAACATCATGGATATGTTCATGGATATATGTATGTTTGAATAAAGGTAGTCCTTAGATTACTTACAGTTCTTCTATAACACGATGGCTGCATTCTTGTGCAATCCCGCATTATAGAAAAATTGTGCTTTAGAAACAATTAATCGCTTTACAGCCAACACACATTTTTAAGGTTCGCACTTGAGCAACAGTGTCCCCAATTCATCAATTGTGTTACAGTCAATTCATGTTAAAGCGTTTTATAGCAGAATCATCTGTATTTCTGGAACACTAGTCACAAGGATTACTGTTGAAGAATTCACAGGCCTGCATTTTTATTTCTCCCAACATTCATCTTGATGGATTGAAAGTCAATGAAACCATTGATTTTCAACCTGCATTCTCTGCAAATACTACACCTCACCCAGTGGGCTAAATCAGAGAATTAGCTCTGTAGAGTCAACCTTTCTACCATGTGGGAAAGTTGTTATCCTAAATAAAAACCGAAAGAACTGCGGATGCTGTAAATCAGAACCAAAAACAAAAATTGCCGGAAAAGCTCAGCAGGTCTGGCAGCATCTGTGGAGATAAATCAGAGTTAACGTTTGGGGTCAAGTGACCCTTCCTAAGAACAAATTATTAACCTATTTAGGTTTCGAATGGTAAATGTATGTGGTTATGCAATAGAAAATGGCAGCCAGTAATTTCAACGTTTCAATGCAAAAAACAAACTTTTATAAGGTTACTAAAAAAGGAAACAACCATTCCATTCCAGCTCTTGTTAACTGTGCTGAGAGATGGCACTTGATTCTACAGAAAGGCTCCATTGCACACTTTATAAATTACTCATGAAAATATTAAGACTCATCACCTTCCATTTCACCCACCTTTAGCAAATTTTAATATCTAGTGTGCACATCATCAAATGTTGTTTCCAGACAGATTTAAGTAATTTATATATTTTACTTAAAGAGTCAGAATTTAGGTCTTACGATCAAAAATTTGAAAAGGAATATTTTTCCTTGATTTAATTGTCAATATTATTCTTTAGACTCTAAGAATCTATTTTATGTGTATTTTTGCATAATTGACACTGACGTACATAATATCCACATCTTCTAAGAAGTTACATCAACTGAGCCGAGATATGTGATTTAGATTGTAAATGTAAACATTAGCTCATTTAAAATGGACAGATTAAATTCAGTCATAAAATATTGGCCACAAAAAGTTCTAAACTGTATTGTAAATTAGAGCGTGCAAAATGGTATTAAGGTTGACTGAAAATCTGTAAAACAAAGGCTGAAATTTTCATGTTAGCTGTTTTCCACTGATTACAGAACAACTCCAATTTTAATTTTCAGTGACCAGGTGCACTTGCTGCCTCATAAGGGGCCCGGGATCAATTCCAGACTCGGGTGACTGTGTGGAGTTTGCACATTCTCCCTGTATCTGTGTGGATTTCCTCTGGGTGCTCCGGTTTCTTCCCACAATCCATAGATGTGCAGGATAGGTCAATTGACCATTCTAAATTGTCCATAGTATTCAGGGATGTGTAGGTAAGGTGCATTAGTCAGGGGTAAAGATAAAGTAATGGGAAACGAGTTTAGACGGGATACTCTTTGGAGGGTTGGTGTGGACTTGCTGGGTCGAAGGGCCTGTTTCCACACTTTAGGGATTCTATTCTATTCTACAATGGAAATGAAAATTGGCCATGGGGGAAGGGGAAATGAGGAAACTGTTGAAGTCCACATTGATTCCCTGGGGTTGAAGTGTTCCGAGGCGGAAGATGAGGCGTTCTTCCTCCAGGCGTTGGATGGTGAGGGAGCGGCGGTGAAGGAGACCCAGGACCTCCATGTCCTCGGCAGAGTGGGAGGGGGAGTTGAAATGTTGGGCCACGGGGCGATGTGGTTGATTGGTGCGGGTGTCCCGGAGATGTTCCCTAAAGCGCTCTGCGAGAAGGCATCCAGTCTCCCCAATGTAGAGGAGACCACATTGGGAGCAACGATATAAATGACATTGGTGGATGTGCAGGTGAAATTTTGATGGATGTGGAAGGCTCCTTTGAGAGCTTGGATGGAGGTGAGGGAGCCCAAGTCTCTGAAATGAATGGATATTGGCAGAACTACCTTGTCAGAGTGCAGTTTATTAAATTTACAGCACTGCAGTGTGAAAGCATCTGTGCAAGCGGTGCCTCTGAAGTGAATTGGAGAAGAGTTGATCCAGAGCCATGCTCAGAAATAGCATTCGATGCCTAACCTAACGCCTCACTGCTGATGAAGGGCTTTTGCCCGACTGTCCTGCTCCTCGGATGCTGCCTGACCTGCTGTGCTTTTCCAGCACCACACTCTTGACTCTAATCTCCAGCATCTGCAGTCCTCACTTTCATCTACCGCCTCACCCGTTGCCCCATCCTCTGAGTGAAGTACGAGGGTTGGGTTGGGGATGTGGGGGTTGGGGAGGGCAGCGAGGTGTAGCAGGCAAGTCAATTCTGAAGAAGAGTCATGTCGAACCCAAAAACAATAACTCAATTTCTCTCTCCACAATTGCTGCCAGACCTGCTGTGTCTCTCCAGCACTTTGTGTTTGTATTTAGGCAGAAGGCTCCCTTATGCCACTGTGATGTCATTGCTGCCATCTGAGCATGTGCAGGCAGCTGGCAGCCATCTTTGCTGGCCACCTTGGTGTTGGCTACAAACTTTGTGTATAATCATAAGTGTTATGGCTAATAGACAACCAATGAACAATGTGTCTCCCAAGTGTAAAACTGTTTGTTTTGGATTTGCCATGACATTTGAAATGTCTGATGCCAGACAATTTCTATGTCTGTTTTCAACCATAACTTGAGTGGTGCCACTGGTAACATTTTGGTTCTTCTCTGGTTTTCTTCAAGCCTCCATCAGTCTGCAGCTCAATTTTGTCTGGCCATCTAACTTTTCTTTATCTTTCTTTGTTTTTAACCCTCAATTTCTCCATCAGTTGATGCTATGGGATAAGACTGTCTGTCTTTGTTCCCAATGTCCACACTTGAATATACTTCTTTCTGTAACTGAACTCAGCAATCTCTCTAATTCCTGAAATTCTACTCTTGATCTAATCCACTCATTTGTCCTTCTGTCTGTCCTGTTTCTATGATAGATTAACTATTTGCCATGTCAGTTTTATGTCTAGGTGACAAATTGAAAATCTACCCTCAACATATTTTCTCCCTCAGCTGAGGTATTATGTAAAGAATATTTTCAGAATGTATCCATTTTCAGTACAGTCCTTTGTCTATCTTTACCCTAATTCAAAATTAATTCAGAAAATCGGAGACTTGTATCAGCAATTTAATCCTATTGTTCTGTTGTGTTTTCTAGGCTTATCCTGGGGATGATGATCACCACATGCTTTCTGTCAATGTGGCTTAGTAACACTGCCACTACTGCCATGATGATGCCAATAGCCAATGCTGTGCTCCAAAGCTTATTTGGCAGCATGGAAGTTACTCCGAGGTCTGGTAAGATTAAAGGTGGCTTAGACACTAAAGGTAACCCAATATACTGGATACTTACATTGTGGTACATTGGATTGTCCAACTAGAAAGCTTGAGTTGAATTCCATATCCAGGCTGGGTGTAGAAATCAGGCTTCCCTTACTCCCATCAAACATAACAACTAGTGGTGGGAGTAGGCCATTCAGCCCCTCAAACCTACTCCTTCATTTAATGCAATCATGGCTGATCTCATCTGGGCCTCAGTTCAACTTTCCTGCATGCTCCCCATAACTCTTTAACACATTCCTAATTTTAAATATTGTTTATTTCCTCCTTAAATTTACTCAATGTCCTGGCATCCACCATACTCTGGGGTACTGAATTCTACAGTTTTACCACTCTTACAGAGAGGTAATTGCTCCTCACCTCTATTGTAAATTTGCCTCTTCTGCCTTAGACTACAACTCTCATTCTAGATTACCCCATAAGGGGAAACGTCTGCTCAACATGTAGTTTGTCAATCCCTTTTAACATCATACAGATGCTAAATTCAAGTAGATCTCCTCTCATCCTTCTAAACTCTAGAGAATATTGGCCTAAACTCTCATCATAAGACATTACTTTATTTTAATATGAAACAAGAGAAAAGGGAGGTTGAACTGATTACAGAGATTTCTATTTTGGTGTAAATTTGTGTTTCATATGAAGAAATAGTTAGCTTAATGTAGTAACCATAAAAGTATTCAAAGACAAAGTCTCCACAGCTATCTAGGGAAGATAATTTCACTGACTAATGATCATAGAATTCCAGCAGTATGGAAGCAGGCCATTTGTTCCATTGACTCCACACCAACCTTCCAAAGAGCATTCCTCCCCGACCCACCTCACCTTGTAATTCTGCATTTCCCATGGCTAACCCACCTAGGCTGCACATCTCTGGACAGTATGGACAATTTAGCGTGGCCAATCCACCTAACCTGCACAGCTTCAGACTGTGGGAAGAAACCCATGCAGACACGGGGAGAAGGCGCAAACTCCACACAGACAGTCGCCCGAGGTTGAATCGAATCCGGGTCCCTGGCGCTGTGAGGCAGCAGTGCTAACCATTGGGCCACTAAGAAAATCCTCAGGGAAAAAAAATTCTCCTTATTCCCATTGTTTTAATCAGTGTGCCCCAGTTTTAGTCTCTCTCACAAGAGGAAACATCCTTTCAGTGTCCACTCTGTCAAGTCTTCTATGTTTTCATAAGATTACCTCTCATTCTTCTAAATTCTAAAGGATAAAGGCCTAACACCTCCAACCTTCCATCATAAATCCAATGGTCTTACTCTGACATTCACTGGTTCACTATTCTCGCTTTACTTTAGCAGAAATCTATTTGTGTGCATAAACAGTTTCCATTAAATCTCTATTAAAACAACAGAAACTTCAAAAGAAATTCCTGTCAGTGGGCTTTAGTCAGTTTTCTGTCTAAATCAGCAAATGGGTCAAAGGTAATGGAGCTTTAATACCAGCAGAAGATCTACAAAAACAGCGCTTCCGCTTAGGTCAGTCCTGAGGGGGGAGGTGGCTCTTGTGGGAGATGGTTGCGACAAGGCACCAACACGTCACAAATGTTACCCCTGCAATTTGTCAGATGTTAGATGGATTGTCCAGGGTTAGATGTTGTCCAGGGTTAGATGGATTGTCCAGGGTTAGATGTTGTCCACGTTTTACTGTGGCATGGCATGGGCTGCTTCATTATTGGAGGAGTTGTAAATAGAACTGAATGCCATGGGCAGCAAATTCCCTACTCGTATGAACGTACAATTTGGGAACAAGGGTCAGTCTCTTGAGCCTGCTTCAGCATTGGATAAGAGAATGAACTGGTTATGACCCCAGCTCCACTTCCCTTTTTAGTCCCTCTACCCTTTGAATCCTTTGTCAATCAATAATCTGTCTAACTCAACCCTAGAAATATTCAATGACCCAGCCTCTCCTGCTGTCTAGGGAAGAGAATTCCATTCTCTAACAACCTCTTGAGAAACAAATGTTTTCCTGATCTCCATTTTAAATAGTAAACCCCTTCGTTTTAAGCAGTGACCCCTAGTTGTAGCCTCTCCCATGGGGAAACAATCCCCCCAGAAACTGTCAAGTCTTAGATGTTTCTTCAAGATCACTTGTCATTCTTCTAAACTCCAGTAGACATAGGCCAAACCAGCCCAGCCTTTCCTGGTAAGGTAACTGCTTCTAATGCTATTACGTCCTTTCTCAAGTAAGGAGACGGTACTCCAGATGTAGCCTCACCAACTCCCTATTTAATTGTAGAACTTCTCCGCTTTAATGTTCCATTCCCCTTGCAATAAATTACAATATTTAACTTTTTTCTTCCTAATGGAAGGAAGAATGGCTGCATGGGAAGCAGTCTGAGCAGGAAGGGATTTCCACATTTTCTGTTACATCCTGCGAGTATCTACTCAGTGAGAATGGGGAAGTACTGTTTCTTGTGGAGCGAAAAGACAACCTATAATAATCCAAGAAAAATAATTGGGCTATGCAGCACAGTACCCATCTGGTGGTTAACACTATACTCATGAAACTGGAATGGTGCTTCCTATGGGTGAGCTAGAGTCAGTAATTGTGCAATGGAGGGGTGCAGAATTTGTCATAGGGTCTTCAGCATATCCCTGTCCTTCCATTTGCATTCAATTCATGGTGGACACTTGTAGTGATTGAAAGCAGGGCCAGGTGGATCTCATTGAGTTTGAGATCCTTGATTGGGGCTGTTAACCTAGGCCAACCAGGGAGCCCTGCCTGACAGATATAAACAGGAGATTAATTTTATCAGCCAATATGGATAAAGTAGTCTTGCTGTATGATGTAGACATGTTTAAAGGCTTTAATTATTCAGTTATTTGGTCCTGGTACATGTCTTGCCATTATGTCTGCTACCTTCACAAATAACGTATTGTGAGTGATTGAGTGTATTTTTAAAGTTGCATACTCACTATTTAAACCTTTGCAGTGTGGAGTATTTTTGGTCAGGTTTGCTACACCCTCACACTTGGATGATTAATTTGATTTGGATCTAATTTTTTTTCCCATCTTTAGAATAAAAGTTTTCCTCATCAAATCTGTCTTTGTGGTAGTGATTGTTACATACTATTATTGGTCAGTCAGCTAAAAATGGTCAACTAATTAAAAAAAAAGAAGAAAAAAATAACAAACAGGAGATTCAGTCGAGGAACTAGCTTTGAGCTAACTGGTCAGAGCCCATGTAAATAAAAGTTGACTTGGTGACAGGACACTAGCTTCTGTGCAGTTATTTCAACACTTAAGGGAACAGTTGGTCTTTAAGAGGTTAAATTTGGTGACCATTTCTGGGGCTAGATTTGGCAATAAACTAAAAAAATCCCTTTTGACTGTTTGTTCTGCTTCTGAAATCATTTAGGTTCTTGCCAGGTTTAGCCTATACGTGACTTGAGACCCATTGTAAAGTAATTGACTCTTTACTGCTCCTTGAAATGGCCTAGCAAGCCATTCAGTTCAAGAGCAGTTAGGGATGAATGATAAATGCTGAGCTTGCCAGCAATGCCCAGACCTTAGGAAATAATAAATTTAAAAATTTTACAAAATGGACACTTTTCTAAAGGAGAAATGGCTGTTTCAGTAGTTAACCAGTCACACAAGACTTCAACAGTAAATCCCCAGATTAAATCTTTTGAACAGTTAGTTAGTTGGGATGATTTGTGGGCAGCACGGTGGCACAGTGGTTAGCACTGCTGCCTCACAGCGCCAGAGACCTGGGTTCAATTCCCGCCTCAGGCGACTGACTGTGTGGAGTTTGCACGTTCTCCCCGTGTCTGCGTGGGTTTCCTCCGGGTGCTCCGGTTTCGTCCCACAGTCCAAAGATGTGCAGGTTAGGTGAATTGGCCGTGCTAAATTGCCCGTAGTGTTAGGTAAGGGGTAAATGTAGGGGTATGGGTGGGTTGCGCTTCGGCGGGTCAGTGTGGACTTGCTGGGCTGAAGGGCCTGAAGGGGCTGAAGGGCCTGTTTCCACACTGTAAGTAATCTAATCATGTAAGCAATCTAAAAAAAATTAAAATGCCTTAGCATCTATTAAGAGCTGTACTTTTAAGATCAGCTACTTAATGAGTAACAATTACGATCTCTGTACATCTTTTGTTCCTAGATCATTTAAAAACTACCTGCTACACAATCTGACGCTTTTAGTTTGAAATTTAATATTGGTATTATGTTTATATATGCTTTATAACATTAAATAAAATAGGATTTGTATATCATCTCTTTGTTTCTTCTCCAGATAATACTTCAAAAGAGTCATTACCTAATGAGACATCATGTTTTATCAGTGATGACAGGTACAATATTAAAATTGTCTTGCATAGAACTGTAATAGAGCTTGTGTAGTAGAGTCTTGTGATGAGTGTTCGGCCAAACTTATTTGATTTGTCCTCAAAGCAAAAAGGTCTTTTACTGGACCTTAAATTCCTTCAGTATAAACTAACAGTTTGCTTCAGTCTGCTTTAGCCATTTGTATGGTTGCATTAAAGTAAAGTTAAGGAGCCATTACACTGCTTCACTAATACTTCTGGTGAGAAATTGCATTTTATGACATTAATGGATGAACACTTCAAATGTTGTAATGAAATAATTTTGTACACTCTTTAATGTGAACTGACAGGGTTGTTTTAAGAAAAAGTAAACATTTATAATGTTCTAGTGAGTAAATGTCTAATTATAGCCGAAGAATTCTGCATCTCAACTGGCAGATGTATTTTATTGTACATGGCCCAGTCCTACATAAAGACACAACTTGATTATTCCACTCTGAGCTTCGAATTCATGAACTCTACCACCACTTGCTCGGATGCTTTGATTGCTTTCCTGACTGTAAGCCCCCTACCTCACAGGACATTTCCTGCACAATTCTTCCAGCCACAAAGACACATTGCTGCTTAACTACATATTAATAAGACTTCTTAACCAATTCTGGTATCTTCACCTTCGCAACTCTGCCCAGACATCTAGTCCAAATGTTGTTCGCTCTTTATGTAAACAAGAATATCCCACTATCAGCAAAGCCTGTTTACATTAACTCATAGACTCAGTGCAAATAAAAGGCAGCAACAGTTGGCCAGCTTGCCCATTGAGCCCACTCTGCTATTCAACATGTTCCTGACTGATCCTCTGTTAAAAAATAAATAGATTTATAGAAGCTTAAACATGTCAAGGGGCATAGGGAGAGTGCAGGGGTATGGCGTTGAGATAGAGGATCAGCCAGGAACATGTTGAATGACAGAATACTCTTGCTTCATTCACCTAATGAAGGAGCAGTGCTCTGAAAGCTTGGATTTCAAATAAACCTGTTGGACTATAACTTGGTGTCATGTGATTTCTGACCCCATGCCTGTAACCCCACGTTTATCATGGCTAACCCACCGAGCCTGCACATCCCTGGACACAACAGACAATTTAGCATAGCCACTCCACTTAACCCTCACACCTTAGGACTCAGGCTAAGATGGCCTATCGTGTATCCTGAGACTGTGTCCCCTTGTTCTGTGCCCCCCTGCCAGGGATCACCATCCCTGCATCCAGTCTGTCAGAATTTTTATACATTTCAATGAGAATCCTACTCATCCTTTTAAATTCTAGTGAACACAGGTCCACTCAACCCCCAATCTCTTCTTATATAACAAACCTGCTGTCTCAGGAATCAGTCTGGTGAACCTTCACTGCACTCCCTCTATGGAAAGCACGTCTTTTCTGAGGTAGCTGTACACAATTTTCCAGGAGTGATCTCACCAAATCCCTGCACAGCTATCTGCAACAAGACTTCCTTGTTCCTGTACTCAAGCCCTCTTACAATGAAGGTCTACACACCATTCACCTCAAGAATAGAGTGGTGCTGGAAAAGCACAGTAGGACATGCAGCAACGAAGGAGCAGGAAAATCAACGTTTCGGGCAAAAACCCTTCATCAGGAATGATTTTCCTGCTCCTCGGATGCTGCCTGACCTGCTGTGCTTTTCTAGCATCACTCTAATTTTGACTCTGATCTCCAGCATCTGCAGTCCTCACTTATGTCCACACCATTCACCTTCCTAACTGCTTGCTGTACCTGTATGCTTCCTTTCAATATTAGGGCAGCCAGATCCCTTTGTTCCTCAATCTTTCTCAGTCTATCAACATTTAAATAATAGTGCCATTCTGTTTTTCCTACGGAACATGGTTAACGCCACATTTATTCATGTTCTACTGCATTTGCCATGTACTTACCAACTCACTCAAATTGTTTAACTTGTCTAAATTGCCTTGAATCCTCCTCATGTCCTCCTCACCACTCACTCCAACCTAATTTTGTGTTGGCAGTAAACTTAAAAATATTATACTTGATGAAATTACTCATTTATCTTTTTTCCTGTACTGTTGCTTATTGTACTCTCATGCACAAAATAAGACCGAATGCCTCATTTTCCAGACCAGAATGGTCATGTAAGTTTAATCTTTCTTCATAACCTAAGAATAGGGACCTACACTATGACACTTTGCAACGAGTGAGTAACTTTCTTATTTCTTGGTAACCGGAATTAGACACAATAGTTAAGTTTCACTCTGAGCAGAGACCTATAGACCTGCAGTCTATACTCTACGACCAGTAATAATTCCATTTGTTGTCATTCTCTGGATAATGTTTTGATAAACTCAGCCCATTGAGGTTCCTTATTACCTCCAGTTCTGCCATTGACTTCCCAATGCTAACTTTAATCCTTACTGTTAACTCGCAACAGAAAATATCCTAACTTCTGATGCGATACCAATATCCTGAACCTTTCCGATTAACTAGAGCAGTATTGAACTTCTAGCTTGAAAATACTGTTTATTTTAAAATTCCTTTTAACTTATGTAAGGTCACAATGAGAACTCTTTTTAATTTCTGCTGTTGTCTGTCGCATTGTCCAGTTGGTATTTGTGTGGTTGTAACTTTGATGGACCAAGCCGAGATTATAGATGCATGCATTGATAGATAGGAATGATATTGCCCCGGCTAATAATTTATCTGAATCAACCGCTTGCAGTTCCAGGGATTATTATATGACCACTTAATATGTGAACAAAGTTTCAGTCTGATGCTGACCATTTGCATTCCTGCCCCAGCAGTAGCCATCCACAGAAGTTGGAGACTGATGTCAGCTTCACACCAGTCCAACAGAGGAAGGAGAAGGAAAGCCAGAAGAGACTGTGGAAGGGTTTCCTTGTCTGTATACCTTACGCTGCGAGTATTGGAGGCACAGCCACATTGACTGGGACAGCACCAAACCTGCTTCTACTTGGGCAGCTGAAAACGTAAAATAATCATAAGGAACTTCTGATTTGTTAATGTCCCTTTCTTAGAGAGAAGCTACAGGGATGGTTGACAAGAGAATTGTGAGCATTGACTTGCTGAAGTAGGGCCTGCTCATCCCAGACTGGGGGACAGAAAACCCTATGCAACATCTAAATTGTATGATACTTAACTTGGGAATTCTGATGGTGAGGAGGTTTTGGCGTGCAGTAGGAGCCCCTCTGCCTGTGGGAAGAAACCACAGATTTGAGTCCCATGCCAAGTCTTGGCTGTGTATGATGTATTTGTGAGGTGATTTGATTATCACAGAATTCTTATGATGCAAAAGAAGGCCATTCAGCCCATCATATTAAACATTAAGGTATATTTTTAGGTGAAAGGAAACAATATATACTCACATGCAGTCACCTTACCAAGAGAACTACCAGGAAGTACATTGGAAACAGGGCCCATCACATTCCCCCAGGTTGGAAAACCTTTGTTGTAATCTTCTACCTGTAAATCCTTCCAATACAACTAATAGCGGCGGTACAAATGAGAGAGTTTCCTGTTCAGCTATTCTGCAAAACACAATAGCCAAACCTCTGCAGTACTTTTCACATAAACGTGGACCAATCCAATGGAATCTGTGGCCCAACCCTCAGAAACAAAGACCACAGAACAGAACAGATATTTATCGCTGGGTGTAGGAAATGGAGAAATAAAATGATCCACTCCCTGACACTGGAATGTGTCTTTAGCATTTCACAAACTAATGGAAATGTCATAAGTCAGTTAAATAACAAACGCTTCAATGGCACTGCTCAGGACAATGACCAGCTGATCCGTACAGATCATAAAGATGCCGAATCTTAGTTTTCAACCAATACTTTGTGAGAAATGATAGCAAGACTATAGTTGGTCAGTCTATTAGATAGGGGAAATTAGCCAGGGAACATAACTCCTTATTGGGATTGTGACTTAAAATGTCAAATATTAAAGTACTTTTTTGAAAAAGAAAACAAATACTTAAGTGCCTTTAATAAGAGAACCACTCCAAGATACATTAGAATTGGGACCCAGTACCTTCCCCAATATTGGCAATGTCTGCTGCAGTACATGAACTGTGGTTCAAAGCTGATATGCTAGATGCCTCCCATGCACAGACTAGCATTAGCACAAATCGTTCACTTTGCCTAGTCTCTCCAATTACTTAAGCTTTTCCCACCCTTTCACCTACTGAGCACTCTCCCCTTTTACAATACTGTCACTAACCTCTCCTTCACTATCAAATAGATAGCTCCATCAAAAACTACACTGTGGGGAAAATGACTTCCTTCTTTGCTGTGCTATTGTAAGATTCTGTGAGTCCTTCTGGATTATTCACATAAGCCCTGTATGCTCCTTTGCTCTTTACTTTGCTATCAGTCACATCAGGAGGAGAAAGTGAGGTCTGCAGATGCTGGAGATCAGAGCTGAAAATGTGTTGCTGGAAAAGCGCAGCAGGTCAGGCAGCATCCAGGGAACAGGAGAATCGACGTTTCGGGCATAAGCCCTTCTTCAGGAATCAGTCACATCACCATAGACCATTCAATCACTCTTATCTCCCTTCACCCTGTTTCCCTCAAGGATGGAGAGACACACCTCATCCTTTAGACTGTTTCCAACCTAATCTCCCTTCATTTTCTTTCAAATACTTTGAGATACCTTCAACATTCAATTAGTGATTTTTTAAACAAAATTAAGTCAAATAATGATGAGGAAATACATTCTGTCTACTATTTCTATCAGTCTATATTTCCCACTGCCTCAGGGAGGCAACCAACATCATCAAAGACCTCTCCTACCCTGGTTATAATTTCTTCCAATCTCTTCTGTTGGGCAGAAGATACAAAACCTTAAACAGACATACCAACAGATTTAAGAACAGCTTCAACCCCACTGTTATTAGACTTCTAATTCACTTCTCAAATTTTAAATTAATTTGATTTCGCTCTTTGTGCACCTTCTCTGCAGCCATAACATTATATTCCTAGCTCTGTTCTATTCTCTTTTGCATTTTGTATGGTCTGATCTGCCTGTACTGCACGCAAAACAAAACCTTTTGCTGTACCTAGGTACATGTACACTAATAAATCGAATCAAATCTGTGTTTCTCTAACTCTAATTTTCTTCCCCTCTCTGTCAAACACAGGCATCAGAAAATAAAATCCTGACGGAGTTGAAAGCTATGGACCAGATCCTGGTGGTTGTACTGGATGGCATCTCGTAACCCCAGTAGCGTTTGTAGGGTCAGTGAGTGGGAAATGTCAGAACGGATACATCTCCAGTGTTATGGGAGTCCTGTGGTGCAAGGGCAGCGTTCCTGCCACTAGGCCAGAAGCCCTGAGTTTGAGTTCCACATGAGGATGTGTTGGCCATTCAAGATGTTTGTAATGTAGTGAAACAGGTTGGTTGTCAGTCTGATGGCAGTCACCTGGTCAGCCATCTTGCAGATGTAAGGACTTGGGAGTTGAATAACTGGTTTTATCACAATTTTATTCTTTATTCCTTTAATTTATTTTAATGTTGAAGCCTCCACAATGGTGGCACTGAAGCACTGAAGGTTGAACCACAGTTAATACTTGACTCATAAGGTGTGGACCAATGCAATGGCCATCCATTAGAGTTCAATTCAATGGACTCCATACAATGAGAAGCTTGATGTTCAGAGTTAGATGGTGGTTATGCTGGGGGCAGTGTGAAGACTGCAGATGTAATCACAAACTAAACAAAGAAAAGTTTAAAAACTAAGTAGCCAGCAAATGACTGAAGCAACAGTTAAATCACAGAGTATGGGGAATAATCAAAATTAGAAGATAGTAATTGAAAGACTCATTTGTAATATTACAACTTATGTTTCAATTGTGTGGGCTGTTGCTGCATAATGCACAATATAAGAGTATCCATATCAATGCATGATAGCAAAAACAATCAAAAGATTTTAAAATATATATAATATATATAATATGACCCATGGAGCATAAACACCAAGATAGACCAAGATAGAATTGTCTGTTCCTGTCCAGTAGATTCTTTGTTCTCCTTATTATCTAAGTGTCACGAACATGTTTGAATTTGCAGGATGATCCTGAGAATTCACACTTGGCACCACATGATTTCCAATAGAATTAAGAATAAGATTTTCTTATCTTGCTTCGTTTCAGGTATTTCCCTGGTTGCAACATGGTGAACTTTGCATCCTGGTTTATGTTTTGCTGTCCTGTAGCGATCCTGTTCCTGTTTGCCGGCTGGCTGTGGATTGCTTTCCTATATGGAGGACTCAATCCAAGGTAGGAAAAATGGATAAGAAATTGCACACAATTACAAGTTGAAATCTTCCTTAAGCATTTTTGGGTTTCACCTTTGACCTGCCAACTCTGCCCTTCTTCCTGAACTGTGGTAGGATTTTCCATTTTGAAGTTATGTCACATTGGCCAGTGCCCAGGACAAGATATCTCATGGGTTTCTCAGTTGATTATCTATGCAAGTGGAATGTTGGTAAATCATGGTAGTGAATGAGCTGAAAGTTTTCACCATCAGTTGGATTTTTTTGGGATCAAACGTTTCGATGCCAGATTGAAAGGCTAAATAACTATAACTTCAGAGTGCAACTTTTACTCAGTCCTGACTTGCATTCCTCGGTGAACTATAGTCCTGTAGGAAGACTTGTAGTTGAACTTTCAATGCTTCAGTGCCACCATTGTGGAGGCTTCAAAATTAACATAAATTAATTGAATAAAGAATAAAGTTGTGATAAAATCAGTTATTCAACTCCAAGTCCTTACATGCAGGAATGAATGCTTTAGCATTGATAAGAGAAGTCCTGGACACCACTGCAGGACAGAAACCTCTCCAAAGCCAGCGGTGACCATGCTAAGGAGTCTGTCAATGCCTGCCAGGATGTCTTGGATTGATTCAGGGGCTATTAAGGCTAGTCAGATGGGGTGACTGAAAGAAGGGACCTCTTCATCCCAGGGCGAGAGTGAGGATTGCAGATGCTGGAGATCAGAGACTAGATTAGAGTGGTGCTGGAAAAGCACAGCAGGTCAGGCAGCATTCAAGAAGCAGGAAAATCAACGTTTCAGGCAAAAGGCCTCATTCCTGATGAAGGGCTTTTGCCCAAAACGTCAATCCGACCTCTTCATCCCAGGTGACTGCAGCAGGAGGGCATTGCATCAGTCCCGTCCAGCCAAGGCAGATATTGTAGCATGGGTCAGTAGGACCCCTGGCCTCCACCAAAGGGTCAGCTAACAGTGCACCAAGAAACTGAGGGTACGCGACGACATCTCTTTGCTCCCTCAGCACTCACAGAAACATTACATACTACAGTTATACAGGACCTTGGGGAGGCCACACCTTGAGTATTGTGTGCAGTTTGGTCTCCTAGTCTGAGGAAGGACATTCTTGCTATTGAGGGAGGCCAGAGAAAATTCACCAGACTGACTCCAGGGATGACAGGACTGACATATGAGGAAAGACTGGATCAGCTGGGCTTGTACCCTCTGGAATTTAGAAGAATGAGGGGGGACCTCATGGAAACACATAAAATCCTGATGGGGCTTGACAGGCTTGATGCAAAAGAATGTTTCCAATGTTGGGGAAGTCCAGAAGTAGAGGTCACAGCCTAAGAATAAGGGGTAAGCCATTCAGGACTGAGATGAGGAAGAATTTCTTCACTCGGAGAGTTGTGAACCTGTGGAATTCTCTCCCACAGGAAGCTGTTGGGGTCAGTTCATTAGATATATTCAAGAGGGAGCTGGGCATGACCCTTGTGGCTAACGGAGTCAAAGGGTATGGAGAGAAAGCGAGTGGGATACTGCGATTGCATGATCAGCCATGATCATATTGAATGGTGTGCAGGTTCAAAGGGCCGAATGGCCTACTCCTGTCCTATTTTTGATGTTTCTACGTTTAATCTGCCACCAACATCTCACAACTGGTCATAGCCAGCAAGCATCAGTGTCACAGGCAGCTCTCTATCTCGCATGGTCATGCATGCTCAGTTCCTGCACCCATTCTCCATCCAACTTCTTTATCGCATTAGGAGGAAATGGCATGATGGCTTAATGGTTAGCACTGCTGCCTCACAGTGCCAGGGATCCGGGTTCGATTCCAACAATTCTCTGTGTGGAGTTTGCACATTCGCCCTGTGTCTGCATGGGTTTCCTCCCACAGTCCAAGTATGTGCAGGTTAGGTGAATTGGCCATGCTGAATTGCCCATAGTGTTCAGGGATATGTAGGTTGGGTGCATTGGTCAGGGGTAAATGTAGAATAATAGGGTAGAGGAATGGGTCTGGGTGGGTTGTTCTTTGGAGGGTCAGTGTGGACATGTTGGGCACACTGTAGGGATTCTGGGATCTCTGTGATTGAAAAACAGGCCCAGGGCCAGGCCAAATATAAAGATCATCACCTCCTCCTTTGATGAGAGTGTTGTTGAACTAGTTTCGGAAGATTGCACTGTCATTCTGATGATGGGGGGACACCAATGAACCAGCAGCTGAAAATGTGTTGCTGGAAAAGCGCAGCAGGTCAGGCAGCATCCAGGAGCAGGAGAATCGATGTTTCGGGCATGAGCCCTTCTTCAGGCTCACTTTCTCCCACCAATGAACCAGCAACCCAGTCAACAATATTTTGCATTGTTCTTCTGGGACAAACCCATTGCTCTGCACAAGTTATCCTCACTGACTCACTCTTTCCCCTCTCTAGGCACAGGCTCCACCCAGTGCTGCAGCCTGTGCCCCTCCACACCAACAGAACCTCTCAGGGTGAAGCCTGTGAACTGTCAGGGGATGTACTGACAAAGTGTTCACCTGCATCCTCCATCAGCTCAGACACAGTCACCTAGCAGGTACTTGACTGGATTAGACTTAGGAGTACATCACATGTCCACAGCTGGTGGAAGAAGAAATGTCCAAAGTCTCTGACACTCAGAGAACTGACAGAGACCAGGCACCCACCCAGGACTCAGTGAACTTGGCCATAAGTCACAAGGTCAACCTGCAGTGAAAGGAAAGGGAACATCAGGTAGGGGTGGTTGGCTGGAGCAAATAATGGAGGAATCTGTCCATGTTCTTATGACTGTATAGGCTCCAGAAGGTGAGGGCCTCCATGAAGATGAGATCCATGTCCTGCAGAATGCACAATAACTGCAGATATGTTTCAGACCTGCTATCCATCACTCTAGCCATGGGTGCTCACCACCATTGGAAAGGAAATGGGGGAATGAGGCACCTCATTTACTGATCATTAACTATTTATGGGCTAGGAGGGAAGGAAAGATGTCCAAATCTGTTTTTAAATAGTGTTAAATAGGTGACATCTCACCTCTTGCCTGAGAGATAGCCTGCACAGTGCCCAATTCCATTGATGCCATTCGAACCAAATATTGAATGGGGTTTCAAAGAATAGATTCCCATTTGTAAAAGGAACAAGAATGAGAGGGCATAGACTTAAAGTGACCTGCAAAGGAAGCAAGGATGACGTGATGGAAAAAAAGTTGTTCATCACAAATAAGCCGGGTATGGAATGTGCTGCATGTGGTGGAGGCTGGTACAGTTGAGGTATTCAAGAGGGCGTTCATTGATTATTTAGATAGAAATAGTGTACAAGGATACGGGAAAAAGGCAGGACACTGGCACTGGGTAATGATGCTAATTTGAAGAGCTGGTACATGCACAATGGGCCCAATGGCCTCCTTCTGTACTGTAACGATTTTGTGATTCTGTGATTACAAAAAGCAACTGATGTAGTAATACCCACCTTGAACTTTGCTCAGGATTAACTTCTGCTCAAGGAGTGGTGGACACGTTACAGCCTCTAATGCTTACCTTTGTAAATAATGCCTTTGTTCATTGATACATAGAGGGTGCAGAGTTTGTGTATGTGCTTGTGTGCGTAAATAACATATAAAAATCAGATAGTACATATCTCAATGAAGTCATCAGTGTCATCAATGATATCAGTAATTCATATTATTGCTGTTCCTTATGAAGGTGAGATTTGCTAGTTTAAAATAGACATTCTATTTAATTTTTTAAAGTTGTAAATGCTTCTGGCAAGCTTATTGACTATCCCTCATTCTCGGGAGAAAATAGCGGTGAAGTGTCATCTTGAATCCACTGATGGCTTGCTAGGTCAGTTCCAAGGACAGGTAGGAGTTAACTCCATTGCTGTGGATAACATATTGGCCAGACTGGATATGGATAGTAGATTTCTCTTCCTAAAGGACATTAGTGAGCCAGATAGGGTAAGAATTGGTGTTGATAAAATAGCATATATTATATCTTTCAATGGAGCTTTATTTAATCATGAGTTTTTGAATAACAGGACAAAGGCAATATATTGTGGAGGAGGTAAACTGAAATAAAAGCAACATTTTTGGAGTTATAGAGAGTACAGCATGGAAACAGACCTCCTGGTCCAACTCATTCATGCCAACCAGACATCCTAAATTAATCTAGTCCCATTTGCCAGCACTTAGCCCATATCCATCTAAACCCTTTACAATCATATACCCATCCAGCTGATTTTTAAATGTTGTAATTGCACCAGCCTCCACCACTTCCTGTGGCAGCTCATTCCATACCCACACCACCCTCCAAAAAGCTGCCACGTAGGTCCCTTTTGAATCTTTCCCCACTCACCTTAAACCTAAGGCCTCTAGTTCTGGACCCCACACCACGGAAAAGTCTTTGTCCATTTACCCTATCTATGGCTGGAAATGTGTTGCTGGAAAAGCGCAGCAGGTCAGGCAGCATCCAGGGAACAGGAGAATCGACGTTTCGGGCATAAGCCCTTCTTCAGGAAGAAACGTCGATTCTCCTGTTCCCTGGATGCTGCCTGACCTGATGCGCTTTTCCAGCAACACATTTCCAGCTCTGATCTCCAGCATCTGCAGACCTCACTTTCTACCCTATCTATGGCCCTCATGATTTTATTAACCTCTATGAGGTCACCCCTCAGCCTCTGGCACTCCAGGGAAAATAGTCTCAATCCTCTTCGTATAACTCAAGACCCCCCCAACCCTGGCAACATCCTTGTAAATATTTTCTGAACCCTTTCAAGTTTCACAACATCCTTCTTGTCGCAGGGAGACCAGAATTGTACGTAGTATTCCAATAGCGGCCTAAACAATGTCCAGTATAGCTGCAACATGACCTCCCAACTCCCATACTCAATGCTCTGTCCAATAAAGGAAAGCATACCAAATGCCTTCTTCACTATCCTATCTACCTGCAACTTCACTTTCAAGGACCTATGAAACTGCACTCCAAGGTCTTTTTATTTAGCAACACTCCCCAGGACCATACCATTAAGTGTATAAGTCCTGCCCTAATTTGCCTTTCCCCCAAAATGCAGCACCTCACATTTATGCAGCACACATGCAGACCACGGAACGAGGACATACCACAACCAAAAGGACTAGCCACACTACCATACATCAGGAGCATCTCGGAACTGACAGCCAGACTACTGCGACCCCTAGGACTCATAACGGCACACAAACCAACAACCACGCTCAGAGAACAACTCACCAGAACGAAGGACCCGATACCCAACATGAGCAAGACGAATGTAGTGTACAAAATACCATGCAAGGACTGCACTAAACACTATATAGGACAAACAGGAAGACAGCTAACAATCCGCATACATGAACACCAACTAGCCACGAAACGACACGACCAGCTATCCTTAGTAGCCACACACGCAGACAACAAGCAACATGAATTCGACTGGGACAACACTACTATCATAGGGCAAGCCAGACAGAGAACAGCCAGGAAATTCCTAGAGGCATGGCATTCATCCACAAACTCCATCAACAAACACATCGACCTGGACCCAATATACCAACCACTACAGCGGACAGCTGAAACTGACAACCGGAAGCGGCAGGGACAGACCACTATAAACACCGGAGGAAACATCAAAGAAGCGCTTCGCAGGAGGCTCCCAAGCACTGATGATGTTGCCTAGCCAGGGGACGAAACGTTTGCAACAAAAACTTCCAGCTCGGCGGACAGAACCACAACAACGAGCACCCGAGCTACAAATCTTCGCACAAACTTTGATCACATTTATCTAAATTAAACTCCATCTGCCACTCCTTGGCCCATTGGCCCATCCGATCAAGATCCTGCTGTACTCAGAAGTAACCTTCTTCACTGTCCATTACGCCTCCAAAAAAGGTTAGTTAACACTGCTGTCTCCAAGGATGCAGCCTGACCTGCTGAGTTTTTCCAGCATTTTAAAAAATGTTGATAACTTATGTATTGTCTGTCTGCAGGCTGTGCCTTATCCTATTCTTTTGCATAGAGTTACAAGTCTGTTGAACTCCCATTCTATGTAAACACAGAGTACGCACCCAATCAATGAGAACAATGATAAGATACTGTAAGGCAAAGTTTCATTGAAACTTCCTTGGATATGTCATTATAATAATTTGAGAGTGTCTTTTTCAATTTTAAGGTCATGGAGTCAGAAGAAAACCAATAACACTGAGTCTCAAGCCAGGGTGAGAGCTAGAATAAGGAGCGATTATGAAAAACTGGGGCCATTAACGTAAGTATGTGTTCTCTATATTTGTTCCTCACTTACCCCAACCCCCTGACAACTACACAGAAAATGAAGCACATGTGAAACAGCATGTTGATACTGCCTATGTTTAGCGAGTTTGCTGATTTATAATCAGCAGCTTAAGTTCCAAATGTATGAGCATACAAAACAGGCGAGGGCTTCTGACATTGTGCAGCGCTCTCTATCTGTGAGTCAGTAGTTGTGGGTTTGAGTCTTGACCTACAACTGAATAGGCAGCTCCACCCTGTGATCATAATATAGCCAAATAGATTGACTATCAGCCTGAAATGCTGGAAAAACTCGGCAGGACAGATTCTGTCCTTACCGTCTACCTCTATCAGACGGTAAGAACAGAAATTTCCTGGTCAGCCACAACTGTGGTAGCTGTAGTGTAACAGTCTCCCCATGTTAAAAGATTCCATGTACAAGCTCTTGCTGTGGACTGTGGCCAAAGCCCTTTTTATTTTGAGGGACACTTTAGCAATAGACATACACGAATGCATTAATATTTTAGCAGATGACCCAATTGCACTGCGCAAAATAGAATCCCTCCAGTTCAATGATCAGTTAATGTTAACTCGACTGGTTACATTCCCAATGGTCACATTTTCACTCCTTGTTTACTTTTCCACCAATTACAAGGAGGTAGACTGATCATGTTGGAATAAAAGAATGTGAGACATTAAGCCACTGGTTCCATCTACTCACTCAAGTGAATGCAAAAGATCCAAAGGCTTTGCTTTTAAGCACAACCTGGAGACTTCTTCAGGTACAATATTTATTCCTGAACCTCACATCCCTCAACAACACTGAAAACAGATGATACAATCTGGGGCTTCCCAAACTGTATGTCATGGCCCCTAAGTGGGTCAAACTTCTGGAGTTAAGATGTCTGACATATTAATGACGGAGCGCCAACATGTGCTTGTAACTATGAAACTCCTTTAAATCTCACAGCTTTTCTTAATAGCGAGTGCTGCCTAACTACCCTGAAAGACATAACATGAAGATATGTTTCACTTAAAAATCCTCTACATTAAACAGCTTGCACCCCCTGCCACTCTCCAGGTCAATCGCCTCTTCCCCTATCCTTAGTCCTTAAAGGCATTCCTTTTCCCCTGTGTTCTCTTAAACACCAAGCCCGTCCCATCAACCCCCATCACCACCACCTCAAACAAACATTTCCCATCCTCCTCTCACAGGCTCCCCCACCAGTTAATGCTATTTCCCCCTCCACCAATTCCTGCAGACATTGATGCCCCCAAATGTGCTCCCCACTTCTCTTCTCATAAACATTTGCCCCCCACAACAGGTATTCCCACTCCACCGTTGTTCTCACAAGCAATATGCCCTCCCCTCAATCTCACACAGATGGTGTCAGCAATGTTTGAGCACCAAAACTGGATCACAATGGAAGAGAGCTTGGGGAGGGATGGATCTAGACATTTCTCTCATTGTTGTTGGTAGGAGTTTGCTCTGCACTAATGAGCTGCTGCACTTCCTGCATTACGACCGTGACTAGCCATGAAACATGTTTAATTGTTGGTAATTTACTTTGGAAGATCGCGAGCCTAAGAAAAGCACTAAGTGCATGTTTTTCTTTCTTTTAACAATCTTGCAGGTTTGCAGAATGTGCTGTTTTGGTTTTCTTTGCCTTCTTTGTGGTTCTGCTTCTCACGAGAGATCCAAAATTCATCCCTGGATGGGCCAGTATTTTCCCAAAAGGGTGAGAAGTCTTTTGTGAGTTTGTGCTGGTGACCTGTTCAAGTAGGAACATTTGGAAAGTTACATGTGAGGAAGCAACAAGTGGAAAGGAATAGAGACCAAATAAAATTAATGAGAGTAATTAAATGATTGAAACTAGGAATCTGTATTTTAGGGAGATACAATGCAATAAAGTCAATCATTCACCTCCTGGGACTGAAATGTTCCCTCAGTCTGCTCACAAGAAAGCTTCAAGTGATACGGGGCAGATTCTGTTCAGTTCTTCAATGATTCACCACAAATCTCAACCCAAACTAAAAATCTGACTTACTGAACTCAGTAGATGTCTGGTATGGAAAATAGAAAAATGTCTCCAATGAGATTGGTTTGGGGATGTTGTGAGACAAAAGTAGAGGAAGCTTCACATTTCATCTAACCATCTGGGAGTGCTGGCAGTGAGTATATATGTTTTAGTTTCCACGATAAAAAATCCTCATCTAATGAATACAGACAGAGGCAAAAGAATCAGGCTCTATATAGGGCTAAGGAATTCCAAAATATTCCTATGTTGGTAGCAATAGATGTCTGTTGGTCCCTTTGTGAATATGTTCAGAAGAAATATTAATGATAAATGATCAGGCAATGGCAAATATGTTACGTAAATTAGATATTGCTAAAAGGAAACAAATTTAAAGCACTGTGTCCTGTACTCATCAAGAAAGAAAGTAAGAAGGAGCCAAGATTAGAGTGGTGCTGGAAATGCACAGCAGGTCAGGCAGCATCCGAGGAGCAGGAAAATCGATGTTTTGGGTAGGAGCCCTTCATCAGGAATGAGGAAAAGGTGGCCTGGGAATACAGCAGGAGGAGTTAACTATCAAGTTTAGGTCTCATACCAGGCAACCAGACTCTGTCAGAGTGTTGCCACAGGAAAGGAGCAGAGATGTGCAGTGTCCATGGCCCCTTTCCCAATTACAATGGTGCACATTTACAAAATCCTTTTACCTACATAAAGCAGGTTCCTGTGTGTTAACAAATATAGCTTCCAGCACACGCAAATACATCTCACTGCAGGTCTGACTGGTAAGCTTAGATTGGTACAATTTTGTAGCACACTCCGGATTATTTAGTAAATGTTGCACAAACCTTGGAATCACATAAAAAGTTGAACACATGGTGTTTTGAGGTTTGCAAGCACAGGTTGGAATGGAAAATCAGGAAATGTGAATTGAATCTAGATTAAGAAACTTCTGGCTGACATAATGGAAAAATGATGAAGAGCTTATGCTCGAAACGTCGATTCTCCTGGTCCTCAGATGCTGCCTGACCAGCTGTGCTTTTCCTGTGCCACACTTTTTGACTCGAATCTCCAGCATCTGCAGTCCCCACTTTCTCCATAATGGAAAAAAAAATTAGGTTAGTAATCTGAAAGGATCAGATGAATTTAGTTGGAAGGCATTTCTTTACCCAAGTCTGTTATATGCTGATTTGATTTGATTTGATTTGATTTGTTGTGGTTACATGTATCTAAGTATAGTGAAAAGGTCGATTTTGCAAGCAGTACAGATCACAGCAAAGGAGGACATAGGGTGCTTAGACAGCGAGGCAAACAGGTTACAACTGCACAGGAGGAGCACAGAACAAGGGCATGATCAACATTAGCATGATCAACATTAGAAGAACATTATTAGTCATTTTAGTATTTTGGGGCGGAACGGTGGCTCAGTGGTTAGCACTGCTGCCTCACAGCACCAGGGTCCTGGGTTTGATTCCTGCCTGGCTGTGTGGAGTTTGCACATTCTCCCTGTGTCTGTGTGGGTTTCCTCCCACAATCCAAAGATGTGCAGGTCAGGTGAAGTGGCCATGCTAAATTGCCCACTGATATTTTCCAGCATTTTCTCTTTTGGTTTCAGATTCTAGCATCCGCAGTAATTTGCTTTTATGCTAAATTGCCCACTGTGTTAGGTGTTTTAGTCAGGAGTAAGTATAGGGTAGGGGAATGGGTTTGGGTGGGTTTCTCTTCGGAGGGGCAGTATGGACTTATTGGGCCGAAGGGCCTGTTTCCACACTGTAGAGAATCTAATCTAATCTAATCTAATCTTAAATTTAAAAGTGTGGAAAGTTATAAGAGATGTGAGAATAAGATCTGCTGTAGAGAGCTTGCAAAGAGTGTTGGAGCCATCTTGAAATCTTTCAGATAGACAAACTTCAAATGGAGGAGTTTTGATATCTCTGCTTTCATATGCTACGGAATTAGATCAGAATTATATTGACATGCTCACCTCATTAAAAAGAAAACCTGAACACAACAGTTTGGAGTAACTCTACATTTCCTCCACAGAGGGTGATCATCATTAATTCAGCCCACTTTCTGCTTATTTATCCCAAAACACTCTTTTTCAGATATGTGTCAGATGCAGTGACTGGAATGACATTTGTTTTTGCGTTATGCTTCTTTCCATCTCAAAAGCCTTCATTGAAGTGGTGGTTTGATCCGAAAGGTATGTGAATCAGTTTAACTAAACAAAGGGAGCTATGAGGGAATGAGAGTCGGGGGGTCAGTGAGGGTAATGCTCTTTGGAGCTGTGTATATGGAAAAGGAATTGTTAGAGAAACATAATCACTAATAAATCTAACAAGGGCATAAGGGGGCATTTCATTTCTCAGACATGGCTAGAATGTGAGATAAAGCAATTGAGGTAAATGGTTCACAATCTTTCAAAGGGAAACTGAACAGATATGTGAGAAAAAAGGAGAAAAAAAGATATGTTAAAAGGCCAAGCTGAGGTAGATGGAACAAGAGAAGACCCCTGTAGATTATATGCACCAGCAAAGATTGATTGAGCTGAATGGCCTGATTCTGTACTATATATTTTTTGTAATATATAAGAGAAGTTAACTGTTCAACAACAGTGTGGAACAGCAGGGATGGAGAGTAACTCTGAAAGTCCATGGATCGTAATCCCAGTGAGTTTTACCTGGATCAGGGTCATAAATGCCCTTCAGTGTTTCTCTAAGCCTGTGAGGTCAGTGGGAGGGCTAACGGACACATCCACATCTCCTATGCCTGCTGGCTGTCAGAGACCAGAATGTCCAGAGATTGCCTACAAGCCTGGGTAGTGGGGTAGAATTTCAGGCACCCTCTCCCCTCCTGTTCCACCTGCCTGCTCTTGGCCCATATCCCTCCAAACCTCTCCTATTCGTGTACTTATCCAAATGTCTTTTAAACATTGTCATTGTACCCACATATACCACCTCCTCAGGAAGGTCATTCCACGCACAAACCACCCTCTATGTGAAACATATGCCCGTCCATGTCTTTTTTAAATCTTTCTTCTCTCACGTTAAAAGTGTGCCCCCAGTCTTAAAATCCCCCATCCTAGGGAAAAAACAACTGCCATTAACTATTTATACCCCTCATTATTTTATAAACTTCTGTAAGATTTCAACCTCCTTCTGCTCCAGTGAAACAAAGTCCCAACCTTTCTTTATAACTCAAACCTGAAACAACATTTTCTAGTCTTTTGGGCACCCACCCATTTCTACTCCCAATCCTTACAAGTACATCTAGCGTCCAACTTGTTCAATGGAAGAATGTGGAGCTAGAATGAAAACTATTGGGTCAGCAGAGACTCTTTGGGGATTTTTTTTGTTGCCCTTTCATGAAATGTGAAATCTTTGGCTGGACTGGGATTTGTTGCCCATTCCTGAATTGGCCTTGAGAAATTGATGTTGAGCTGTTTTCTTTAACCATTGCAATCCGTTTGATATAAATACACCGATTGTGCTGTAAAAGGTGTACCAGCATATTTCACACAGCTGGAGAGGTAAATGAGAGTAACGAAAATCAGAATGGTGTGGAACTTGAAGGACAACTTGCAGTTATGCAGTATACTTGGGGAGACACTGCAATACAATCAGGTTTAAAGTTTGTTCAGATCAAATTCAATTTAATCAGCAACGCTTTCAAAGAAGACTATAATGGCAAAAAATCACTAATTTGTTAACAAAGCTGGAGTAACTGTTTACATGTATTATCAAGAGCAAAGTTATTTATTAAAATGGCTGATTTGTCACATTGTCAAAAGGAGTAAAATATTCACATGTCTCTAAATGCTGAATCATTTTCCAACTTGAAACTTTACCAACTTTACTGTTAAGATTACGAATGTAGCAGCAGGACAGACCATTCGGTCCTTCAAAGCTATTCTCTCATTTTGTAAGGTCATGGTTGAGTGACAATCAATCATCCAGACTGGTTCTCAATGACATTGTAATCACAGACTTGCTTTTCCAAACTAGGTAATCAATTGGCTTTGGAAATAACTCATTTAAACCTTTGTTTATTTCTGTTTTCTTCTTTTCCAG
This sequence comes from Chiloscyllium plagiosum, assembly GCF_004010195.1. Taxonomy (NCBI): domain Eukaryota; kingdom Metazoa; phylum Chordata; class Chondrichthyes; order Orectolobiformes; family Hemiscylliidae; genus Chiloscyllium; species Chiloscyllium plagiosum. The sequence goes on from NC_057729.1 coordinate 48,916,135, forward strand.
CCTCAGGAAAAATGAATCCACCACTGCTAAACTGGAAGAAAATTCAGAAAGATTTACCTTGGAATGTGGTCCTACTACTCGGAGGGGGATTTGCAATAGCAAAAGGGTGTGAGGTATTTCTTGTCAAATCCACTTGATATTTTAATTAAAATATCTGTTTTTTAAAAAAAAACAACTTTCAATTTTACAAATTGATGTACCAAACAATAATTTCCTCAGTGGTTGATTCACTAATTGTAAATTTCAAATTTTGCCTCAAATTCCAGAAAACTAAACATTTCACTTTGACTCTCCTTCATGTTAGTTTCAGAGGTCCCTGATCAAATAGAGTGATACCTTTTCCAATCTTCACATGCTGTCTTTGGCAGAAGCGTGTCAGAAACCCAAATAAATGGTATAACCAGCTTTGAACTATTTTTGGAAAACTTTCATCAAAAATACCGCACTATAGAGGGAATGATGATTCTTAGAATCCCTGCAGCATGGAAACAGGCCATTTGGCCCAATCAAGTTCACACCAACCCTCTGAAGAGCATCCCACCCAGACCCACCACCCCTAGATATTATGGTGAATTACCAATTCACCTAACCTATGGACTGTGGGAGGAAACCCATGTGGAGAACATGCAAACTCCACACAGGCAGTCACCCAAGGCTGGAATTGAACCCAGGTCCTTGGTGCTGTGAGGTGATTACCAAGCCACCTTGCCAACGATGTACTTTGACATCAATAGTCACATGCTATTGAGACTATTAGAATAGTGGAGTGGAAGAATTGAGCAGGAAAGCTTTAATCAGAAATCTGCATGTTACTGTGTAAATAAAGAGTTTATTTAGTGGCCCACTGAGAGTCAGATTATAGTTACTTTTGGATAAGGTGAAGCCGGAGATTCAGCAGACTCTCTGTTGGGGCAGTCTAGCTCAGTAGAGTTTACTCAAAAAAGATACCCGACACTCAGATGCCATGGTAAGCAGAATCCATGAGGATAGAACAATGCAGGATGGTGTCATAGTAGAGCTGTTTAAAGGAAATATAGGTAAGCACGTGAAGGAAAATGGGAAAGAAAATTCTGTCATGGAGAAAAGAAGAAGGATGAGAGGAGATTTATAAGAACCATGAACACTAGCATAGAAGTATGGATTATATGTCCTGCTTCCATACTGGAAATATAATGTTGACCAATTGTATATCAACATAGACATTTTGTAGGAGATGGAGTTGTTGGTATTTCATCATCCCCAAAAATGACAAATCCATTTATTTTGCATTACTATTTCACAGTGAGACATTCCCCATTTTTAGTAATTGGAGTACATAGGGGGACCTGAGGCACAGACTTCAGTGTGACCACCTTTCAAGTTGCATAACCATAAATCCATTCATTTGAATAGATGTAGTATCATTGCAAACTTGACTAGAGCTTATTGTTTTCTGCCTCAGTTTCAGAATGTACTCTCATCATATGAATTCCTGTGCTGAAGGCATAATTAACTATATATACATTAGAGTTAGTAACTCTCACTCATTCAAAGGCGAGGTGTTTTGTTCCATAAGATATTTTCTTGCTCCATACAAGTAGGGAGAAAGATAGTAGGATCTAGCTCTTAAGACTACATCTGATGTAGAAGTGAGTGTACGTTGGAGATCAGAACATGAAAGTTAGAATGGCCAATTAGCAATGGTTTTGTGTATCTGTTTTTTTACCTGAACACTGTACATTAGGATCAGCAGTAGCTCCCTCAGCCCCTCTAATTGTTCTGCCATTCAATAATATCATGGCTAATCTGATGGTAGCCCCAACTCTACATTTCTCTGATAACCTTTGACTCCCTCATTAGTCAAGAATCTATCTATTTATCTCTGCCTTAAAAATTACTCACTGAACCTGCACTGCCTGGGTACGATAGTTCCCAAAGAGATATAATTTTCAGAGAAATTCTTCTTTTCACCATCTTAAATAGGAGACTCCTGAATTTTTCAGCAGGAAACTTAGAAAATACCAACTCTACTACACAAAATCAGCATGGATTTGTGAAAAGGAAATCATTTCTGACAAACCTACTTGAGGAATTTGCGGATGTAACTAGTAGAATCAATGAGGAAGAACCAGTGGATGTGGTGTATTTGGATTTTTCAGAAAGCTTTAATAAATTCTCCCACAGGACTTTAATGTGCAAAATCAAAGCACATGGGTTATGGTAAGTGCTAGATGGATTGGGAATTGGTTAGCAGCCAGGAAGCAGGAATAAATGGATCTTTTCAGGAGTGGAAATTGGTGACAAGTGAGGTATCACAGGAATCCAGGCAATATATATCAACAATATGTATAAAGGAATCAAATGTAATATTTCTAAGATTGCTGATGTCACAAAACCAGGTTGGAGTGTGAGTAGTGAGGAGGAGATAAAGAGGCACCAAGGTGACTTAGACAAGTGGAGTGAGTGCATGAAAATTTGGCAGAAGCCTGAACACAAACACTAGCAGGTTCAGGAACAACTTCTTCAACTGATGAATGGACTCTTAGCCTCAGTAATGTAGCCTGTATCTTGGTCTTTTTGATCTGTACATCTTTGCTAACTATGAACTGCCTGTACTGCTCGTAAACAAAGGTTTCCACTGTACACTTGACAATCAATTAATCATTATTAGATTAGATTACTTACAGTGTGGAAACAGGCCCTTCGGCCCAACAAGTCCACACCGACCCGCTGAAGCGCAACCCACCCAGACCCATTCCCCTACATTTACCCCTTCACTCAACACTACGGGCAATTTAGCATGACCAATTCACCTCCCCTGCACATTTTTGGACTGTGGGAGGAAACCAGAGCACCCGGAGGAAACCCACGCAGACACGGGGAGAATGTGCAAACTCCACACAGTCAGGGGTGGGAATTGAACCTGGGTCTCTGGCGCTGTGAGGCAGCAGTACTAACCTCTGTGTCACCGTGCCGCCCACTGTCGCTTAATCAGATGCAGTAGAACTTGGATAAATGTGAGGTCAAATAAACAGTATTATTTAAATGTTGATAAATTGGGAAAGGTTGATGTAAAAAAGGACTTGGGTATCCTTGTGCACCAGTCACTGAAAGGAAGAGTCAAGGTGCACCACCAGTTATTAAAGCAAAATGGTGTGTTGGCCTTCATTGCAAGAGGGTTTTAATATAGTAGCAAGGAGGTCTTACTGCAGCTGTACCAGGAGAAAGTGAGGACTGCAGATACTGGAGATACGAAAATGTGGTGCTGGGAAAGCACAGCAGTTTAGGCAGCATCCGAGGAGCGGGAGGAACAGCGTTTCAGGCATAAGCCTTTCATTAGGAATCCTGATGAAGCGATTATGCCCGAAACGTTGTCTCTCCTGCTCCTCGGATGCTGCCTAACCTGCTGTGCTTTTCCAGCACCTTACTCTCGACTCTGCAGCTGTACCAGGTCTTATTGAGACCACACCAGCAGTATTCTGTGAGGTTTTGGTCTCCTAACCTCAGGAAAGACATACTTACCATAGAGGGAGCCCAGAGGAAGTTCACCAGACTGATTCCTGGAATGGGAAAGTGAGGGCTGCAGATGCATTGAACCCGGGTCTCTGGCGCTGTGAGGCAGCAGTACTAACCTCTGTGTCACCGTGCCGCCCACTGTCGCTTAATCAGATGCAGTATAACTTGGATAAATGTGAGGTCAAATAAACAGAATGGTAAAGTATTATTTAAATGTTGATAAATTGGGAAAGGTTGATGTAAAAAATGACTTGGGTATCCTTGTGCACCAGTCACTGAAAGGAAGAGTAAAGGTGCACCACCAGTTATTAAAGCAAAATGGTGTGTTGCCCTCTTGAAGAAGGGCTTATGCCTGAAACATCGATTCTCCTGTTCCTTGGATGCTGCCTGACCTGCTGCGCTTTTCCAGCAACAAATTTTCAGCTCTGATTCCTGGAATGGCAAGCTTGTCATATAGGGAGAAATTGGGTCAAACGGGGTCTGAGTTCACTGGAGTTTAAAGGAATGAGAGAGGGTCTCATCGACAAGCGTAAAAGTCTGACAGGGATGATGTTTCCATTGACTGAAGAGTCCAAAACAAGGAATCACAGTCTCAGAAGATGGGGTGCGAATTTCAGACTGAGATGAGGAGAAATTTTCTCACTCAGAGGGGAGTCAACCTGTATAATTCTCTTCCACAAAAGGATGTTGAGGCCAAGAATATTTTTAAGAGAAACATCAGTTAAAGGCTATAGGTGTCAAGGGGCATGGTGCAAGGGCAGAAGTATGATGTTGAGGTAGAGGTTGAGTAATGATCAAATTGAATAGGAGATCACGTCTAATTTACCAAATAGCCTACTCCTGTTCCCATTTTCTATGTTTCCTTAAATGTTAACTGGCAATAGCATTCATGCATACATTCTCTATGGCAATACCACTACCAATCAGATTCTACTTGCCACCCATCAGGATTCTTGAATACAGTTTAAATGTTGATTTTACATTTGAATTTGTGTCCTTGAAAAATGTCCTAATGGCTGAACGTTGAAAAGCTTTGATAAAATGTGACTTTTCTCTTGAATGTTCCCTCTCACCCCAAGTATCAGTTGAGTTAACCTTCTCTGAAATGTTCATCGAGCCATAGAGATGTACAGTATGGAAACAGACCCTTCGGTCCAACCCATCCATGCCGACCAGATATTCCAACCCAATCTAGTGCCACCTGCCAGCACCCAGCCCATATCCCTCCAAACCCTTCCTATTCATATACCCATCCAAATGCCTCTTAAATGTTGCAATTGTACCAGCCTCCACCACATCCTCTGGCAGCTCATTCCATACACGTACCACCCTCTGCGTGAAAAAGTTGCCCCTTATGTCCCTTTTATATCTTTCCCCTCTTACCCTAAACCTATTCCATCTAGTTCTGGACTCCCTGACCCCAGGGAAAAGACTTTGTCTATTTATCCTATCCATGCCCCTCGTAATTTTGTAAACTTCTATAAGGTCACCCCTCAGCCTCCGATGCTCCAGGGAAAACAGCCCCTGTAGCTCAGATCCTCCAACCCTGGCAAAATCCTTGTAATTCTTTTCTGAACCCTTTCAAGTTTCACAACATCTTTCCGATAGGAAGGAGACCAGAATTGCATGCAATATTCCAACAGTGGCCTAACCAATGTCCTGTACAGCTGCAACATGACCTCCCAACTCCTGTACTCAATACTCTGACCAATAAAGGAAAGCATACCAAACGCCTTCTTCACTATCCCATCTACCTGCGACTCCATTTTCAAGGAGCTATGAACCTGCACTCCAAGGTCTCTTTGTTCAGCAACACTCCCTAGGACATTACCATTGAGTATATAAGTCCTGCTAAGATTTGCTTTCCCAAAATGCAGCACCTCGCAAATGTTTCTAAGGCATTTACATCCTTTCGTAAATAAGGAGGCCCAAACTGGACAAAGTACTCCTGATGTAATCTCACCAATTCTCTGCACAACTGTAACAATTCAGCACTGCCCTCTTGAACTGTCCTACCTGTCCATCTGCCTTCCCACCTATGTGCTCCACCCTCCACTTCAACCTATCACTATCACCCTCTACTCTCATCTACCTATCGCCTTCCTAGCTACTTTTCCCCCAGCCTCACTCCCCTTTCATTTATCTCTCTGTCCCCTTGGACCCACTCCACATTCCAGATGAAGGGCTTGTGCCCGAAACATCGACTCTCCTGCTCCTCAGATGCTGCCTGACCTGCTGTGCTTTTCCAGCGCCACACTTTTTGACTCTGATCTCCAGCATCTGCAATCCTTTCTTTCTCCTAAAGCAAAGCATCTCTGACTTTATATTGCAATCCTCTTGCAATGAGTAACAACATTCCATCTGTCTTACTATTCCCTTGGTGTGCCTGATTCCTGTCAACCAGATTCCTCTATTCCTCAGAATACTTCAATCTCATTTCATTTACAGTTCTGCTGAACTGGAGCTCACAGTTCTTCAGAGTTATGAAGAAGATTCCTATTGGACTTGAAACATTAACTCTGTTCCTCTCTCCGCAGAAGATGCCAGACTTGCTGAGTTTCTCTGACACTTTCTTTTTCCATTTCTGCTCCTCACCACTCACAGTACAGATAAGGTATCATTTAACCGCACACCCACAAACTGAAAAGACCTAAAAATCGGAGGTCTTTTCGAAAATGGACCCGAACAGATCTCTGAGTCCGGGCCTTTTGGAAAAAGAATTCCGCTTAACTTGAACAAATCCCAAAGGGAGACCAAATGAATTATTATGGACTTAATTGTATCCTGGCGAATGGAAGTCTTTTGGTGATAGTTTTGTGCCTGATTCTTCTCCTGTATGAATAGTTATTTATACACACGTTATTTATAGTTACATAAATAATATTTATAGTTATTATAGTTATACAATAGTTATTTATATCACCTATAATGTGATCGGTGATAGTTGGGTGCAGACTATACTATAGATGATAATCATTCCGAATTAGTTAACTGATTCATTAAGCAAGATGGCAAAGATTTCCTAACACAGTCAGCAGAATTTGACAGGTCCCAGAAATTCGAACAGACACTTTGACCTTGATTTTAACCTTAATTGCCACGTTAGAAGAAGTGACAAAACTGTGTAAATCTATTTAATGCCTTGTATGCGGAAACTGAAAATATCCTTCATCTGATGAACAGTTGGTCTTGAGGATACTGTAATTTCACAAGTTTTGGTTTGGTGCTTTTTTTTCTAGAATGTCCAAATCTTTTGAATTTAGAATAGAACTTAAGCCCGGCTTGTCTAAATTAATTTACAGTGTCTATTTTCCAGACTTCTGGACTGTCCATCTGGATTGGCAACCAACTTCAGCCGATGGTGTACATCAAGCCAACCATAGCTATTATCCTGATCTGCTTGTTGATAACATGTTTTACTGAGTTTGCCAGCAACACTGCTACAATTGTAATCATGTTACCAATCGTGGCTGAATTGGTGAGTTTCCTGAAATAGTGGGAAAAGGAATGCTTGCGTTTTGACAGTTCGTTTCACGATCTTAGAATGTCTCAAAACACATTACACACAATTAAGTATTTTGAAGAGCAGGAAACTCAGCAGCATTTGCATACACTAAGGTCCCACAAACAATGGTATTATCCTGATGCAGTAGCATGTTTAGTGATGTTGATTATTGGAGAGATATTGGCCAGGACACTGGGAGAATTTCCTACCTTACATGTGATTAAGCGTGTCGCTACAAGGGCAAATCAAAGACAGGGAATTCTGCAGTGAATAACCCATCTCCAGACTCCCAAAGCCTGACCATCATCTCCAAGTCACAAGTCAGGAGTGTGATGGAGTAGTCCCCTTTGCCTGGATGAGTGCAGCTCCAACAATACTCAAGAAGCTCAACACCATTCAGGACAAACCACAGAGACATAGAAGGTAAGAGTGGGCTATTCAACCCCTCGAGCCTGCTCTCCCATTCAATATGATCATGGCTGATCATTGAGCTCAATACCCTCATCACGCCCTCCCTCCTCCTCTCTTCAGCCATAAGAGCTCTATCTATATCCTTCTTGAAAACACAGAATGCTTTGGCTTCAACCACTTTCTGTGGTAGTGAATTCCACAGGCTTAGCACTCTTTGGGCGAAGAAATTTCTCATCTCAGTTTTAAATGATTAATGGGTGGCACAGTGGCTCAGTGGTTAGCACTGCTGCCTCACAGCACCAGGGTCCCAGGTTTGATTCCAGCCTTGGGCGATTGTCGGTGTGGAGTTTGCACATTCTCCCCATGTCTGTCTGGATTTCCTACCACAGTCCAAAGAAGTGCAGGTCAGGTAAATTGGCCATGTTAAAGTTGCCCATAGTGTTAGGTGCATTAGTCAGAAATGGGTCTGGGTGGGTTGCTCTTTGGAGGTTTGGTGTGGACTGGTTGGGCCGAAGGGCTTGTTTCCACACTGTAGGGAATCTAATCTGATCTTATCCTTAGACCATGATCCCTTGGTTCCCTACCTTCGGGGCCATCCTCCATGCATCTAACCTGTCTAGTCCTGTTATAATTTAATGGGTTTCTATGAACCCCCCTCATTATTCTAAACTCCAGTGAATACAATCCTAACCAACTCAATCTCCCCTCATACATCAGTTCTGCCATCCTAGGAATCAATTCAGTAAATCTTCACTGCACTCCCTTCATAGCAAGAACATCCTTCCTCAGATAAGGAGACCCAAACTGCACACAATACTCCAGGTGTGTCTCACCAATGCCCTGTATAAATGTGGCAAGACACCTTTGTTCCTGTACTCAAATCTTGCACTATGAAAGCCAACGTCCAGTTTGCCTTCTCTATGACTGCTGCACCAGCATGCTTACTTTCAGCGATTGGTGCACGAGGACACCCTGGTCTCATTGAACATTTCCTTTTCTCAATTTACAGCCATTCAAGTAATAATCTGCCTTCCTGTTTTTGCTCCCAAAGTGGATGACCTCACATTTATCCACATTATACTACATCTGACACATATTTGCCCATACTCAGTCTGTACAAATCACTCTGGAACATCTCTGCAACCTCTTCACAGCTCACCCTACCACCCAGTTTTGTTTCATGTACACATTTTAAGATGTTACATTTAGTCCCCTCATCTAAATCATTAATATATATTCTGAATAGCTGGGGTCCTTGTACCAATCTCTGCAATACCCCACTAGTAACTCTCTGCCATTTAGAAATAGACACACGTATTCCTGCTGTACACCCGTTTGACTGGCACTCCATCCACTACCTTCAATATTCACTTCTTTCATTAGTGATGCACAGTAGCAGTGGTGTGTACCATCCACGTGATGCACTGCAGCAACATACCAAGGCTCTCCAACAAAACCAACCAAGCCTATAATCTCTATCAGCAAGAAGAGGAAGGACAGCAGCTACAAGGAAATGTCACCAACTGCAAGGTTTCCTCCAAGCAACACACCATCCTGATTTGGAACGATATCATCATTTCTTCAATGTAGCTGGGTCAAAGTCCTGGGCTCCCTTCTTAACAACACTGTAGATGCCCCTACATCCAAATGACTGCAGTGGTTTAACAGAGCAGCTTACTACCATCTTTTTCAGGGTAGTTAGAGATGGGTAATAAATACTGGCTTAGCTAGCAACATCTACATCCAGCAAACATATAAGAATTAAGAGTTTCTTAAAATTGCAGTGTCAAATTGACTCTGCTCAGTATATAGGGTTACACCCGAAGTGTTGACTCCTCCACCTCCTGATGCTGCTTGGATTGCTGTGTTCTTCCTGCCTCCTGCTTGTCTACCTGGGATTTCAGCATCTGCAGGTTTTTTTTGTCACTACCTACATTAGCTCCCGGATTTCAATTACAATTTATTATAATTGTCCCGGTTTTCGAATCTCTCTATGGTTTCATGCATCCATTCTCAATCATTTCTTCCACCCATCCAACCTCTACTTCGAGACTGCCTCACTTCAAATCTGAGGGGTATGAAGGGCTGGGGTGGGAGGGCAGGGAGTGAGATGTGGCACTGGGTGTGACTCCACTTGAAAGGGCTCTCAGCTGCATTTTACAAGTGGCAGTGAATTCAATGGGTGCCGCTGTCAGAACACTACCAACAACAGTGGCCATCGCTGGGACTACATCCCGGAGGAAGAGGATACAGGAGTATACATGCACCCACACAGTCAGACTGGTGAGGGCCGGAGGTATTTACATCCATCAGGCAGGCTCCAACAAAGTGGTAACAATCAATAAGGGGCATGTGCCACTGTTGGCACAGGATTGTTGCCAGGACCCCTTCATAGACCAAAGCCTATCCAAAGGAATTAAGGTCCTCCTGCCATCAGATCTGCTCAGAAGCTGCAAGGTTTTCCTTCCTCCCTCCCAAAGTCCCGAAGAATCCTTTCTGCCCCTGGCAAAATACCAACGAAAAGGGGAATTGGTCCTTGATTAGGGAAGTGGGGAGATCCTCTACCACATTTCCTGATACTGGCAAAATAGCATGGTAAATGTCGTATTCGGGATATCACTCGACACCTGCCCTCACCTGTAACCCCGACAGTCCTGAAAAATCACAGCTCTGTATTCAACAAGTAGAAGTGAATTTTTATCTACACGCTAGAGAGGGTTCAGAAGAGAGTTACCAGGAATGGAAGATTTGAATTATGAAGAAAGGCTTGGTTTTCTTTTACTGGAGTGTAGGATGTTGAGAAGTGACCACGTAGAGGTTTATAAGATCATGAGGGGTAGAGATAGAGTTAAGATTAGGTGTCTTTTCTCTCAGATGGGGAATTTCAAGACTAGGGTCTTGAGGAAAGAGATTTTAAAAAGACATGAGGGACAAATTTTTTACATGGAGTGGTTCACATGTAGAATGAACTTCCTGAGGAAGTGGTGGACGTGGGCACAATTACAATGTTTAAAAAGGCACTTAGATAAGTACATGAATAGGAAAGGTTTGGAGGGATATGGACCAGTAGCAGGCAAGTGGGACTGATTTAGTTTGGGATTATGTTTGGCATGGATTGGTTGGATCGAAGTGTCTGTTGTATGACTCCATGACTATGACTCTATTTCTTTCTGTTACCAATAGGATTGATATCCAATTGCAAGGACAGAATCTCATCCCATTTATTTATCATTTATTACAGGCTTTGCACATGAGGGTGAATCCCCTCTATCTGATGGTCCCTGCAACTGTTGCAGGTTCCTATGCTTTCATGCTTCCAATATCAACACCTCCAAACTCAATTGCTTTTGCTACAGGCAATCTAAAGGTCATTGATATGGTATGTATAATTCTTCAGTTGAAGCAGTTTGAAATACCTAGCTTTGAACTTCAATGCATAAATTGAAATCAGTGATTTGCCATTGAGTAACTATTGTTGAGATGATAAAGAATTTTTTAACTTTGCCCTTTCCTACAATGAGTCAAGAATGTGGAGCTGGAAAAGCACAGCAGGTCAGGCAGCATTGGAGGAGCAGGAGAATTAATGTTTTGGGCATAAGCCCTTCATCAAGAATGCCTGAAACATCGATTCTCCTGCTCCTCAGATGCTGCCTAACCTGATGTGCTTTTCAAGCACCACACTCTCGATTCTGATCTCCAGCATCTGCAGTTCTCACTATCTCCTTTCCTATAGATCCTTGTTGTGACCTATGGGATGAAGGTTAATGTTGGTTCATGAAAGAATGACTTTCATTTAAATGGAGGTCATGCCCATCTATCTTGAATACATACAAGGTAGACTTGTATATATATTGGCCCCCGCCAGGGTGAATGTGAGTAGGGTTCAGTTTTTTTCCTTATGTTCCTGGCAAAAGTGAGTTCTACTTACATTGTGGGGGGGGGGGGGGGGGGAGGGGGGGTGGGGAGGTAGAAGATTTGACAGAATTGGTATAAATCAACTGGAATATTTGGGTCTGTATCACCCTGGAAATAAATGTATATTTGTTATCAACATGAAGTTAAAAATCACACACCAGGTTATAGTCCAACAACTTTATTTGGAAGCACTAGTTTTCAGAGTGCTGCTCCTTCATCAGGCGGTGGAGAATAAGATCATGACCACAGAATTTATAGCCAAAGGAGTCCAGTGTCATGGAGATGTGATACACTAAACAATTTTAGATCAAATCTTTCATCTTTTAGAATAGGATTTGCTGGTTTCTGTTCTTTGATATGTAAATCCCAGAACTTCTTTTAAAGTGCATTCTCAAGATAGCTTAGTTTTTTTAAACAATAGAACACAGATAGAACATAGAACATAGAAAAGTACAGCACAGGCCCACGATGTTGTGCCGAGATATAATCCTATTGTAAAATGTAGTCACTTAACCTACGCACCCCTCAACTCACTGCTATCCATGTGCATGTCCAGCAGTCACTTAAATGTCCCCAGTGACTCTGCTTCCACCACCACAGCTGGCAACGCATTCCATGCATTCACAACTCTCTGCGTAAAGAACCTACCTCTGATGTCTCCTTTATACCTTCCTCCTAATATCTTCAAACTATGACTTCTTGTACTGTCAATCCTGCCCTGAGGAAAAGCCTCTGCCTATTGACTCTATCTATTCCACTCATTATCTTGTATACCTCGATCAGGTCTCCTCTCTTTCTCTTTCTCTCCAGAGAGAAAAGTCCGAGCTTACTCAACCTTTCTTCATACAACAAGCCTTCTAGTCCAGGCAGCATCTTGGTAAACCTTCTTTGCACCCTCTCCAAAGCCTCTGTATCTTTCCTATAGTAGGGCTACCAGAACTAGACACAGTATTCCAAGTGTGGTCTCACCAGGGATTTGTAGAGCTGTAGCAAAACCTCGCGGCTCTTAAACTTGATCCCCCTGTTAATGAAAGCCAAAAAACCATATGCTTTCTTAACAACTCTATTCACTTGGGTGTCAACTTTGAGGGATCTATGTACTTGCACACCCAGATCCCTCTGTTCCTCCACACTGCCAAGAATCCTGTCTTTAATCCTATATTCAGCATTCGAGTTCGACCTTCCAAAATGCATCACTTCGCATCGATCCAGGTTGAACTCCATCTGCCATTTCTCAGCCCAGCTCTGCATCCTGTCCATGTCACGCTGCAGCTTGCAGTAGCCCTCTATACTCTCGACGGCATGTCCAAATGTGTCATCTTTGTGTCATCTGCAAATTTACTAACCCACCCCTCAACCTCCTCATCCAAGTCACTTATAAAACCCACAAAGAGCAGAGGCCCAAGAACAGAGCCTTGCGGGACCCCACTCAATGCTGTCCTCCAGGCAGAATACTTTCCATCTACAACCACTCTCTGCCTTCTGTCAGCCAACCAATTCTGAATCCAGATAGCCAAATCTCCCTCTATCCCATACTTCCTGACTTTATAAATGAGCCTACCATGGGGAACCCTATCAAATGTCTTGCTGAAATCCATATACACCACATCCACTGCTCGACCGTCATCGACCTGTCTTGACACCTCCTCAAAGAACTCAATAAGATTTGTGAGGCATGACCTGCCCTTCACAAAACCATGCTGACAAGCTTTAATCACACACTATGCTTTGCCAAATAGTCATAAATCCTATCCCTCAGAATTCTTTCCACAACTTTGCTGACCACAGACGTAAGACTGACTGGTCTGTAATTGCCAGGAATTTCCCTATTACCCTTCTTGAAAAATGGAACAACATTCGCCTCCTTCCAATCCTCTGGTACGACTCCCGTGGAGAGTGAGGAGGCAAATATCCTCGCCAGTGGCTTAGCAACCTCCTTTCTCGCTTCCCAGAGCAGCCTAGGATAAATCTGGTCTGGCCCTGGGGACTTATCAATCTTAATGTTTTCCAAAATTTCTAGCACACCAACTTCATCAATCTTAATCTGGTCAAGACTGTATCCCAGATCCTCTAAGTTTTCATTTACAGCAATTTCCCTTTCCTTGGTGAAAACCAAAGCAAAAAACTCATTCCGGGCTTCCCCTATCTGCTCAGACTTCACGCACAGGTTCCCTCCGCTATCCCTGATCGGCCCTACCTTCTCCCTGATCATGCTATTATTCCTTACGTATGAGTAAAACGCCTTTGGGTTCTCACTAATCCTTCTTGCCAAGCCTTTTTCGTGCCCCTCCTGGCTCTCCTCAGTCCATTTCTGAGCTCCTTTCTAGCAAGCCTGTAATCCTCTAAAGCTGTGCTAGATCCTTGCTTCCTTCACCTTACATAAGCTCCTACTTCCTTTTGACAAGAAGTTCCTCTGTTCTCGTCATCCAAGATTCCTCAATCTTACCCTTTCTTACCTGTATCAGAGGAACAAATTTGTGCAACACTTGCAACAACTGCTCCTTAAATAGTCTCCACCTGTCTGCTGTGCCCTTTCGGTGGAACAATTGCTCCCAGTCTGTACTTCCCAACTCCTGTCTGATAGCGTCATAATTTCCTTTCCCCCAGTTAAATATCTTCCCTCAGTAACTGATTCTTTCACCTTCCAAGGCTGTGCTAAATGTGAGGCAGTTGTGATCACTTTCACCAAAGTGCTCTCCCACCGCGAGATCTGACACCTGTCCTGGCTCATTGCCAAGCACCAAATCCAAAATGGCCTCTCCCCTCGTCGGCCTGTCCACATACTGAGTAAGGAAACCCTCCTGAACACACCTGACAAAAACGGCTCCATCCAAACCATCTGCACTTAGGGGGTTCCGGTTGCTATTGGGAAAGTTGAAATCACCCATAACAACAACCCTGCTACTTTTGCATTTTTCCAGAATGTGCCTGCCTATGAGATCTTCAATCTCTCTACTGCTATTAGGTGGTCTGTAGAAAACCCCCAATGCGGTGGCTGTTCCTTTGCTGCTCCTAATTTCCACCCATACTGACTCAGTAGACAAACCTTCCTCAACAACCTTCGTTTCTGTAGCTGTGATGCACTCTCTGATTAGCAATGCTACACCCCCTCCTCTTTTTCCACCCTTCCTGTTCTTTTTAAATGTTCTAAACCCTGAAACATCAAGTAACCATTCCTGCCTCTGTGAAACCCACATCTCCATTCTGGCCACAACACTGTAGCCCCAAGTACTGATCCATGCTCTAAGTTCGTCAGTCTTATTCCGGACACTCCTTGCATTAAAGCAGACACACTTTAACTGATCCCAATGTTTCATCGTGTGAGAAACCTTCCTGATAGATTCAATATATCCTGTCACTGTCCTGTCTGCAACTGATCCCCTCTCTGACATGTGGCTCTGATTCAAACTAGTTTAAACCCTCCCGAATTGTACGAGCAAATCTCCTACCCAGGACATTTGTACCCCTCCAGTTCAGGTGCAACCCGTCCTTCATGTACAGGTCCCACCTTCCCCAGAAGATATCCCAATGGTCTAGGTAGCTGAAGCTCTCCCTCCTGCACCAGCCTCGCAGCCACGTGTTAAGCTGCATTTGCTGACTGTTCCTCATCCCACTATATCGTGGCAGCAGAACCAACCGGAGATCAATACTCTACTCGTCCTGCTCTTCAGCTTCCAACCTAACACTCTGTGGTCACTTTTCAGATCCTCAATCCCTTTCCTGGCTATATCATTGGTGCAAATATGTACCATGATTTCTGGCTGCTTGCCCTCCCCCTTCAGAATCTTGCAAACCCGATCGGCGACATCCCGGATCCTGGCACCAGGGAAGCAACATACCTTCCGGGAATCCCGTTCCTGACCACAAAACCTCCTGTCAATCTGTCTAACTATTGAGTCCCCTACCACTAGTGCTTTTCTATTCCCCCCCCTCCCTTCTGAGCCACAGTGCCAGACTCAGTGCCAGAGACCTGACAACAATGGCTTTCCCCTGGTAGGCTGTCCCCACCAACAGTATCCAAAACGGTATACTTATTGCTGAGGGGAACGGCCACAAGGGATCCCTGCTCTGACTGTTGGTTCCCTTTCCTCCCCCTGACAGTAACCCAGCTGTCCTTATCCTGTGTCTGGGGAGTGACCACCTCCCTGTACATGCTCTCAATTTCCCCCTCAGCCTCCCGAATGATCCGTAGTTCATCCAGCTCCAGCTCCAGTTCCCTAACTCGGTTTTCAAGGAGCTGGAGTTGGGTGCACTTTTCAGATGTAGTCGACAGAGATATGTGTAGTGTCTCTCACCTGCCACATTCTGCAGGAGGAACATGCAACTGCCCTAACATCCATATCCTGCTACTCTGAAAGCCCACGCAGAACTAAACAAAGGAAGAGAAGGAAAAAAAAGAAACCTGAAAACTTACCTAGTTTACAGACTTTTAGTAAGGTTAGAGAAGGTGGCGGGAGGGAGGCCCTACGATATAGGGTCTCAGGTTTAGATCTCACCCACTTAAAAACTTCCCAGAATTCCTTTGCTCCTCCCTCACACCTCTCGGCAAATGGAGGCCCCGACGCCTGAAGTAAGTCTTTTAAACAATTAGACTCACTTTCTCAGAATAGGTGCGAATTCTATGTCCCAATGTTGAGTCAGATTGACAAGCTCTCTGTATAGTTTTACAGAGTTTTACATGGATTCATGTAGTTTTTGAGCAAAATAAAATGTAATTCTGCAAAAACAAATTCACCCCATAAACTTATATCATTGGCGTGTAGGAGCAACAGAGTGACTGTGTGTGTGAATGTATGCATATGGGTGTGAGTGCATGTGATAGAGTATGTGTGTATATGTTTATAAGCTTGGTTATGTGTGTGTGTTAGTGTGGTGGGATATGTGTGTGTGAGAGGATACGTGTGTGGGTGTGAATGCGGGTGGTGTATATGTGTGCATATGAGAGAGACCTTATGTGTGACAGAGGGTCTGTGGGACTGTGTGTGTGTGTGTGTGTATGTGTTAGAATCTATCAACCCAAGGTCCCAGTTGACACCAGTTGGATTATAAACTGGTGTTGTGTGATTTTTAACTTCATCTAACCCAGACCAACAGCGGAACCTCCAAGTCATGTTATCAATATAATCAATTCACTGGAGAGAAATTGAAGGTTGGGTGGATTGATAATGATCTCAATCCCTGTCTTTGTTTTAACTGGGAAATCCCTTATTGTATTACCTTTTTTAAGGCTTTGATTTCAACAATGTTAAATTCCTTTTCATTTCCCTTTAACATTAGTTTCTCACTTCTATAGCAGATGCATCCTCAATCGCTGAACAAAATCCTACTCTATATTTCTGAGGTTTTGTGCCAGAAATTATTGTTTTTTTGAGCTGCCATCTTAAGATTTTCTTTAGGGCTACATTTTTATTTTGTGACTACTTTTTGGTTTTCAGAGACTCCTTTCCAATTGTTACCAATGCATTTATTAAGTGATATAGCTGTGTACTAGCAATGTCTTCTGTATTTGAATTTACACATTGATATTTGGACTGATTTAAAGCAGAAATAGAAGAATTTATCAATATCTTAAATAATTACCAAACCACAAGGAAAATACTAATTTCTGAGATACCACAGCATTTATATTAGGACAAGACAACAGATATATTTTGGCAACAATAGTTATTTTCAAAATTACCGACACTTCTGCACGCAAAAAAACCCACTACATACCTCTGCAAACCAGTGAGATACGAGCGAATGTATTTATATCACATACACACAAAGCTGAAAACTTCTAACCAAGCAGCTACCTTTTTTTAAGCATCTTTGAGCTCAATTTCAAATTTAACAATTGGCACATAGTGTTTATTACAATGACATCCACTAATTTTTCTCCATTTAGAGGCTTCCAAGTCTATGCAGCCTTATGCTAGAGATTCCACCTTCATCTGAATTTCAATGATTTCCAAGATTTCTTGGCTCTCAATTGGCTGACAGTTTAATGTTTTGTTGACAGTTTAAAACTCTTTCCTCACGTTACCGACATGCCTTCCTGCATGAACCAACGTGCTAGAATGGTAGACTGAGGAATATGTTGGACCATGAGTTTACAGTTTGTGTTGAAATACAATTCTGCTGCTACCAATGGTGCCCAGTTTTGAGTTGTTAGATCTGATTGAAATCTGACCCATTTAGCACAGTGGTAATGCCATACAACACAATGGAGGAAGTGATAAAGAATACTGGTCCCAAATACATTAATAGTTAACGTGGTTTATGGACAAAAAAATTATAGTACCAATGACTATATCAAATTTAATTTAATAACATTCTTGTGAGGTGCCTTGGGATGTTTAACTACATTTAAATATGATACAGATACATAATGACGTTGCAGTGAGTCGATGGTAACAGTGAATACAATGGACTCAACAATCACAGTGTGGATGAAATATTTTCGGTATGTCAGATGCAAGTAATTCGTTGGAGATACTGCAGTTTAAAAAGGCTTGACAAACTGTTATCTTCATCCCAAATTATCCTGTTATCAATGTGTTTGGCCATCTCAGTGGCTGGTGTCAACACTGACTAAAGTTTACTAGGCAGATGAACAATTAACAGACTTGTGTTCACGAGATTATGAATGACCTTTAAAAGTGCAACATGATGCACGCAGAACACTAAAAAACATGTGATTTAATGTCCAGGTTGTGGTTGAGCAATTTTTCCTTGAGCAATTTTTGGCAAACAAGAGTGTTTTTAGTTCTAATTCAGTTTTCAATGGGTGAGAGCAGTTCCTGGGTTGAAAATCTGTCAGAATGTTTAGCCAAAATTTGCAGCTTTGGATAACAACTTTTTAAAAATGCAATAAGCAAAT
The DNA here is from genome assembly GCF_004010195.1 of Chiloscyllium plagiosum. Lineage (NCBI taxonomy): Eukaryota > Metazoa > Chordata > Chondrichthyes > Orectolobiformes > Hemiscylliidae > Chiloscyllium > Chiloscyllium plagiosum. Next base: position 48,934,323 of record NC_057729.1, read on the forward strand.
GCGAATACAGATGACCCTCTGTCTCTATCTGAAATGTCCCATTTAGTTGTCAAACACAGATCAATAGGAATTTTGTATACATACAGTAATTCCTGTAAAAATCTTCTCCTTTTATACCCAAAGCTGAGTCTGCTATCCCATTGCTACTGGTAGAAGATAGCAATATTGCTTTCCTTGACTGAAATTAGATGGAAAGTTGTTGAGCCAATGTACCTTGATAAGCCAAAGTTTGATCAACCAACTGCACATTTAATGAATTATGTTAAATTAGAAAGGGCAAAAGATAAGTGAGAGATCCAAGCAATGAGAGCAAACTCAACGTTGAACCAAATTCAGCCTTTGCAACAAAACTAATAAAATGCCGCTGTATTGTTTTAGATAGAAAGAGTTTGTTTATAAAGTGAATTTTCATAATGTCAGGTTGTTTCAAAGTGTTTTACAACCAGTGCTTGTTTTTGAAGTGTAACTGGTGTTATAATGTATGAAGGACAGCAGCCTGTTTGCATATAATAGGGCCCCACCAAGAGCAAGGAGATACATAACCAAAATGTTATCTAGGATGTTAAAGAGAACACACATGGGTTCCTCTATACTGGGAGAAGTGATCGCATACTGGTATTATTGTTATACTATTAATTCAAAGACCCAAGTAATATCTGGGACCTAGGTTTGAATCCTGCCAAGGCAGATGGTAGAATTTGAATTCAATAAAAATCTGGAATCCAGAGTCTAATGATGACCACAAAACTATTGTTTGGAAAAACCCCAATTGGTTCACTAATGTCCTTAAGGGAAGGAAACTGCTATCCTTACCTGGTCTGGCCTACATGTGACCCTAGACCTACAGCATTGTGGTTGACTCTTAGCTGCCTCTTCATAGTTGGCGATGGGCAATAAATTCTGATAGCCATTGATAGCCAGAGGAGATCTAACATAAAATTCTAACAGGGTGATATAGCCTGGATATGGGGAGCAAGTTTTCTCTGGCTGGGTTCCCCTAGAATCAGGGGTCACAGTTTCAGGATACAGGGTAGACTATTTAGGATTGAGATGAAAAAAATTTTCTTCACCCAAAGAGTAGTGAACCTGTGGAATTCACTACCACAGAAGGGCACAGAGTAGAAGTCACTGAATGTTTTCAAGGAAGAAACATTTTTTTTTCAGATTTTAAGGGTATCAAAGAATAATGGGAGAAAGCATTGAGGTAGAGAAGCAGCTATGATCCTATTGAATGTAGAGCAGACTCAAAGGGCCGAATGGCCTACTCTTGCTTCAAGTTTCTATGTTTGTCTCATTTCTCCTTAGTCCTCTATTAATTTATTGGATTTGTCTATGCAGGTGAAGTCTGGGATCATCATGAATTTTTTGGGGATCTTTCTGCTGTTGCTGGCCATAAATACCTGGGGTCTGTATGTGTTCGAACTGTCCACTTATCCTGACTGGGCCAGAATCCACACACACAGCACCCAGAATGTCACCATGATCTCTCTGAATGGAACCATGTAATACACAACACTATGAAACATAGAGTCACAAACTTTCCAAGGTCAACGCTATAATGTTGCTAAAGCAAACCAACTGTCGAGAAATTAGATTGGGTCCAACTGTGAGGATGTGAAAAAGACCTGAACAATTCACACATGATTTTTTAAAAAAATTGCTGTATGCTAAATTAAACATTAACTTCTATGTTGGATATAAAGTCATAATAGTTTTCTTTTAAAGAAATCTTTTACAATTGTTTTCTTTTGCCTCTAATTGTACTTTACTGGGTGAATTGAAGTTAAAACATTCATGAGGAAAGAGGCATCTTCATATATTCAGTCACTGAATGGCCAGTTTCACATCAATGCTGTGCAAAGCAATGAGTTAATTTGCTTCTTTCTTAGTTCTCAATATTGTAATGCGTTAGCAAGTAGATCAAGGCTTATGGGGAGAAGGCTGGAGAGTGGGGTTGAGAAATATGTCAGCCATGATCGATTTATGGAGCAAACATGATGGGCCACGTGGCCTAATCTGCTCTTACAGCTTTTGGTCTAAGTGTCACTAAATTAAGTCTCCGCTTTTAGCAAAGTAACAAAGGAACAGTAATGGAATGCAATGCACAGAAAGGGACAGATTTTCAGCTTTGAGGTGAAAATTAAGAGTCAGGATCTTCCTTAACATTGCCATCCTGTCTCCTGTCTGGCAGTGCCCGCCAATGCCATCTTCATCCTATAACAGGCTCATGAGAGGGGGTGACTAGTTTAAAAGACCTGTCTTTCTGTTCGCTGGTATGTCAGCTCAGTTCTGAAGATGAGCATAAGCTCCCTATAGTCTTCAACTCCTCCTTCCTCAACCCATCACCAGCCACTTCTCCCTTCATCTTCCATGTTCACCCTTGTTTTTCCCATGTCGCCCTCACAATTCCATTGCCCTACTCACACCCCTCATCCATCATTCCATTAGCCCCTGATTAACCCATAATCTCTGATCCCTTCAACCAACCTCTTACATACACCAGACCCACTCATCAAGTATCCATGATAAACGAAACTCACAAACTCTCCAATAACATTTGAAAGTCTTTGAAAAGATCACAGCTTTCAAAATACAAAAGCATTAGTGGAAAACTACTCAAAAGACCATTATCTGCTGTAAAAGCTCATAAAACTATCAAAGTGGACTCAGCTTTTCCTTGACAACTATATCAACAAACTCTGCACACAAGGCAGTCAGGTGTTCATTTTGATTTTCCATTGAACAATGTATAAACCATGTCTGCCGAGTAGAATCACTTAGAGTTTTTGAACTCAACCAGAAGGATTATTGAAGTTTTAAAACAGTTTTTTTCTTTTTTCCTTTTTATCTTTTTTCCCCTCTCCCACCACCACACCCCCTCAAAACGGGTTTAATTACAGCGTGTGAAGGTAGTTCACCACCATCTGTGGATGGGCATTAAAGACTGGCCAGCCAGAATTGCCCATGTCCCATGATTGAATAAAAAGATGGTTTAGCTGAACTTCAGGCAAAAATTTAAGGCAATAGAATAATTTCATACAATCAAATCTGGATTTCATCAGTTTACAATGCAGCATTGTACTTTACCCAGTAGTTAATGTATTCTAATGCATGGGAAGACATTCCCCATTTCAACATGCTACTCTCTTTTGACAGCTTGCTAGTTTTCAGACATAACAAGCTGGCAATTAAATGATTTAATGGTCATTTAATATTTCAAAATAAAATACTCTGGTCAATCATTGCAGCAAAACCAGATATAACTTATGCTTCAGCATTTCATTATGAGATGTGAAGTATGCAATACCTGATCCTTAGAAGCTCCCACCTCCAGACCATGGCTCCTTCATGGTTTGCAACATCTGGTCATTTACATTGCCTGGCAAAGCCCTCCACGCTCCATCAAAATTGGGGACATTTAGAAATGTCCATGTCCATGGCACAAGTATGTCACATGTCACTTTCAATTGAATGGTAAATGAATTCAATTTGCATAGGTATGTTAATCATCTGTAAAGCAAGTAGAGTGGGAACAAAGCTTCTAGTTTAATCAGGTTTTCTTTCAAATTTTATTACTAGGGTCTCCTACTCTGCAGTGATACAAAAGTCTAGGTCCTTACTATGCAAATCAAATTTTACACTGCATTCATGAAAACTAGAGAGCAAATTAACCAGCAGTGGACTTTGAAGAGAACAGTATAAACAAGTTCAAGATGAAATTAATCATATTTTCAAACAGTGGGTTGAGGGATTATTGGTGGTCAGGATGTACTTATATGAGGTACATCTTTGAAAAAGGAATAGGTTTGTTATACCTTGCGGCTTATCCTTCTCTGCGAAATGATTAAATTCTTGTTTTGAGATCTTTGAGAATTCTAGAGCGACTAGAATTCTAATGAAGATCCAGTACAACTAGCGCCAATCAAGGAGTTTAGTGGCATCACATCGATAAGAGTATAAATACACTTCGCAATAAAGATCAGTCAGTCACGGGTGGAGATATGCAACAACAATGAAAAGAGTAAGCTCTACAACAACCTCGATTTACATAGCATTGTTAACAGAGAAAGATATCCCAATTGATTTCACAAAGGCATCATTTAATGGCATATTAATTGGGCCTAGTGTTCTAGGCCCAATTATCTTCAGCTGCTTGATCAATGATCTTTCCTCCATTATAAAGTTAGAAGTGGGGATGTTCACTGATGATTGCACAATGTTTAGCACCATTCACGATTCATCTAACACTGAACAGTCCGTGTTCAAATGCAGCAAGTTCTAGACAATATCCAGGTGTACGGTGACGAGTGGCAAGTAACGCTCACATCACACAATGGCAGGCAATGGCCATCTCCAATAAGAGACAATCTAATCACCATTCTTTCACATTCGATGATATTACCATCAATAAATCCCCTACTGTCAACATCCTAGGGGTTACTGTTAACCAGAGTCCAACTCAATTGGACTCACCACATAAAAACGGTGGCTGCAAGAGCAGGTCAGAGGTTAGGAATATGGTGGTGAGTAACCCAGCTCCTGACTCCCCAGAGACCATTTGTTTGTCACCACATCCACAAGCATCCACTCCCTCCACCACTGACACTGAGTAGCACCAGTGTGTAGTATCTACAGGATGCACTACAGAAATTCACCAAAGATCCTAAGGGAGCACCTTCCAAAACCCACGACCACTTCCATCTAGAAGGATAAGGGCAACAGATGCATGGAAACACCATCACCCTCAAGTTCCCCTCCAAGCCACATGTTATCCTGACTTTGAAATATATCACCATTCCTTCACTGTTGCTGGGTTAAAATCCTGGAATTCTCTCCCCAAGGGTACTATGGGTCAACCTACAGCAGGTGGGCTGCAGCGGTTCAAGAAGGCAGCTCACCACACCTTCCCAAGGGCAACTAGGGATGCGTGATAATGCTGGCACAGCCAACAACACCACATCCCACAAGTGAATAAAATAAAACTTTCAGACCAGAACGTTTTGGTTAGAAATCTGCAGGCTTTTATAAGCTGAGAAAGTCTAAGCTGTCCATTTTGTGGCTATTCATGTGAGAAGCTCCCACAGTTCTCAGGACGGAAACTGTGGCCAATCAGTAAAGTGGAGCTTAAAGATTTCATGAAGAGAGTAATTATTCTGCGCTTGAATTTCAGTAAAGTAATGGAAATAAGGTGAACACTTTCGCTGTGAATTTTAAGATTTTTCTGAACTGTCTTCTGTAAGTAGATATCTTTTTTTACAGTTTTCATTTTTGTGTAACAAATTTCCACACTATTGTTAGAGAAAATCTACATCCTCTGTAAATATGGTTTAGTGACTGACCACCACATTAACTAATTAAACAAAAAGATCTATTAAGCCAAGTTTCATTCTGACTTGTCCAGTAGCTCCATCCATTGGATTCATACAAGACAGTCATAAGATTTAAATTAGTTTAATAAGAGGCCACTACTTTTTTATCTATCTCTTTCTTTCATAATTTCCTGCAGTGTGCTTTTGTGGGGTAGAAGAATTCTCTTAGATTTGTGACCACTGACCTTTGGCAGCAGTATCTAATCTACTTGGAGATGTTTGAGCGATGAATAAAACTGTCACATCTTGCAATTGTTGGGCATTGAACTCCCTACCCTCAGCTATTATTGCAGCTCTGTACTCATAAACAAGATTAAAGCCGCTTTGTGTAGTACCCAGTGTTATTGAGATGTGTGGCATTGTGGAACCATTATGTACTGCTCTTGTAATCATGGAAAAGTTCCTCTTTTAGCTGTGAAAAGTTAATGTAACACTGGTATAGGCACAAATGAGACTTTTTAAACTCCTTTCTTACTGTAGTTACAGAGCAACAATCCTAGTTATTGATTCCAACGAGTGGGTAAGGTCAGCAAAAGTGCAGAAATGTTGGAGCATGGTATTGCACTCTCCACATTGTCCCATAAAGTAAATTCAAGTCACATCTGATATTCAGAGCAAAGAAGTAAATAGCTTTCAGCTTCCATGACCTCGAAATGCTTCACATAATTTTTGTTTGAAGTTTAGTTGAAATGTTGGAAATATAACTGCCGATTCGTCCCCACAATCAACAGAGAGACAAATGACCGGATAGCTAATCTGTCCCAATTTTGCTAGTTGAGGAGTAAATACTTGCCAGGATACCTTGCAAAAGGTCATCTATGAAATGCCATGGATTTCTTGGAATTATTTTAGACAGTCATAGAGTATTAGATTCGTACAGCATGGAAACAAACTCTTCAGTAAAACCTGGCATTCCTGATGAAGGGCTTGTACCCGAAACATCGACCGTCCTGCTCCTCGGATGCTGCCTGATCTGTTGTACTTTCCCAGCGTCACACTTATCGACTCCACTTCAGTCTAACTTGCCCACGCTGACCAAATATCCTAAATTAATCTAGAGCCATTTACCAGCATTTGGCCCATATCCCTCTAAACCCTTACCATTCATGTACGCATCTAGATGCCTTTTAGATGTTGCAATTGGTACAGCCTCCACCACTTCTTCTGATAGTTCATTCCACACACGCACCACCCTCTGTGTGAATAAAATGCCCCTTAGGTCCTTTTTAAATCTTTCACCTCTCATCTAGTGCCCTTTAGCTTTGGACTCCCACACCACAGGAAAAAAAACCTTGGCTATTCACACTATCCATGCCCTTCATGATTTTATAATCCTCTATAATATACCCCCCTCAGCCTCTGACGTTCCAGGGAAAATAGCCCCAGCCTATTTAGCCTCTCCCTATAGCTCAAACCCAACCCTGGCAACATCCTTGTAAATCTTTTTTGAACCCTTTCAATTTTCACAACACCATTCCTATAGGAGGGAGACCAGATTGAATACAGTATTTCAAATGTGGCTGCACCAATACCCTGTACAGCCGCAACATGACCTCCCAACTCCCAGACACAATGAAAACTGAAAAAAATTGCAGATGCTGTAAATCAGAAACAACAGAAATTGATAGAAAATCTTAGCAGGTCTCGTAGCATCTGTAGAGAGAAATCAGAGTTGATGTTTCAGGTTCAGTGACCCTTCCTCAGAACTAGGATAGGGTCCTTCTGAGTCAGGGTCACTCGACCCAAAATGTTAACTATGATTTCTCTCCACAGTTGCTGCCAGACCTGCTGAGCTTTTCCAGCAATTTCTGTTTTTTGTTCCTATACTCAATGCACTGACCAATAAAGGCAAGTGCACCAAATGCTTTCTTCACTATCCTGTCCATCTCCAAGGGACTATGAACCTGCAGCCCAAGATCGCTTTGTTTGGCAACACTCCCCAGGATCCTATCATTAACTGTATAAGTCCTGCTCCGGCTTGCCTTACCAAAATGCAGCATCTCACATTTATCTAAATTAAACTCCATCTGTCACTCCTCGATCCACTGGCCCATCTGATGATGGTCCCATTATATTTTGAGATAATCTTCTTTGCAGTCCACTACACCACCAATTTTGGTGTCATCTGCAAACTTACTAACCATGCCTCCCATGTTCACATCCAAATCATTTATATAGATGATGAAAAGCACGGATCCTTGCGGCACACCGCTGGTCACAGGCCTTCAATCTGAGAAACAATGCTCCACAATCACACTCTCTCTCCTACTTTCAAGCCTATTTTGTATTGAAATGGCTCTCCCTGTATTCCATGTGATGGAACCTTGCTAATCAGTCTACCATGCGGATTCTTGTCAAAGGCATTGTTGAAGTCCTTATAGCCAATATCCACCATTCTGTCTTCATCAATCTTCTTTGTCACTTCTTCAGAAACCTCAATCAAGTTTGTGAGACATGATTTCCCACGCACAAAGCCATGTTTACTATCCCTAATCAGTTCTTGTCTTTCCAAATACATGTAAGTCCTGTCACTCAGAATCCCCTCCAACAACCTGCCCACCACCGTCAGGCTCACCAGTCTATAGTTCCCTGGCATTTCATTGCCACCTTTCTTAAATAATGGCACCACTTTGGCCATCTCCCTGGCTTCTGGCACCTCACACATGGCTGCCAGTAATATAAATATCTCAGCAAGGAGCCCAGCAATCATTTCCCTAGATTCCCACAAAGTTCTGGGATACACCTGATCAGATCGCAGGGAATTATCCATTGCTGGAGGAGTCTTAGTTTCATAGCTCATTCAGCTTCTCAGACAGTGCAGCACTCCCTCAGTTCTCCTCTGAAATAGAAGCTTGGATAATGGGATTTTTTTTTCATTCTTTACTGGGATGTGAAAGTCACTGGCAAGGTTAGCAATTGTTTCCCATTCATGATTTGCCCTTGAGCCAAATGGCTTCCCTGGTCATTTCCTGAGTGAACTATATTTCTGTGGGTCTTGATGACAAATCTCATACCTATAAGGCCCCATATGACAAATTTGATATTACCTAACCAACCTGTTCAGAGATGTTATCACACACCTCTGGTTCAGATGGGACTTGAACAGAGGTCTCCTGGCTCAGAGCTAGGGACACTGCATCACAAAAGCCTCTTGTCCATTTGATGATGAAATTTTTTTTAAATCATTTATTTATTATAACACCTCTGAAGCAGATGGGACTTAAATCTGGGCTACACACCTGTATTTTTAAACCCCTGCATTTTTAAACCCCTCTCTATGGTGAATTGGCCATGCTAAATTGCCCATAGTATTAGGTGCATTAATCAGGGGTAAATGTAGGCTAGTGAGTTGGGGAATAAGTCTGGGTGGGTTACTCTTCAGAGGGTCAGTGTGGATTTATTGGGCCAAATAGCCTGTTTCCACTTTGTAGGAAATCTAATCTAATCTAATCTGATCTAATCTAATCTTGCTGAAAACTTGATATCCAAGAACGCTGAGCTGTCATTTTGCCCCTCTTTAAGCCAACTTTCTGTTACAGTAATGATATAATGCCAGCAAGTGCCTGTCTGTGCCCTCAGATCATCAGCTTTATTTGCTATACTCCTTGCATTTCCATCTATACCACTGAACTGTGTGCTGCACACATTTTAACCGTGGCTTCCATTCTCTTTCAGAATCGCTTACTAAATTCCCATCTCCTATTCTCTGCTCTGAATTTGTCCTTTTGTCCTACATGAGTCTTTGTCCTTACAAGGTTTCCATCCCCTGTCAATCCAGGAAACCTCCCTGTTAGCTTATTCACCCCAGTCCAGTTTCACTGTAGATGACCTGGCTTTTACAACATCTATCTTCCCCAGAATTGGTTCCAATATCTCAGAAATCTGACACCCATCCCTATCCACTCATTGTACAGCCTCACATTCAATTACTCAATCCTCCTGTTTTTATGCTCACCAGCATGTGGGACTGGGAATAATCTTCAAATGATGTTAAAAACCACACAACACGAGGTTATAGTCCAACAGGTTTATTTGAAAGCACTAGATTCTGAGCACTGCTCCTTCATCAGGTGGTTGTGTTCCAAAAGTTAGTGCTTCCAATTAAACCTGTTGGACTATAACCTGGTGTTGTGTGATTTTTAACTTTGTACACCCCAGTCCAACACCAGCATCTCCAAATCTTGGAATTATGATCTGACGTCACAGTGACATACCTCCTTTTGCAATCCTACCTGTAATAAAGATACAATTACCTTGACTCTGCAGCATTTTAATGCATGATTACTTTGAACTTCTGCCTGGGAACAAGGAATAACCAGAGGTCAAGCTATTTATCCAAGTTTCCTTTGAGAAGCTTCTAAGAAATCCAGCAATTTATTGCAATCATTTCCTGTAACAATGAAGAGAGTCAAACATTAATGACATTTTAATGTTCCTGGTTCTCACAAGGCTAAAATCCTACCTATGAACACAGCACACTTTGACTGTGCAGCAGTTATTCAACATGAGCTACCACAACAAAACTGCTGGGAAAATCTTTCATGAATGATTCATCTCAACCTGGGGGCCGTGTAAGTCTTTCAATTGAACCTGGAACTATAGTAATAATTGATACATCTGATGAATTTTGACCTGAAATCTCATTTCTGCTGAAAGTGGCATTTTTCATTTAAAGAGACAATGCCCCTAAATTGAGAACGACCATTTAGATTTTGCATTAAGAATAACTCAGAGCAGCAATTAGCAGCAAATAAATCAAACAACAGCTTCCAGCATCCAGACAATTCTGGTCTCCTTCCTATCGGAAAGATGTTGTGAAACTTGAAAGGGTTCAGAAAAGATTTACAAGGATGTTGCCAGGGTTGGAGGATTTGAGCTATAGGGAGAGACTGAACAGGCTGGGCTGTTTTCCCTGGAATGTTGGAGGCTGAGGGGTGACTTTATAGAGGTTTACAAAGTTATGAGGGGCATGAATAGGACAAATAGACAAAATCTTTTCCCTTGGGTTGGGGAGTCCAGAACTAGAGGGTGAGAGGGGAAAGATATAAAAGAGACCTAAGGGGCAATTTTTTTCACACAGAGGGTGGTACGTGTATGGAATGAGCTGTAAGAGGAAGTGGTGGAGGCTGGTACAATTGCAACATTTAAAAGGCATTTGGATGGGTATATGAATAGGAAGGGTTTGGAGGGATATGGGCCAGGTGCTGGCAGGTGGGAGTAGATTGGGTTGGGATATCTGGACGGGTTGGACCAAAGCATGTTTCCATGCTGTACATCTCTATGACTTTATGACTCTTTCTGCACATGTCATTAAAAGCAAGTTGAACCTGGAAGTTCATAACAAAATCCAGCAAAGCCACACCATTATTTCAGCAAGAATCCATCAGAACAGCCAGTAATTAGACTGAGCCTCCTATGTAGCAGGAGAGGTGATGGTCCAGTGATATTATCACTAAACTATTAATCCAGAGACCCAGTTCTGGGGGCCTGAGGTCAAATCTCTGCTATAGCATGTAATGGAATTTGAATTTGATGAAAAATAGGGTGGCATGGTGGCTCAGTGATTAGCACTGCTGCCTCACAGTACCAGGGAGCCAGGTTTGATTCCAGCCTCGGGTGACTGTGTGGAGTTTGCACATTCTCCCCGTGTCTGTGTGGGTTTCCTCCCACAGTCCAAAGATATGCAGGTTAGGTGAATTGGCCATGCTAAATTGCCCATAGTGTTCATGGATGTGTAGGTTAGGTGCATTAGGCAAATATAGAGTAGAGGAATGGGTCTGGGTGGGTTACTCTTCAGAGGATCAGTGTGGACTTGTTGGGCCAAAGGGCTTGTTTCCACACTGTTGGGATCCTAATTCTAAAAATCTGGACTTAGGAGTCTTATGATGACAATGAAACAATAGTCAGGGGAAAACCCCATTTGGTTCAATAATGCCCTTTGGGGAAGCAAATATCTGGCCTATGTGTGACTCCTGACTCACAGTCCTCTGAGCAATAATTAGTGGCATAGCCAGTGATGCGCACATCCTGTGGATGATTTATTTTTAAAATAATCTTGTACTGAGCAATTGGAATGTCCCTCCTGATTATTTTTGCTTCTGAATAAAATGAAACCCTTGTTAAACTGTCTGTGTGGAGTTTGCACCTTCTCCCTGTGTCTACGTGGGTTTCCTCTGGGTGCATCGGTTTCCTCCCACGGTCCAAAGATGTGCAGGTCAGGTGAATTGGCCATGGTAAATTGTCATTGTGTTCAGTGCATTAGTCAGTGGTAAATGTAGGGGAATGGGTCTGGGTGGGTTACTCTTCGGAGAGTCGGTGTGGACTTGTTGGGCCAAATGGCTTGTTTCCACACTGTAGGGAATCTAATCTAATCTAAACATGTGGGCTGCTTTGACTTACTATGCCTTAACAGGCAAAATGACAAATTTCTAAAATCGATGCCACAACCTTAATTTAATGCTGACATTAGACTGATTGCTGTTTGCTGAAAAATATCAGAGACACTGCATCAACAAAAGTTGTAAGAAACAGGATCTAGTGGAACACATCATGTTGGGTGAAGTGCAATGAAAAGTCGTAATTCCTCAGCACACAGTTTCCATGGCACTCATAACGAAAAAGTGAGGACTGCAAATGCTGGAGAGTCAGAATTGAAAAGTGTGGCACTGGAAAAGCACAGCAGGTCAGGTAGCATCCGACAAGCAGGAGAGTCGACATTTCGGGCACAGACAATTCACTAGGAAAATGTCGTGAAGGGCTTATTCCTGAAACGTCGATTCTTCTATTCCTCGGATGTTGCCTAGCCTGCTGTGCTTTTCCAGCGCCACTCTTTTCGACCCATGATGAAAAGTCGTCGACCTGAACTGAGAAGCTGATTTTCCCCATTTTTTTGGAGTTTTTTTTGAGTGAGGTTCATGGCGCCTGATCCTCGCGTTCCATACTGGCTTTTCTCATACAACATTTCGCTCTTCAACATGTTAATTCCACAATTGACCTCTCTCGCACCTACTCATCTCATGGAATTGTGTGGCTGGAGAGGAGGAACTACTCCAGGTCTCTATGCTATTGGCACCATTGGTAATGCCCAAGCGCAGACCACTTCACCTGCTACAAGTCAGGAGCTGCCTCTCACAATGTGGTTAGCTGCCATTATTACCAAAGGTATGGCCCAGGAAGGAAACCAGGGATCTAGAGGCAAAGTTGGGCAGTGTTCTTAAGTGGAGGGCCACTTGCTTCCCAATGACTGGTGAACAAGGCCCCACGCTAAGACAATCAGCAAATCTGTACTGAGATAACTGTCCAGGTCATCGCAAACTCCCTGTTTAAAAGAAATGCCCAGCCAAGCAGGGAGAAGGTTAACCATCCTCTGTGCGCCACAGGGTAAGTGTCATCATCTTCTCTCTGCTACTACCTCACGTTCACAAGGCTCCATGGCAGGCTCACACACTCTAACTGTACCACCGCACTCACATCTTACCAAAGCTCATGGACTACAACTTTCATGACTGTATGCGTCATCCACTCAACAACACTCACCCACCTCATCCTCCCAAATTACTGTAGCTGCCTGCTCTCTGAGCTTCCTACTCACTTAATAGGGACATTTCTCCTCATCTTACAGCACCATTAATAGTTCTTCTATCAACTGTATCATCCCAGTCCCTCTCTTTGCCTCAGTTCAGGACTGAAGTCTCCACAGCACCTCACTTGATGGACACAGCTGTATTTCTTAGTCTGGTTGTACCCGACCTGCAAGACTGATTGTGGCCTCTGGACTAGAAATGACGGAGGCCTTGACTGACTGTTGTCCACCTTGATCCCACTAAGGACCATCCCCTTTTGACTTTCGGGTATGGCCATTTTGTTAAAGCACATGGAGTGTATTTGCCTTGTAAGCTGTTGGCACATGCTGTAGATGTGGCATTGACATAACACTACACTACACTTCCGCTGCCTCAACTATTCAGTGCTCTGAACCATGGCAAACTGCGTGCCTCTCCCTCTGCGCTAAAAAGCAATGCAAATCACAGGTGCCATTTCCTATTTCTGTAAACAGACATGAAATAATGGAGTTCAGGTTCACAGTTCTCTGAAAGTGGACTCACAGGTGGACAGGGCAGTGAGGAAGGCTTTTGGCACACTGACTTTCATCAGTCAGGGCACTGAGTGTAGAAGTTGGGAGGTTCTGTTGCAGCTGTACAGGACGTTGGTGAGGCTGCACTTGGAGTATTGTGTTAGTTTTGGTCACCTTGCTATAAGAAGGATGTTATTAAACCAGAAAAAGTGCAGAAGAAATTTACAAGGATGTTGACAGGACTCAACAGTCTGAGTTACAGGGAGAGGTTGGACAAGCTAGGACTTATTTTTCTTTCGAGCTTCTCTTTAGAGGGAGGGTTGAATCTTATAGAAGTGTATAAGATCGTGAGAGCCATGGGATAGGGTGAATGCATTCAGTCTTTTTCCCAGAGTTGGAGAATCAAGGATTAGAGGGCATCGGTTTAAGTTTCAGGGGAACGAATAAAAAGGAACCTGAGGGGCAACTTGTTTACGCAGAGGGGGGTACCCAAATGGAATGAGCTGCCAGTGGAAGTGATTGAGGCAGGTACATTAACAACATTTAAAAGACATTTGGACAAATACATGGTTAGGAAATGTTTAGAAGGATATGAGTTAAGTGCAGGGAAATGGGGTTAGCTTGGATGGACGTTTTGGTCAGCATGAACTAGTTTGGGCCAAAGGGCCTGTCTCCATGATGTAGGACTCTATGGCTCTATGATCCTGTAAGTGACCAGAACCACAGAATCATTGCAGAACAGAGAAGTCTATTTGGTCCATTGTGTCTGTGCCAACTTTCTGCAAGAGCCACTCAATTAGTCCCACTCTCCTTCCCTTTCTCTTTCTGTTTGGCCCTTCAAATATTGCCTCTTCAGCTAATGTTCTGTTATGGACCAGACCAGAGCACCCGACCCAACCCCATCCCACCAATGTATTATAAGGAGATAGTCTAGACTCTAACTTTTATATTTATTTAAAGGCAAACGTAAGATGCTGTGTCCATCACTAAGTTTTAAGCAAAACACACTTTATTCTTACAACACGGTTAAAACACCCAAAGATGAAGAATTGACATTATCTTAGCTCTATTGAAATACTTAACAAGATAACATATGATTTAACTGCTAATCTTCAACAGTTGCAATATAGATAGCATCCCATAAACATACCGTTTGGCAAAAATGCAATTCAGCAAAACAGCAATTGTTTTTACGTGCTGTCTGTCTCCAGTCCAGAAGAAAGAAACAATCTGCACCTTTTGGTATTTTTAAGAGGAAGTCTCACCATGTAAGACTTCACTCCAGCAGAGAACTTAAGCTTTTAGCTCAGCAACGAGCAGACCTTCTCTAACAGAAAGCAAAGCTGCAAACCTTCCTGGTCTGCCTGACCCATGCTCATTCATGATTCTTTAGTTTCATAAATACCCAGCAAGAATTCAACTGCCTGTCTGGAGGAAACATTCCAACATCACTGTGCAAATACCCTTCTGCAAGAGAAAGGTTATGTTGGAGCTTTGAAAATGTTACTTAGATTAATTGATCTCATCAGGTAGAAGTTACATGTCTAACTGCTGTATTATAGTTCTGACGGTTTTAAGGTGTACTGTGGCTCAGTTAACAGTATTTTTGCCCAAACTTGAAAAGTTATTCTTTCACTTTCCACTCTACTTTTGGCCCGCTGGCCTTCATCAATCAGGGCATTGAGTATACAAGTTAAGAACACATCTCTTTTAAAGACACAGTATCGTCACAAATTTAATTGTCTTTTGAAAGACATGAATGAATGTGCCTCCACGACAAGGGTAAATATTGGCTGAGAGGCCCAGAAAACATCCTTGCCCTTCTCTGTATAATGACATGGGATCATTTGCACTCATCCAAGTGGGTGGAGAGATCCTTGACTTAACACAACATTTCAAAAAAACAGACCTAAGACTGTGCCACACTGACTTCGTACTGCACCGGAGTATTGGTCTGGATTATGTTTTCATTGTTCAGGGGTGGAATGTGAACGAATAACTTTTCAAGTTAGAGGCAGGAATATTGCTAACTGAGTCACAGCTATACTGTAAAACTGTCAGAACCAAAATACAGCAGTTAGACATGCAACGTCTATCTGATAAGATCAATTAATCTAAATTACATTTTGTACAGCTCCAACACAACCTCGCTGTTCTTGTGTTCAATGCCTTGAATAATAAAATTGAGCATCCCATATGCCTCCTTAACCCCTTACCTACCTGTCTCACTGCTTTCAAGGAGTTATGGGCACGCACACCAAGGTCTCTCTGGTCCTCTCTCCTTCCAAGCGTCCTACTATTCATCATGTACTTCCTTGCCTGTTAGTCCTCCAAAAATGTATCAGCTCATACTTTTCAGGATTAAATTCCATTTGCCACTGTTCAGCCCATTTGATCAGCCTGTCTATATTGTTCTGTACTCTGAGGCTTTCTTCTTTGTTAGTTACAATGCCACCAATTTTCAAGTCATCTGCAAACTTACTCATCATACTTCCTACCTTCATGTCTAGATCATTAACATATTCACCAGACAGCAAGGGCCCAGCACCAGATCCTGTGGTATGCCAGTGGACATAGACGTCCCATTACAAAAACACATTTCAACATAACCCTCTGCTTCCTGTCACTAAGTCAATGTTGGATCCGATTTGCCAAATTGCCCTAGATTCCATGTCTTCTTATCTTCTTGAACAGTCTTCCATGTGAGGCATTTTCAAAAGCCTCATGGACGCCCATGTAGACTACACCAACTGCATTGTCCCCATCTTCACACCTAGTCACTTTGTCAAAAATATTCACTCAAATTTCTGAGACCTGATCTCTGCTGGCAAAGCCATGCTGGCTATCCTTGATAAATCATTGTCTCTCCAAGTGCAGATTAATTCTGTCCTTCAAATGTTTTTCTAATATTGTCCCCATCCCCAATGATCGACTCACTAGCCTGCGATATCCTGGTTTATTACTACCACCTTTCTTGAATAATGATATCACATTGCTCTCCTCCACTCCTCTCGTACCGCTTCTACGTCCGGGGAGGATTTGAAAATTAATTTCAGAGCCTCTGCAATCTCCTCCCTTGCCTCACGCAGCAGCAACTAATCAGGTTCTGGGGATTTATACACTTTTAAGCCCACTAAAACCAATAATACCCCCTCACTTTCACTGCTAATGTGCTCCAGTATATCACAGTTCTCTGCCCTGATCCCTGTACTTACACTGTTCTTCTCTACAGTGAACACAAATGCAAGGTACTCCTTTGAAAACTCAGCTACATTGTCCATGTCCACTCACAGATTGTCACTTTGCCTATAACAAACTTAAAAAACGCCTTTGTATTTTCCTTTATTTCACCCACCACTGACTTTTCATGCTCCCTTTTTCACTCTCCCAATTTCATTTAAATAACCCCCTGCCCTTATATTCTGTACAACTTTAGAGCATTCACTGTTTTGTTATCTGTTATCCAATCCTGGAAATCTCTTGATGTCCAAGGCTCTCAGGATTTGTTGGTCCAACCCTTCACCTTTACAGGAACATATTGCCTTGTGCTCTCACAATAGGTCGTTTTCAATGACTCCCACTGTTCTAATGTAAATTTTCCTACAAGTAGATTTGCTCCCAATCCATTTTAGCCGGATCTGGTCTTACCTTTTAGAATAGGTCTTCCACAACTTAGATACTTTACTTCCAGTCCATCTTTGTTTTATTTCGTGACTTACTGAGTTATGATTGCTATCTGAAAATGCTCCCCTATTGACACTTCTACTGCTTGCCTGACTTTGTTCCTTAAACATAAGTCCAGCATCACCCCAGCTTTCTACATGCTGGCTTAAAAAGCTCTCCTCAATTCATTTTAACCCCTTTCACACATTTTCTCTCCCAGTTAATATTCAGGAAATCCGCTCCTGGAATACTGTGTCCAGTTCTGGTCACTCCATTATAGCAAGGATATTATTAAGCTAGCAAGGGTTCAGAGGAATTTTACCAGGATGTTGCCAGGAATAGAGGGTTTGAGTTATAAGGAGAGGCTGGGAGTTTTTATCAATGGAGCTTAGGAGGTTGAGGGGTGACCTTATAGAGATTTATAAAATCATACACGGCACAGTTAAGGTGAATGACAGGTGTCTTTTTGCTAGGGTGGGGGATTTCAAGATTCGGGAGCATATTTTTAAGGTGAAAGGAAAAAGATTTAAAAAAAACATGAGGGGAAGCTTTTTTACATAGAGAGTGGTTCATGTGTTAAATGAACTGCCAGAGGAAGTGGTGGATGTGGGTACAGTTATAATGTTTAAAAGGCATTTGGTTAAGAACATGATTAAGAAATGATTGGAGGGAAATGGGCCAAGCACAGACAGATGGGACTTGTTTAATTTCAGACTATAGTCTATTTCCATGCTGTATGACTCTATAACTTAAAATCTCCTACTGTTATTTTTATAATTCTCTGAAATTTGCCAACATATTTTTCTCACAATCTCTCACTGGCTGTTTAGAGTCTATAGGACACTCACTGCAAAGTGATTGTCCCCTTTTTGCTTTTAAATTCGACCTATATGACCTCATTCAGGGAATTTTCCAATTATCATCCTTCCTTATTACAATTATTGATTCCTTGATCAATATCGCAATACCACCCCCTCTTAGAACATAGAACATAGAACAATACAGCACAGAACGGGCCCTTTGGCCCTCGAAGTTGCGCCGAATTGTGTACTATTCTCAGCTCGTCCCCCTACACTATTCCGTCATCATCCATGTACTTATCCAGGAATTGTTTAAATCTCCCTAAATCTCTTGTTGGAAGAATGTTCCTGATGAGGGGGTGAGTCCAGAACCATGGGTCACACTCTAAGGATAAGAAGTGTATCACTTAGACTGATGTGGAATCACACAACACCAGGTTATCGTCCAGCAGGTTTATTTGGAAGTACAAGCTTTCAGAGTGCTGCTCCTTCATCAGGTGGCTCGTGGGCAGGATTATAGGACACAGAATTTATATTAAAAGGTCAAAATATCATACAACTGATGTGATGTATTAAACAAACCTAGAGTGCTACTAAGTCTCTAATCACTTTAAATGGTTTGCAGGTTTGGATTAATTAATATATAAATCCCAGAACATCTTTCAAGTTACATTCCCAAGATAACTGAAGGTTTCATAAAATAAAGGTGACATCACAGCTCAGGCAATGCATTAAAGGTGTGAAGTTAGATTTTGGCTGTATTACAACCTTGACTGATTCCATTTACAAAGTAGGAATTTATAAAATGTTACTTGAACTGACTGCCTATAGATTATGTGTTTTTTGAACAAAATAGAACTTATCTGCAAATACAAATCTGCAAATGCAAATTCACCCCATAGACTTATAGGTGTACGTGCATGTGTGTGCATGTGTGAGGGAGAGTGAGAGTGTGTGTGTGCCTGGGAGAGAGGGACAGAGTTTGTGAGCATGTGTGTGAGAGTGTGTGTGTGCAGGCAAGTATGATGAAGTGTGTCCTATGATTCTGTATCACTCGCTACCTAACAAAGAAGCAGTGCTCCGAAAGCTTAGATTTCCAAATAAACCTTTTGGACAATAACCTGGTGTTGTGTGATTTTTAACATTTCGACTGAGATGAAGACAATTTTTTTTCACAAAGAGAGTGGTGAGCCCGTGCAAATCACTACCTTAGAAAGCAGTCAAGGCTGAAACATTGCATGATTTCAAGAAGACGTTGGGGCTAGCACTAGGGGATTAGGGGAGATGCGGAACAGGATAGTGAATAGAATGATCATAATAAATGGCAAAAACCGTTCTGAGGAAGAGTCACCAGACCCGAGACATTAACTCTGATTCCTCTTCACACTTGCCACCAGACCTGCCAAGCTTTTCCAACAATTTCTGTTTTTGTTGTTGATAATGAATGACAAAGCAGGTTCGAAGGGCCAAATGGCCTACTCCTGCTCCTACTCTCAATGCTTCTATTTTACACCCACTTTGCCCCAGATAGTATAACCTGGAACTTCCAGTCCTGCTCTTCCCTCACCCATGTCACTGTGATGGCAATAATATCATATTTCCAAATGTCTCAATGATTCGTAAGATTCCCTATATTAAAATACATAACTTCTAGTGTCAACATGCTCCCTTGTGCCTTAATTTGACTATGTGTTCTCTGCCTTCCAGACTGACTTGGTTTTTCTTCTATACTTGTCAGTGCATCATCCCTTACAGTAACCCCACTCTGTGTTCCATCCCCCTCTCAAGAGAGTTTAAATCCCTAAAAACCATACCAACAAAGCATGCCCAACACATCTCCCCTCAGCCGACTTGGAAAAGGTCCTATCTTTTCCAGAAATTGAACCAAAGATCCAGGAATCTAAAGCCACCCCCAACAACACTGCAGCCATAGATTAATCTGCTCCATCCACCTATTCCTGTACTCACTAGCATGTGACACCAGGAGTAATCCAGAGATTACAAACTTTAAGGTCCTGCTTTTTAGTCTGTCACACAGCTTCCTAAATTCTTGTTGTGAAACCTCATCCCTCTGGTTCCAATATGAACCACAATCTTTGACCATTCATCTTCTGCCTTCAGTTGTTCAGTGATGTGTTCACCCCAGCCCCAGACTGCAGAGAGGCCTAACCGTACAGTGATGTTTAGATTACTTACAGTGTGGAAACAGGCCCTTCAGCTGTACAAGTCCACACCGACCCGCCGAAGCGCAACCCACCCAGACCCAATCCCCTACACTTAACACTACGGGCAATTTAGCATAGCCAATTCACCTAACCTGCACATTTTTGGATTGGGGGAGGAAACTGGAGCACCTGGAGGAAACCCACGCAGGCACGGGGAGAATGTGCAAACTCCACACAGAGAGTTGCCTGAGGCGGGAATTGAACCCGTGTCTCTGGCGCTGTGAGGCAGCAGTGCTAACCACTATGCAAACATGCTGCCAGTCTCCAGAGAAACCATCACTCTCACCTTCATTAACACAGAAAATCTGTTATTGAGTGAGATGCAGCCTGGGGCTTTTCTATCTGCTTGTTGCCTGTCTTCTGACCAGTGGCCACACATTCCTCACTGACTGCATGTGACCATGTTTAAAAACTATTTTATCCACCTAACTCTCAACCTCGTGAGTATACTGTTGTACCTCCAGCCAACATTATTGTTTGAAATGATAGTTTCACAATCGCTGTTATTGAAACTATCATTTTTCTTTTGTTGCAAAAGTCTTTCTTTCCTCTTAGGGAAATGATGTCTGTCATTCTTACCATGCCTGGCCAAAATGTGACTCTGAACTCATGGCAATGATGTTGTCTATTCAGTAAGCTCAGTTCAAGGGCAATTAGGGATGGGTAACAAACACTGACTTTCCAACCATCCCATAAAAAAAGAGAAAGGAAGATATGACATCCATGTCACGAAGTTTCATAACCTTACTGAGTAAAGGAGAGCAGATGCATAAAAGTCCACTGAATAACATGTCTTGTTCAGTTCAGCTGAACCACCACCTAATTGTAAATCAAAAGATAAAAGTAATAAGTTGGCAATATCTAATAGAACATGGAGTGCATTGTATCAATACTTTTTGGTCTGTGATCAAATATACAGAAATCTCATTTTCATAACAACAACAGCTTGCATTTGGATTAGATTCCCTACAGCATGGAACCTCATCCAAGTCCACCAAGTCCACACTGACCCTCCGAAGAGTAACCCACCCAGACCCATGCCCCAACATTTACCCCTGACTAATGCACTTAACACTATGGCTAATTTACCTGACCTGCACATCTTTGGATTGTGGGAGGAAACCCACACAGACACAGGGAGAATGTGCAAACTCTACACAGACAGTCACGCAAGGTGAGAATCGAACCTGAGTCCTGGAGCTGTGAGGCAGCAGTGCTAACCACTGTGCTGCCCATGTACTTAGGTAACACTTTTTTTAGAATTGGGACAAGGATGGTAATTTATTTTTATGTAAAATTATTGCATAAGGAGGTTCCTCAAAAAGCATAGTAATATGAAGAAAGGAGTTTTCTCTCACAAATTTCCTCTCATATGTGCAAACAGAAACCACGTCATTTAGAGTAAGAGTCAATATGAGCTGCTCATTCCTGATTTCACAGGTGAGTGTTGTTTGTTTTCCATCCCATTTCTGAACCTGAATCAATTTATCACCTTCCAATGATACAACTGTCTTACAGTCTCTATTGTCAACGGTATGTTCAATGAAGATGAAGGTGGAAGATAAATTCTGTGTTTATGTAGGTGCTCTTGGTTTGCAGAATAATATTATTGCCATCTACTTTGATGACTGTGATGGTTTGAGGAAGTTGCCCACCTATCAGATTGCGAAGTCCACTCCCAGTTCCCTCATGTAATTATCGAAATTACAGGTGCCCAAAACAGGTTCCATGATTCCAGATCAAAGAACTTCAGGTAATACTTTTAACATGGGAAAATGTCTTAAATAGTTTACAGGATGGAATCAGATAAGATTTGATAAGATGAAGAAGGATACATTAGGATGGGTATATAAGACCTTTATTCAGATGTCGGTGAGGATGGTCTTGAAAGATGAGAGTCAGGTGGGAACAGGAAAGGTTTAAACAGAATGAGGAATTCCAGACTATTCCAGAGGAAAGCACACCAGCAACTAAATGCCGGAAGAACATTTTGTGTGAATGGATAGGGAGACAACTCATGGACTGGAATAGGCTCCATCTCAGGAAAAGAAACAGAAATTGCTGGAAAAGCTCAGCGGGTCTGGCAGTATCTTTGGAGAGAAGACATAATCTTTGTGTGTGTGTATGTGTATGTGTGTGTGTGTATGTATGTGTATGTGTATGTGTGTGTGTGTATATGTGTGTGTGTATATGTGTGTATGTGTATGTGTGTGTGTGTGTATGTGTATGTGTGTATGTGTGTGTGTATGTATGTGTGTCTGTGTCTGTGTGTGTGTGTGTAAACATCAGTTGGACAGACAAAGCAGCGGATAATGATCAGCCTGGGAGAATGAATAGCTACTAATGGGGACAATTAGCAACTACCGATAGCAGACCATGAGTCAACAGGGGTTGGGGATTGGGGTAAGAAGATGGGAGAAGGTGCCTGAAGTTGGACTCGATATTGAATCCAGAACGTTGTAGAGTTCCCAAACAGAAAAGAAGATGCTATTCTTCCAGCTTACATTTCAGCGCTGCTCACTTGCCCTCTTGGTATTCTCTTACTTAGTGCCAAATATCCATGCCTTGCCTTGTATTGCTATTGCTAATTAATGCAGTCACACCATCAGGCAGCCTGCTTTGCTGGTCATCAGTGCTCAATCTGGAAGAGGAAGCACATCTTACTGTATGACATTGTACTACATCAATCTCACACCTTCACTGTGTGCCAGCAGCATGGGCAGCAAGCAGGAAGCCATGTCTCAAAGCCTTAGAGGAGTATTCCTCACTGAGTCCACAGAGGTATCCATCAGTCAAGGGTCCTGGCACAGTAAGTGAAGTGCAGCCCCAATGCCATTCCAGGGGATTGGCCATGGTCAAGCAGGGTATTCTTGGTCAGGGAACAAGAAGACTGGGCCCACACTCGGATAAGCTCTCTGAGGGATAGATCCACCAATATGAGGCAGTTTAAAGGGAGACCACATTACATACAGACCTATGCACTGAACAGGGCACAGACCTGTGCGTCTTTATCCCTGGCCAACCTAATGTATCAACACCTCCATGCCCCAAAATTGCTGACCACCTCATTCACATAAGAAACAGAAGCAGGAGTAGGCCATCTGACCCCTTCAAGCCTGCTCCACCATTCAATAAGATCGTGGCTGATCTGTTCGTGGCCTCAGCTCCACTTACCCGCCTGCTCACCATACCCCTTAATTCCTTTACTGTTCAAAAATCTATCGATCTTTGCCTCAAAAACATTCAACGAAGTAGCCTCAACTGCTTCACCGGGCAGTGAATTCCATAGATTCACAACCCTTTGGTTGAAGAAGTTTCTCCTCAACTCAATCTGTTAAACAGCGGGGGTTGACCCCCCTACCCCAAGAAATAAAACCGAAACACCCAAAGGTGAGCACCTTGCCTTATAATCTGTAAAAAGACTGTGAAACGTGGTGTAAACTGTCTTGCAACAACTTTACATGTCAAATAAAATAAATCCCCTGACACTCACTTTAAAATCAACGACTCACAATTTATTTATTTAACTCTAATAATAGTGAAAAAAATAACTAAATTATTAACAAACCGAATAAATCCCTTCTAACTACTAACTATTCCCAAATATAACAAGATTCTAATGATATGCTGTTCCAATAAATACAAGTCCCACTCATATACAAAAAAAGGAAGTTAGTCTCTCAAAATTTTGGTCAAGATTAGAGTGGCGCTGGAAAAGCACAGCAGGTCAGTCAGCATCCGAGAAGCAGGAAAATCGACGTTTCAGGCAGAAGCTCTTCATCAAGAACATCTCATCTCTCAAATTTATAGCCAGTTTACATGTCTTCCAGAATGTTCTGTGCTTTCTCTGTCGATTCTTCTGTCAGGAACTTAGATGGTGCTTTTTATAATACATAAATGACTGTGAGACCCAGCAATTATCTCCTGATCTGAGGGCTGTTAGCTCTAGGTTTCTGTACAACTGCCCCCTTCTTTTATACCCATGATCACATGACAATTTCTTATGATAGGATTGATCCAATGTTGTCAAGACCATCAGATTTAAATTGAATTGGTTTTTGGTATCGAAGTGCCTAGTTTAAATTAATTCGCTAAATTTAAAAGCCTGTTGTCTTGGTAAAAACTGCTGCTTGCCCTGCTAACCGTATGACCCTTCGATATAAATGTTTCTGTTCAGGTGCTCCCTGTGCCACTGCAAACCCCCAGGCTGCTGCTCACAGACATACATTTTTACATCACTAAGCACTGAAAAAACAACATAGAGTCATAGAGTCATCGAGATGTACAGCATGTAATCAGACCCTTCGGTCCAACCCATCCATGCTGACCAGATATCGCAACCCAATCTAGTCCCACCGGCCAGCACCTAGCCCATATCCCTCCAAACCCTTCCTATTCATATACCCATCCAAATGCCTCTTAAATGCTGCAATTTTACCAGCCTCCACCACTTCCTCTTGCAGCTCATTTCACACACGTACCACCCTCTGTGTGAAAAAGTTGCCCCGTAGGTCTACCCCATCCATGCCCCTCATAATTTTGTAAACCTCTATAATGTCACCTCTCAGTCTCTGACACTCCAGGGAAAACAACCCCAGCCTGTTCAACCTCTCCCTATAGCTCAAATCCTCCAACCCTAGCAACATCCTTGGAAATCTTTTCTAAACCCTTTCAAGTTTCACAACATCCTTCCGATAGAAAGGAAACCAGAATTGCATGCAATATTCCAACAGTGGCCTAACCAATGTCCTGTACAGCGCAACATGACCTCCCAATTCTTGTACTCAATTCTCTGACCAATAAAGGAAAGCATACCAAACGCCTTCTTCACTATCCTATCTACCTGCGACTCCACTTTCAAGGAGCTATGAATCTGCACTCCAAGGTCTCTTTGTTCAGCAATTCTCCCTAGGACCTTACCATTAAGTGTATAAGTCCTGCTAAGAACGTAGTTCATAGAACATAGAACAATACAGTGCAGAAGAGGCCCTTCAGCCCTCGATGTTGCGCCGACATGTGAAGTATTCTCAGCTCGTCCCCCTACACTATCCCAAAATCATCCATATTCTTATCTAAGGATTGTTTAAATCTCCCGAATGTAGCTGAGTTAACTACATTGGCAGGTAGTGCATTCCACGCCCTGACCACTCTCTGTGTAAAGAACCTGCCTCTGACATCTGTCTTAAATCTATCACCCCTCAATTGTAGTTATGCCCCCATGTACACGCTGAAGTAATCATCCTAGGAAAAAGACTTTCACTGATTACCCTATCTAATCCTCTGATCATCTTGTATGTCTCTATCAAATCCCCTCTTAGCCTTCTTCTTGCCAATGAGAACAGGTTCAAGTCTCTCAGCCTTTCCCCATAAGACCTTCCCTTCAGAACAGGCAACATCCTGGTAAATCTCCTCTGTGCTTTTTCCAATGCTTCCACATCTTTCCCGAAATATGGGGACCAGAACTGTACACAATATTCCAAGTGTGGCCGCACCAGCGTTTTATATAGTTGCGGCATGATATTGCGGCTCCGGAACTCAATCCCTCCATGAATGAAACCTAACACACTGTATGCCTTCTTAACAGCACTATCCACCTGGGTGGCAACTTTTAAGGATATATGTACATGGACTCCAAGATCCCTCTGCACATCCACACTACCAAGAATCTTTCCATTGACCCAGTACTCTGCCTTCCTGTTATTCTTCCCAAAGTGCATCATCTCACATTTAGCTGCATTGAACTCCATTTGCCACCTCTCAGCCCAATTCTGTAGTTTATCCAAGTCCCCCTGCAACCTGTAACACTCTTCCACATTGTCCACTACTCCATCGACTTTAGTGTCATCTGCAAATTTACTAACCCATCCACCTAGGCCTGCGTCTAAGTCATTTATAAAAATGACAAACAGCAGTGATCCCAAAACAGATCCTTGTGGCACACCATTAATAATCGGACTCCAGGCTGAATATTTTCCATCAACCACCACCTGCTGCTTTCTTTCAGAAAGCCAGTTTCTAATCCAAACTGCTAAATCACCCTCAATCCCATGCCTCTGCATTTTTTCCAACAATCTACCATGTGGAACCTTATCAAAGGCTTTACTGAAGTCCATGTATACCACGTCAACTGCCCTACCCTCATCTACATGCTTGGTCACCTTCTCAAAAAACTCAATGAGGTTTGTGAGACACGACCTGCCCTTGACGAAACCATGTTGACTATCTGAAATCAAATTGTTGCTTGCTAGATGATTATAAATCTTATCTCATACAATCCTTTCCAAAACCTTTCCTACAACAGAAGTAAGGCTCACTGGTCCATAATTACCTGGGTCATCTCTATTGTCCTTCTTGAACAAGGGCACAACATTTGCAGTCCTCCAGTCCTCTGGTACCAAACCTGTAGGCAATGACGACTCAAATATCAAAGCCAAAGGCTCTACTATCTCCTCCTTAGCTTCCTAGAGAATCCTCGAAGAATCCCATAGAATCCCATCTGGCCCAGGGGACTTGTCTACTTTCACTCCTTCCAGAATTGATAACACTTGTTCGTAACTAACCTCGATCCTTTCTAGTCTAATATCTCGTACCTCATTCTTCTCCTCTACAATATTCTCCTTTTCCTGAATGAAAATCAATGAGAAATGTTCATTTAGCACCTCTCCGGTCTCCACAGGATCCACACTCAACTTCCCACTTCTGTCTTTGATTGGTCCTAATCATCCTTTTATTCCTCACATACCTATCGAAAGCTTTAGGGTTCTCCTTTATTCTATTTGCTAAAGACTGCTCGTATCCTCTCTTTGCTCTTCTTAACTTTCTCTTTAAATCCTTCCGAGCTTCTATGCATCCTAATTCCTGCCTAATTGCATTATAATTGCCCTTGTCCCATCGATAACTCTTGACCTGTGACATGTACCCATCCCTTTCCACCACTAAACTAAATGTAACTGAGTTATGGTCACTCTCTCCAAAGTGCTCACCTACAACTAAATCAAACACCTGGCCTGATTCATTACCAAGCACCAGATCCAATATGGCCTCTCCTCTTGTCGGCCCTTCGACATACTGTGTCAGGAAACCCTCCTATACACATTGGACAAAAACTGATCCATCCGACATACTAGAGTTATAGCATTTCCAGTCGATGTTGGAGTAGTTAAAGTCCCCCATAATGACTACTCTGTTCCTTTCAACCAGAAACATTTTGCTAATCCTCTCCTCCACCTCCCTGGAACTCTGTGGAGGCTTATAAAAAACTCCAAGCAGTGTGACCTCTCCTCTCCTGTTTCTAACCTCAGCCCGCACTACCTCAGTAGACGAGTCCTCATCAAAAGATCTCTCAGCCACCGTTATACTATCCTTGACTAACAAGGCCACACCTCCCCCTCTTTTACCGCCTTGCCTGTTCTTAATGAAAGACCTAAACCCTGGAATCTGCAACATCCATTCCTCACCCTGCTCTATCCATGTCTCAGAAATGGCCATAACATCAAAGTCCCAAGTACCTATCCATGCTGCAAGCTCACCAAACGTATTTCGGATACTTCTGGCGTTGAAGTAGACACACTTCAAACCACTTCGCTGTCTGCCAGCACATTCCAGTGATCCTGAAATCCTGTCCCTGTCCTTCCTACTGTCATCCTCCTGTGCACTGCAACTACACCTCTGGTTCCCATGCCCTTACTGAGCTAGTTTAAACCCACCCGAATAGCACCAGCAAATTTCCCACCCAGGATATTAGTACCCCTCTGGTTCAAGTGAAGACCGTCCTGTTTGTAGAGGTCCCACTTTCCCCAGAATGAGCCCAATTATCCATGTACCTAAAACACTCCCTCCTGCACCATCCCTGCAGCCACACGTTCAGCTAATATCTCTCCCTGTTCTTCACCTCACTATCACGTGGCATGGGAAACAAACCAGAGATAACAACTCTGTTTGTTTTAGCTCTCAGCTTCCACCCTAGCTCCCTGAAATCCTGCCTTACATCCCTATCCCTCTTTCTACCTGTGTCATTGGTGCCTACATGGACAACGACTTGAGGCTAGTCACCCTCTCCCTTCAGGACCCCAAAGATACGATCCAAGACATCATGGACCCTGGCACCTGGGAGACAACACACCAACCGTGAGTCTTGTTCATTCCCTACAAACTTTCTATCTGAGCCTCTAACTATTGAGTGCCCAATGACTAACACTCTCCTCCTTTCCCTCCTTCCCTTCTGTGCAACAGGCACAGGCTCTGTGCCAGAGACCTGGGCCCCACTGCTTGCCCCTGGTAAGTCCCCCCCCCCAACAGTATCCAAAACGGTATACATGTTTTCAGGGGAACGACCACAGGAGATCCCTCCACTGACTGTTTTTTCCTCCTTCGAACAGTCACCCAGCTTTCTTCGTGCCTAGGAGTAACTGCTTCCCTGTAACTCTTATCTATTACAGCCCCTGCCTCCCGAATGATTCGAAGTTCATCCAGCTCCCACTTCAGTTCCCTAAAGCGGTCTTGGAGGAGTGAGAGTTGGGTGCACTTCCTGCAGATGTACTTGGATGGGACACTAAATGGCATCCCTCACCTCAAAATCCTGCAGGAGGAACATTGCTCTCTCCCTGCACTGCCATCCCTGCTAGTCCCCTTATCACAAAGTAAAAACGAGAAGACGCTTACTTGATATGTTTCTGGTCTTTAAGGTTAGAGGAGGTGGTTGGGTAGGAGGCCTTGCAAAGGTAGGGTCTCGGGTTGAGGAAACACTGACTTATATAGCTGGATGGAAATAAAAATAAGAAGTCCCTCCTTTCCCAGAAACCTCTGCTCTCTGACTTCAAATTTAAAAGCTCAAATCAGTGACTCACTGCTCCCAGCAGGCCCTTGGTGCAAGCTCCCACCCTTCAAGTTGCTGCTGCACTGAAAAGCAGAAAAAAAAGACTTGCTAAGATTTGCTTTCAGAAAATGGAGCACTTCACATTTATCTGAATTAAACTCCATCTGCCACTTCTCAGCCCATTGGGCAATCTGGTCAAGATCCTGTTGTAATCTGAGGTAACCCTCTTCGCTGTCCACTACACCTCCAATTTTGGTGTCATCTGCAAACTTAGCAACTGTACCTCATATTCGCATCCAAATCATTTATGTAAATGACAAAAAGTAGTGGACCCAGCACCGATCCTTGTGGCACTCCGCTGGTCACAGGCCTCCAGTCTGAAAAACAACCCTCCACCACCACCCTCTGTCTTCTACCTTTGAGCCAGTTCTGTATCCAAATGGCTAGTTCTCCCTGTAGTCCATGAGATCTAACCTTGCTAATCAGCCTCTCATGGGGAACCTTGTCGAATGCCTTATGAAGTCAATATAGATCACATCTACTGCTCTGCCCTCATTAATCTTCTTTGTTACTTCTTCAGAAAACGCAGTCAAGTTTGTGAGACATGATTTCCCACGCACAAAACCATGTTGACTATCTCTAATCAGTCCTTACCTTTCCAAATACATGTACATCCTGTCCCTCAGGATTACTTCCAACAGTTTGCCCACCACAGACATCATGCTCACCGGTCTATAGTTCCCTGGCTTGTCCTTACCACCTTTCTTAAACAGTGGCACTCTATTTCCCTACAGTCTATATCTTCCATATTCTTTTCCACAGTAAATACTGATGCAAAATACTCATTTAGTATCTCCCCCATTTTCTGCCGCTCCACACAAAGGCCGCCTTGCTGATCTTTGAGGGGCCCTATTCTCTCCCTAGTTACCCTTTTGCCCTTTATGTATTTGTAAAAACTCTTTGGATTCTCCTTAATTCTATTTGCCAAAGCTATCTCATGTCCCCGTTTTGCCCTCTTGGTTTCCCTCTTAAGTATACTCTTACTTCCTTCTTTTAAAGGGACCACACAATGCTTCCCCCCACCCCCAGCACTTTACAAACACCAATTATGCAACAAGTCCTAAATCTACTCTCCCTTATTTTGAGGCTATGCCCTCTCATTATAGTATCACCTGCCAGTGGAAACAACCTCCCTGCTTCTATCTTATCTATTCCCTTCATAATTTTATGTTTCTATACGATCCCCCCAAATTCTTCCAAATTCCAATGAGAGTAGTTCCAGTCTATTTAATCCCTCCTCATAAGCCAACCCTCTCAACCTCGTGAACCTCCTCTGCACCACATCCCTGTAACCACCTCCCTCCCAGTGCCAGTAGATCCTTTCTCAAGTAAAGAGGCCAAAACTGTACACAGTACTCCAGGTGTGGCCTCACCTGCACCCTATACAGCTGCAGCATAACCTCCCTGCTTTTAAAATCAATCTGTTTAGCAATGAAGGACTATATTCCATTTGCCTTTGTGATTCATGCACAAGAACACCCAAGCCCCTCTGCACATTTCACCATTTTGCTGTTATTTCTACCAAAGTTGATGGCCTCACATTTATGACATTGTACGCCATCTGCCAGACTCTTGCCCATCTACATCGCTCGACAGACTTTCAATGTCCTCTGCACACTTTGCTCTACCACTCACCTTAGTGTCATCTGCGAACTTTGCCACACCACGCTTAGTCCCCAGCTCCACATCATTTATTCACACCAACACTTTTGGACACAGAGGTTGGGGAAAGAAGAGGGATGTTGTAAGACAAGGGGCAATTGAGTCAGCAGGAGCTATTGTCTTGTTTGAATCTTGTTCCTCTTGCTTCCAGATAATGCAGCAGGGTCTAAGCAGAGAGACTGACCCTATTTTACATCCTGTGTGGACATGAAATTAGGAATCATGCTGCAACAGTTATGTTCGGGACAATGCAGAGAGACATCAGGTCAAAGCAGTGCCATTTAGAATAAGTGCCTACTAATATAATGCATTGTCACCCATGCCACCAAAGTGCCATCAATATGTTTTATTCTTTCTCTCCCTCTGACTAGGTCTCAGTGCACTCCCTGTTTCTGTAACTGAGGTGGAGGGAGCCTGATCAGCCAATGAGGTTCTGAAGGAGGGCCACTGGACCAGAAACATTAACCCTGCTCTCTCTCCACAGATGCCATCAGACCTGTTGAGTTTCTTCAGCAAGTTTTGCTTTTGTTGTGTCAGCCGAGTTTGTTGGACCCGCATGTTTGGTCAGGTGTCCCATGGTATTTGTGTCTTATTTCTGAAGGCAAGTTAATCCTCCTCAGTTTCAACTTCCAAGGTGGGCAAAGGAAGGCATCAGGATGGAGGTTGAGAGTCCAGGTACCACCACAGTGTCCTGAGAGGAGACGTCTCCATGCGTGTGGTTCTTCCTCTAGCTGGCAGCCACCCTGTCTCGTTGTGAGGAAGGAGCGCAGGGAGTGCTGATCAGGTTCCTTGTCCCTTTATCGTGATGTTTTCAGTCCTGAGGACAACAGCTGTGACAATGCAGTGCAGGTATGACCACCTCAATCAGCAGACCCTGAGGGAGCTTGCCCT
The DNA here is from genome assembly GCF_004010195.1 of Chiloscyllium plagiosum. Classification (NCBI taxonomy): domain Eukaryota; kingdom Metazoa; phylum Chordata; class Chondrichthyes; order Orectolobiformes; family Hemiscylliidae; genus Chiloscyllium; species Chiloscyllium plagiosum. The sequence goes on from NC_057729.1 coordinate 48,965,882, forward strand.
GGCACTCCATGGCAGTGCCAACCTCTCCATGGAGGCTGAGAGACACTCACATTGACACACTGCACTGCTCCAGCTTCAGGACACTGAGGGCCATGCCACCCGTATTCCTGCCCGCTGCTCCCGATCCTCCCTGTGCATGTGGACTAAGTCCCTGATTATCGACCCCACGGGGCCCTCTCCTGCCTGGGGCTGAGCAGGAGCCTGGTCTCGGGCAATCAGAAAATCCCTGCAGTGCAGAAGCAGGCCATTCAGCCCATTGAGTCTGCACTGACTCTCCAAAGAGTATCTCACCCAGTCCTACCCTATCCCTGTAACCCTGCATTTCCCATGGCTAATCCACCGAGCCTGCACATCCTTGGACACTACGGGGTAATTTTAGCATGGCCAATCCACTCAAACTTGGACTGTGGGAGGAAACTGGAGCACCCAGAGGAAACCGACAGGGAGAACTTGCACACTCCCCAAAGACCATCACCCGAGGCTGGAATCGAACTTAGGTCTCTGGTGCTGTGAGGCAGCAGCGCTAATTACTTGAGCCACCATACTACCACCCAGTCCTCCACATGCCAATGGCCCAGAGTGTTTCTTCTCTGCCAGGCTGTGAAACTGTCACAGTGAGGTGCTAACCACACTTTCTAAGCCTGATGTCCCCACCAAGGTCGACAGTGTGGTGCTAGAAAGCAAAGCAGGTCAGGTAGCATCCGAGGAGTGGGAAAATCGACGTTTCGGGCAAAAGGCTTTCATCAGGACCTGATGAAGGGTTTATGCTCAAAACGTCGATTCTCCTGCTCCTCGAATGCTGCCTGACCGGCTGTGCTTTTCCAGTGCCACACTCTCGACTCTGATCTCCAGCATCTGCAGTCCTCACTTTCACCGAGTCCCCACCAAGGTATCAGTATCTGAGCTGGTGGAGGGTGCAGGAGGTAGGAAGCAGCCTTACTGATGCTTCCTCTGAGACTTTTGTACTCTCACCTTCAAAGATTGAGGTCTTCTAGGGTATGTGGCCATTTCACTGCAGGAGATAGTGGTGATGCTGGTAGTACTTGCAACACACAAGGGAGTCAGAGTATCTTGGTCAGTGCTTAGACATGGTGTGAAATGGATAACACTGACAGCATGGTTACTGTGATAATTGCAGTCTAATGAAGAGTTATAACCACTCGATTGGTGGGACATGGACAACATCCCCACAAGAGCGCCCTCAGTCAATTCCTTCAAGGGCCTCCTGGTGGGTGGGGAGGGTAATATCCAACAGCCCTCAATCCATACAGGCTCCCTTTTCCCTATAATGAGTAGTTTCTCCTGTGTTGCGGAAAAGGGAGGGACTGAGTGAGGCACATATGGATGGCATGACTGTTAGTGTTGATGCCAGTGGGAAAAAGGTGTTGAGGTGTCCCAAGTAACTGAGTAGGCTGCACAGAGGCCATGTAGCATGGGAGGCTGGTTGTTGAGTGATAGTGAGTGAGGGCAGATGTTGAAGGCAGAGTGGTATGTGAGAAGGTAGCCTTGAGATGGAAGGTGGGTGTGGTCATAGAGATAAAGTGAGTGTGAGCTATCAGAGAGAGGGACTTGCATTTACCCTGGCACAGTGGAAGAGGTTATTGATCGTGTTATGATGTAGCTGGCTGTTCGCCCACACCATGGAGATGACACTGACACAAAATATTGTGCCTATCAGCCCTGGCACAAGCAAAGTTACACATGCTGCCAGACTTTCAATGATATCTGCTGGCCTGTGAGCTGTTCTGAGATGACACATGGCAAGTGGGGTTGGAATCAGATGTGAGAGATGCCATGGAGGCAGGGTAAGTAGTTAATGAGGCATGTTGACAAGATACAGAAGGAATCTCGCTAAGCCGCACTGGAGGAATCCCTCCAAAAAAAACATAATGTAACTCGTAAAAAATGGTAGATTCAGTCCGTGGTCTCTACAACTGACACAGTGTGAGTCAAAGTTACCTTGACAATTAGAGGCTTCACTTGGTTGAATAAATACTTCCTTTCGCATCAGAAAAAACTATTGACGAGATAACAAAACAAGAGAGTTACACTGATCTCATTCGCCCAGTGGAAAAAGAGTTTGTTAAGTAATGAAGCAAGTTTATCAACTTATTTAATAAAACTTTCCATTCACAGAGTTGTATTTTGTTTATTGATGAATACAGATACCTCAAAAGTCTACTTGAAGAAGGTTGGATTTGAGCTCAATAACTGGAAGGGAGTGAAGTGGAATGTCCATGATGATAAATGCTGCTTCGCCATTATCTTACTCTATTTGGCTTTGACGGAAGATGGACGACGAAGGCTAAAGACACTAGAGGAGGAAGAAAACTCAAGAAGGCATGCAACCACCAAATGGACTGACTGAAGGTTTGTCCTCCCGTTGATACAGTTCCTCCCTTAGCCTTGCTCTTTTCACTTTCTCCCTCTTCTACTTTTCACTGACTTTACCCCAGTCTCTTCCAACCTCTATCTCTTTCTCTCCCCTATCTTTTTTTAAAATCTCTCTCAGTCTCTCTATTGCAGGGCACCACAACAAGCCCATCCTCATCAAAGGGGCAGTCAAGAGATAAATAAGAGAAATGTATGAAATACAGAGCTTTGTACCGAGATCTTGGAATTGAGAATGTCAGATGGACTTGTATTTATAGATAAATGCATCTACGCACATGTACATATATCTTACTTCAAGGTGACTCACAGGAACAGCAAGTCATTTAAGGAAATATGAGGCAAGGTGACCAAACGATAGATCTAAGAGGCAGGTTTTTAAGGGGAATCTTAAAGGAGGAAAGAGAGGTGGACAGTTTGAGGAAGGAAATTCCCAGAGTTCCAAACCCAAACAGCTAAAGACACAACCAGCAATGGGAAATCAAATAAAATTAGCTGTGATGAAAATTCCAGAATCAGAGGAATTTGATGTCTCAAAAGAGATTATTATGTTCGGGACGGGGAAATGATTTACACTTTGCAAATCCAGCAGAGCATCTTGACTTGATGTGGCATACTTATCAGTTGTAATGTAAGAAACTAGGTGTGGATAATATGGTATTGAAAGATCTGGTTATTATACACAATTATTACACTCACAGGCACATAAGTGTCTGGGCCACTATTAGGCTATTTGTCACAAGGAGCAGCACGCTTTCATCAGCTCATCATGATTCAAGTGATCCCAGGGTAAGATGGAGTCTGAGAACATTATGCCTTCAGATCCCATGCTACGATACAGTGAAGATATTATGAGCCTGCTGTAGAGCCATGGAGGTCTACAGCTCAGAAAAAGACCCTTTGGCCAATCGCATGCACGCCAGTCAAAAGCAACCAGCTAACTATTCTAACTCCATTTTCCAGTGCATATCTCTTAGAAGTATACTGACCGCCAGACATACTATAATGGGCATGGTCATGTTGGGATTTGAAAACAAGCAAAGTAAGTTTTAAAAGATAGCAGTTGCTTCGCAGGAAGCCAGGACTTTAGATGAGCTCACACTTACAGTCAGTAGAAAGTGGGAAAATAGCCAGGAGTGCTGTAGTCAAGTGCCAGGAGGTATAGATGAGAACTTCAGCATCAAGTAAAATGAGGCAGGAGTTAGATGGAGGAAGAAATAGGTGACCTTACTATTGGTGCAGAAATGTGCAAGAAAATTGCCCATAGTGTCCAGGGATGTGCAAGCTAGGTGGATTATCCATGGGAAATACAGGGTTATAGGGATATGGTAGGGGCTGGATCTGGATATGATGCTCTTCAGCGGGTCAGTGTGGACTCAATGGGCTGATTGGCCTGTTTGCACACTGTGGGAATTCTATAATTTGATGATATATTAGCCTTTGTACCAAGCATGGAACTGTGAAACATTTGCATTCCTGACTAAGAATACCCAGGGAGTGGTTACCAGGTGGAATTTACTGTCATGTGGAGATTTTGAGATGAATAGCGTTGATGTAGTTCAGGAAAATCTAGATAAGTTAATAAAGGACAAGGGAGATCTGGTGGCCAAGTGGTATTCTGAATGGGCTTGTATTAGAAAGGCTGAGTCTAATGTTCTAGTGATATGGGTTCAACTCCTGCCAAATCAGATGATAAAGCTTTAGTTCCATAATGGCGACCGTGTAACCACTGTTGATTGTTGTAGAAGCCAATCTGGGATGCTAATGTCCTTCATGAGAAGGAAATCTGCCATTCTTACCTTGTCTGGCCTACACGTGGCTCCAGACCCACAGCAATGTGCTTGACTCTTAACTGTCCCTGTGCAATTAGGGATGGGCAATAAATGTTGGCCCAATCATGGTGGCACATCCTGTGAGTGAATAAAAATAGGGGGACAGGGATAAATAATATGTAGTTGGAAGAGATTTGTGTGGAACATAAACACCAGCACAGACCATCTTGCTCAATGACCTGTTCAATTTCTGTAATTTCTGGGTAATTCAGTGAAACTTATCTCTGCTCAGGCACGGTTGTATGTGCTACGTGTTAGATACTATTCCATATTCTGTGGATTTAATAAATGATGAATTCAGGACACACACAGAGTGCCAGCACCTTAGTCATTTGAGCAGTTTGGACATTTAACTATAAGTTAACAATATCCTTGAATGGAGGATTGCCCAAGCAGAGTATGATTGTCAGTGGTGTACATGAAAAAAATACAAGTAGCTAATACCACCAAGACTGGCTGTCCTGAATGAGTCCTTTGTTCTCTGAAAGCAAACGTTAGAAGGTGTAAACAGAAAACCCATCAATGGTACTCCTAACCCATTGTCCCCCTCCCTTGTCAGCATTTCTGAAGGGACCATTCTCTCCATGAAACCCTAGCCCACTTCTCAGCAATCCCCATCCCACCACCTCCAGCATCTCACTCTGCAACCCCTGACTTTTTACCTACTCCCTTTTCACTGACCGAAGTTCTAAACCCTTCTTCCAAATGAAACAGCAATTTATTTAGGTGCACTTTTTCACTTTCTCTTATTGTACTCGTTGCTTGTAAATATTGTCTCTCCTTTCCGCGTGGCGAGACCAAACATAGTTTTATGGAGCATCTCCTTACTGTACCCAAACTTTTCCGACTGGCTCTCGTGCTATTTCAACATTGAGTTCAACAATTTCTGATCATCGTCTCTGCCTGATTTTGCTTCCGTTGCATGCTTTGAATTTTTATCTGTTTTTTTTGTAATCTTGCTTGCAGTTTGTGGTGCACCTGCTGTAAGGTACATCTTTTGTTTCTTTGTTTCTTTCCATTCCCCATCACCATAACCCTCTGACCCTGGAGGACTAACCCTCTGTCATTCAATCTCTCCTGCCTTCCACCCAATCACGGACACTCCTATTGACCTTGTCCCACCCACCTCTTGTTCAAATTCAATTACATTTATGATTCTTCACAATTCTGAAGGAAGGTTTCAGCCCTGAAACTTTAACAATGTTTGTCTCTCACACACTGTCTACTGACACTGCCATAACCTGTTAAGTTGAGCATTTCCAGCATTTTCTGTGGGGTTTTTTTTCATCTTTGCAATCAACCAAACTGTTTGCACTGCGCCAACTAAGTAGACGTTATAACCTGAAGGATCAAGAGCAACTCATCTCCCATTATCAACAAAAGGAAGCCTTGGTCACTCATTGAGCCAATTGTCTTGTTAATTTTTGACTGGATCTCCCTTCACTTGTAACCAACAAAGCTATGAAGGACGTCTTGCGGTTAATATGGAGCTATCGGCAACAACTCATCTTAATCTTGACACCGCTTGTGTTTTTACCAGTTTTATTTGTAATGCCTCCTCAGGTAGGTTCCGGTGTCTTAATTAGATTAGATTACATTACAGTGTGGAAACAGGCCCTTCGGCCCAACAAGTCCACACCGAACCCGTCGAAGCGCAACCCACCCATACCCCTACATTTACCCCTTACCTAACACTACGGGCAATTTAGCATGGCCAATTCACCTTACCTGCCAACTTGAAAAGCACCCATTAATTCCTACTTGTTCTTTCCTCTCTGAAAACCAGTTTTCCATCCATCATGATGCACTTCTCCCAATTCCATGTGCTTTAATCATGCGCAATAATCTCTTATGCGGAACTTTGTCATAGCTTCAGGAGTGTTTGCTAGTCTGTAATAAGTGTACGCATCCTGCATCCCAAGGATTACAGTGGTTCATAGAAACATAGCAGATAGGAGCAGGAAGAGGCCATTCAGCCCTTCGGGTCTGCTCCACTATTCATCATTATCATGGCTGATTGTCCAACTCAATAGCCTCATCCTGCTTTCTTCCCATAACCTTTAGTCCCATTTGCCCCAAATGCTATGTCTAGCCACCTCTTGAATATGTTCAATATTTTGGTATCAACTACTCCCTGTGGGAATGAATTCCATGGGTTTGCCACTCTTTGGGTGAAGAAATGTTTCCTCATCTCCGTCCTAAATGGTCTGCCCTGAATCCTCAGACTGTGATCCCTGGTTCTCTGGACACACCCACCATCGGGAACATCCTCCCTGCATCTACCCTGTCTAGTCCTGTTAGACTTTTATAAGTGTCTATGAAATCGTTCCCCCACCCTTGACCCCACACAATCCCAACCCGGTCAATCTCTCCTCATACGTCAGTCCTGCCATCCCCAGAATCAGCCTGGGAAAGCTTCACTGCACTCCCTCAAGAACAAGAGCATCATTCCTCAGAAAAGAAGACCAAACCTGCACACAATATTCTAGATGTGGCCTCACCAAGGCCCTGTATAACTGCAACAACACATTCCTGCTCCTGTACATGAAACCTCTTGCGATGAAGGCCAACTTACCACTTACCATCTTTACCGCCTGCCGCACCTGCATGCCTACCTTCAGTGATTGGCCCATAAAGACACCCAGGTCCCACTACACACTCCCCTCTCCCAATTTACAGCCATTTAAGTTGTAATCTGCCTTCTTCATTGGGTTTCCTCTGGGTGCTCCAGTTTCCTCCCACAGTCCAAAAGGTGTGCGAGTCAGGTGGATTGGCCATGCTAAAATGCCCATAGGAGAAAGTGAGGTCTGCAGATGCTGGAGATCAGAGCTGAAAATGTGTTGCTGGAAAAGCGCAGCAGGTGCCCATAGTGTTCGGTGCATTAATCAGAGGGAAATGGGTCTGGGTCAGTTACTCTTCGGAAGGTTGGTGTGGGCTTGTTGGGCCAAATGGCCTGTTTCCACACTGTAGGGAATCTAATTCTTGTTTTTGCTTCCAAAGTGAATAACCTCACATTTATCCAAATTATACTGCAGCTGCCTTTGATTTGCCCACTCATCCAACTCATCCTGATCATGCTGAAGGATCCCTGCAACCTCATCACAGTTCACTCTCCCACCCAACTTGGCATCATCTGCCAACTTTGAGATTTTACATTTTGTTCCCTCATCCAAATCATTATTGTATATTGTGAATAGCTAAGGTCCCAGCACCAATCCCTTTGGCACCCCGCCAGTTACTGCCTGCCAACTTGAAAAGGACCCATTAATTCCTACTTGTTGTTTCCTCTCTGAAAACCAGTTTTCCACCCATCACGATGCACTTTTCCCAATTCCATGTGCTTTAATCATGCGCAATAATCTCTTATGCGGAACTTTGTCAAAAGAATGTAAGGTCCAAATATACCACATCGACTAGCTCCCCTTTGTCAACTCTACTAGTTACGTCTTCATAGAATTCCAACAGGTTTGTCAAGCATGATTTCCCCATCATAAATCCATTACTCAAGGAGATTGCTCACCACCACCATCTCAAAGGCAATTAGGAACAGGCGGTAAACATTGTCCCAGCCAGCATTGCCCACACTCATGGAACAAATGAAAGATAAATGTGGACAAAGTGAGATTAATGTGAGGGGTAGGGAAGTAAAATAAAACAAGTTCATAGAGTCATAGAATTGTACAGCATGGAAACAGACCCTTGCGTCTAACTCGTCCATGCCAACCAGGTATCCTAAATTAATCTAGTCCCATTTGCCAGCATTTGACCCATATCCCTCTGAACTCTTTCTATTCACATACCCATCCAGATGCCTTTTAAATGTTGTAATTGTACCAACCTCCACCACTTCCTCTGCCAGCTCGTTCCTTACACACCACCCTCTGTGTGAAAACGTTGCCCCTTAGGTGCCTTTTAAATCTTTCCCCTCTCACCTTAAACCTATGCCCTCTAATTTTGGATTCTCCACCCCAGGGAAAAGGCCTATCTATTTCCCCTATCCATGCCCCTCATGATTTTCTAAACCTCTATCAGGTCACCCCTCAGCCTCTGACGCTCCAGGGAAAACGCTCAGTCTTTCCAGCCTCTGCCTACAGCTCATTGAGCAAAAATAAGAACAAAGAACAAAGAAAATTTACAGCTCAGGAACAGGCCCTTCAGCCCTCCAAGCCTGAGCTGATCCAAATCTACTGTCTAAACCTGTCGCCCAATTCCTAAGCATTTGTATCCCTCTGCTCCCCGCCTACTCGTGCATCTGTCCAGACGCATCTTAAATGAATCTACCATGCTTGCCTCTATCACCTCTGCTGGCAATACGTTCCAGACACCCACCACTCTCTGTGTAAATACGATATCTTTTTATGATACTAAGTCCAAATTCTAGTCATAGAAATCAGAATGAGAAAAGGCTTCAGGTAACATGTACAATCATTCTTTGTCTACAGTGACTATAAGGAGTTTGGAACATAGCATCTTATTACTTTTAACTCCTGAGATGAGAGAGACTGATAACTTGCAACATCTGTCCAAATTGTCCTGGTGATCTTCTGCCTACTTTGCCCCAACGTTAACCCAAACTACAAAAAAGCAAACGTGGCAAAGCTTCCAGGCCTGACCTGGATATTCCTCTTCGTGCACATGCACAGCAAGGTGGCATTCCCCTTAGATCCTCTCGAGTTGGACATCTTTGCTGACAAGTCAACCATGTGCGGGGAGAGAAGGGAAATTGAGAAGCAAGGAAATGGGAAAACTAAAGGTGAGGGGAGTGAGTTACAGGGAGTGACGGAGTATGGTTAGGGAGACCAGAAGTAGGAAGAATTTTGATTCTGCAACTAACTCACTGAAACAGCATAGACAACCTGAAGTAATATTGCAGACTCTCAGGTTCCCTCTGATTTATAGCAATACAAGGACCTTTATGTAGCTGGAAGCTTTAGATGTGACCCCATTGAAGCATCCCATGGCCAGATAGCGTCTATTCATATTGATGTTGCATACTCAAATAATGGTCACTGGGCCAGATTACCAGAGAGGCAACTCAATCAGCAAACCATGCCACAGTATTAAGATCAACTCCTTCCAAAGATGACAGCAGAGTTAAAATGGGAGAGAAGCTGAGAAAAGGTTTGAGTTTGGGAGTAGGAGGTTGTAAACGTTTCCTAAATGACCTGATTAGGAATGCTATGACACTACTCCAGGCCACATGGGATGTGAACCCATATTGCCTGATCCAGAGGTGGAGACACTACCATTGTACCACAAGAACCCTAAGCCAGCATTTTATAACCAGAACAATGAGGCACCAATTCACACTCACAAATTGCTCGTGCCAGTTTCCTCAGTACAAGAAGAAAGTGATTGGGACCTTGGGTCAAAGAGAGAGATAGAGATCGTGTAGCTTCGCTGTTCAAATAGTGTCTCAGATTTTCTGAGGCCTGTGTTTCAAAGGAAGTTAAAGGGTGAGATTCACCAATTTGGACTCCTGGCTATAATTAGCATGTGAGCTGCAGGACATTCTGAAAAAAAAAATGATACTTTGGAAAGAAGGAAAGGGGTCTTAAACTCTGTCATGAAATCAGGATCAATGTCAACTGGATGGTAGGTACAGTTCAAAGGCTGCTTAAACAAGTAAATGTCAAGGTCACTGAATGTACAGTCAGAAATGGTGGAATTCATTGAGGCGTGGTCATTATTCTTACATTTGAGAGATTGGGCAATTCAGAGCTTTTAGAATTTGGACTGGTGCTAAACCCAACTGTGTTCCTATATTGTTTGCACTAGCAATGATAAGGTAGATTTCCTGAGTCCTCATGACAGTTGGATAGCTGTCTTACAAATACTGTCATTCAGAAATCCATGTGTTGCTCACTGCAGTGTTTATCAGTCCCCTGTACTCTGTCCAAATCTTATTTTTTTCTATGGGATGTGGGCTTTGCTAGCTAGGGCAGCACTTATTGCTCATCCCTAATTGCCCTTGGGAAGGTAGCAGTGGAGGTAAAGAAAAGCTGGAAAGTGAATCCAATGGTCTTTGCTTCCCAATTCCAATGTTGATATGGTCCTACATTGGCTACCCAGGCCCTTGCAGTTTAATTGTCTTCTTCTAGAAACTTCCACTGGTTTGTAAGAAGTACAGAGCAACTAATTCATTTGGAAAAGTCACAGCTCACAGCATCTGCTGCAGGAGAGGTAACTGGTTTTCTGCAAGCTTAAACTGTATTTTCTTTCTCTGCACAGAACAGGCAGCTTCTCCTGGGGAGACCAAATTGCACCACTTCCATGTCTTTCTCTCTCTGTAACTTGTTTCCAGTTCCAAATTTCTCAAGTTAGCTGAGAACTAATATGTTTTAGTTGAAAACAACTTCATGGCTCCTGGTTGTCTGCACATTCCAAGAATTCACAGCCACTAAAAAAAAAACAAATTTTCATAATCAGGACTCCCTGTCATTTTCTTTTCTTCTGCATGAACATTCGAGGTCGATGTGTGGCACTGACTTCTAGAACTGAAGTTCATGTTGTGATATGTGTCAGCATGCTGATCACAGTGTGCACAATGGTGAGGGAACTGCGAGAATGTGCAGCTCAGAGGGAATGTTGTTTACACAAGGTGTTTACACGAGGCAGCCATTCTGGTATACCCCACCCCTGTTTTTAAGCTACAGTTCTTTCTCCTTGCAACCTATCATTCATACACAGATGAAAATTAAAAGACACAATTCTTGAATGCACCACACCTTCAATTTATGACAGAGGATTTTTTTCTCTCCATCAGCTTGCAAATCTATGCTGATTAGATGGAATTCTTTCATTCTGAGTCATAGAGATGTACAGACCCTTCGGTCCAACTTGTCCATGCCGACCAGATATCCCAACCGAAATCTAGTCCCACCTGCCAGCACCCGGCCCATATTCCTCCAAACCCTTCCTATTCAGATGTCGTTTAAATGTTGCAATTGTACCAGCCTCCACCACTTCCTCATGCCATACACGTACCACCGTCTGCGTGAAAAAGCTGCCCCTTAGGTCTCTTTTACATTTTTCCCTCTCTCACCCTAAACCTATACCCTCTAGCTCTGGACTCCCCCACCTCAGGTAAAAGACTTTGTCTATTTATCCTATCCATACCCCTCATGATTTTCTAAACCTCTATCAGGTCACCCTTCAGCCTCCGATGCTCCAGGGAAAACAGCCCCAGCCTATTCAACCTCTCCCTACAGCTCCAATCCTCCAACCCAGGCAGCATTCTTATAAAGATTTTCTGAACCCTTTCAAGTTTCACAACATCTTTCCAATAGGAAGGAGACCAGAACTGCACGCAATATTCCAAAAGTGGCCTAACCAATGTCCTGTACAGCCGTAACATGACGTCCCAAGTCCTGTACTCAATACTCTGACCAATAAAGGAAAGCATATCAAACACCTTCTTCACTATCTTATCTGCCTACAGCTCCACTTTCAAGGAGCTATAAAGCTACAATCCAAGGTCTCTTTGTTCAGCAACACTCCCTAGGACCTTACCATTGAGTGTATAAGTCCTGCTAAGATTTGTTTTCCCAAAATGCAGCACCTCACATTTATCTAAATTAAACTCCATCTGCCACTCCTCAGCCCATTGGCCCATCTGATCAAGATCCTGTTGTAATCTGAAGTAACTTTTTTCGCTGTCCAGTACACTCCAATTTAGTGTCATCTGCAAATGTACTAACTATATACCTCTTCTGCTCACATCCAAATCATTTATATAACTGATGAAAAGTAGTGGACCCAGCACTGATCCTTGCGGCACTCCACTGGTCACAGGCCTCTAGTCTAACAAACAAACCTCCACCACCACCCTCTGTCTTCTACCTTTAAGCCAGTTCTGTATCCCACACCCTTAGTGATTGTAGTATTGGGAAAACCAACATGTCCACTTCCTTGACTATTTTAGAATTGCTTTGTGCTTGACATGATCTCTACCACTGAGGATTCTTCCTGGGAGAATAAAGAAACTATTTAAAACATGTCTTCTGAATCATTTCAGCTTCAGACTCTGAATTACACCAGTTAAAAATTTATCAATAAGCTCAAATGAGGTTTGCTGCTCGCTGGCTATCTGGATGCTTGCATTTTGTCATAAACATTGTTGACTCTTGCACTTTGAATTCTCTACAGTGTTGATTGCAAGGGAAAGTATTTCTGTTAATCCAGTATCATCACTGGGTTCTATCCTGCTGACAGTGTGAAAGAAATTTCTTAGGCAAACATAACTAATCCCAATGGATTCAGTCTTCTGTTGCAGTTTTGCCATGAGTCTAGCGAGGCCTGTGAAATCTTCTACCTGCGTCCTTTTGCCATCTGTTCTACAATTGGCTGTTATTTAACCAACCATTCACCAACCTTGTTCCATTACTGGGCGTCCCTGGATCAGTTGTTCCTTAGCATCATAGTGTTATACAGCCTTGACTTGTAGGGTAGGGAGGTGAGTCTGGGTGGGATGCTCTTCAGAGAGTTGGTGTGGACCTGTTGGACCAAATGGCCTGTTTTTACACTTTAAGGGGCTCTGATTCTAACCAGTTTGAATCCTGTTACCATTTAACCAGATTGAGATTCAGACATGCATGCATATTCAAGAGTCAGAATGTTTGATTATGAAATGTGTTCTGTACAGGGTGATATTCCTTTTGTTGGATAGTTACGTGTACCATATCTTTAATCTTCAGTGCTATACCTCCTGATGGTATGTGGTTGCATACCGTCAGTTGTAGATAGTGTTTCTTCAACCATGATGCATAAGCTGATAATACAGTAACACTTATTCCAGTAGCAAACTTAAAATGTTATCTAATGGTCCTTAAAAAGCATCTACCAAAACCACAACTACTGTTATCTAGAAGGACAAGGAAACACCATCACCTGTAAGTTCGCCTCCAAGCCATTCACCATGCTGACTTGGAAATATATCCCCATTCCTTTGTTTTGTTGTGTCAAAATTCTGACATTCCCTCCCTAACAGTATTGTGGACCTGAGTGGTGCTGGAAAAGCACAGCAGGTCAGGCAGCATCCGAGGAGCAGGAAAATCGACGTTTCGGGCAAAAGCCCTTCATCGGGAATAGAGGCCTCCATCTAAACTCTGGTTTCCAGCATCTGCAGTCCGCACTTTTGCCTAGTATTGTAGACTTGCCTACTGCACATAGTCTGCAGTAGTTCATGAATATAGCTCAACACCACCTTCACAAGAGCAGCTAGGGATGGGTATTACTTGATGGAGCCCACATTCCATGAGTGAATTTAAACAAGCCCTTTGACTCCTTGTCAGTCAGCTATGTTTGCATAAGAATATCCAATAACCCTGCCTCCACCACTCTCTGGATAAGAGAATTTCTCTGAGAGTAAAAAAATGTCCTCATCATCATCTTAAATGGAAGATCCCTTATTTTTAAACTGTGTTCCCTGGTTCTAATGTTTTCAAAAGCCCCTTAGCATCCAGCCTGACAATTCCCTTCAGGATCTTATTTAATTTAATAAAAGTAATACTGGAATTGATCTTTACAGTCGCTATGATTGACCTAATTTCTTATTGTGTGGTTTTAATTAGATTTTTTTTTATTCCACCAGGAAGGGAGATGTCTCTATATAGTTCTGATTATGGCTGTGTACTGGTGCATGGAAACGTTGCCTCTAGCAGTAACCGCACTGCTCCCTCTCAGCCTCTTACCGCTGTTTGGAATCCTACCTTCATCAAAGACCTGCCCTTTGTACTTCCTTGACACGAATGTTCTCTTCTTTGGTGGCTTGATCATGGCCGTGGCGATTGAAGACTGTAATCTGCACCGCAGAGTAGCACTCACAATCCTCAGGTTTTTGGGGGTTAACCCTTTAATGTAAGCACAATAATGATGCAGCCAATTTGCAACTTCATTGGAAATCGGGGTGGGGCAGCAGGGTGGCTCAGTGGTTAGCACTGCTGCCTCAGAGCTTCAGGGACTTGGGTTCGATTCCAGCCTCAGGCGACTGTCTGTGTGGAGTTTGCACATTCTCCCTGTGTCTGCATGGGTTTCCTCTGGGTATTCTGGTTTCCTCCCACAGACCAAAGATTTGCAGGTTAGGTGGATTGGTTGTGCTGAATTGCCTATAGTGTGCAGGCTAGGTGGGTTAGCCATGGGAAGCAGAGTTACAAGGATATTGTAGGAGGTTGGGTCTGGATGGGATGCTCTTTGGAGGGATGGTGTGGATTCATTGGGCTGAATGGCCTACTTTCACATTGTAAGGATTCAAGTTCATAAGAAGCAACTTTCATTCAGCACTTGAAATAGGCCCTTGTTGTTCTGCAAGGGGTGATTGTTTATGAGTATTATTAGTCATTCAATCAAATTTATGAATGTCATGGCATCCAATATATCTTGAGCCAAAGCAGACTGAGAGTTGGATATTGAGCAGATTAGGGAGTACAGTGATGCTCAGTGAAATATTTGAGGAAGGTTTTGTTCATGTTTTCGATCAGAAAGGCAAATGGGTTTTATAGCAAGAACTGATAGCACAGAACTTTGCAGCAGGGAGTAAAATGGTAAGAGTGAAATCTAGTTCATTCTGAAACATGCTCTGTGGTCATTGGAACACTGAGGGCTTCATAGTCTTTGCTGCCTGTAGAACTGTCACAAAATTCAATTCAGATATCTAAGGGAGAGAACTGAGTAATCAGAGATTAGAATAACACAATAACCTGAATTTTAACGAGATACATTGCTAATTCCACCTCCATCCCCACAGCCCCCCGCCTCCTGAGAACAATTGATCATTTTTGTTCAAAAAGCCTGTGCAGCAGTGATATTATGATAGGAGTGACACCTTAACAAACAGCGAGTGGGACCTCTACTCCTCATACAAAGATACATTTGCCCTCAAGTGATCGGCTGCTCTTCCAGTCCCAGCAGGAACAGAATTAGCGGAGCAGGCTCGATGGGCAGAATAGCTCACTTCTGCTCCTATTTCTTATGAGCTTTTAAGTATATTCAAGGCCGAGACAGACAGAGTTTTAATCATTAAGAAAATCAAGGATTACTGGAGGAAGAAAGGGAGGAAAGTGAAATTGAAGATTATCAGGTCAGCCAGGATCTCACTGAATGGCCCAACAGACTCAGTGCCCTCAATGAACTCATTCTGCTCCTGTGGTCTTAATTCTATAGTGGGAGCCAGGAGTCCTGTGCTTATTGGGCAAACAGTGATCAGACACCTGAGGGCAATGAGGTGGGGGAGGGGAAGAGGTTTGGGGAACAAGTTTTGGAGACTCGGCTGGAAGGCAGAAGGTGGGGCATCTTCTTTCCTGTGTGCAGACGGTACCATGTAAAAGATATAACCCCACCCGGCCTTCCTTTATCCCGCACTCTCACCAACCGGGGGGGAGAAACATCCGATACTCATACTGCCCCGCCGATAGAAAATAAGAATGTGAGCAGGCTATTCAGCCCTTTGAGCCTGCTCCACCATTCGTGGCTGATGCTCCAGCTCAGTGTCCTGTTCCTGCTTTGTCCCTATTCCCTTTGATCCCCCGGCCCTAAGAACTGCATCTAACTCCATCTTCAAAACATTCAATGTTTTGGCCTCAACTGCTTTCTGTGGCTTAAATTTCCAAGACTCACCGCTCTGGATGAAGAAATTTTTCCTCATCTCAAATGGCATACCCCTGTGCTTAGATTTTTACCCCTCTGGTTCTGGACTCCTCAGTCATCAGGAGGATCTTTTCTGTGTTTATCCTGCCTGTCATGTTAGAATAAAATAGGTTTCTATGAGATCTCCTCTCATTTTGCTGAACTCCAGTGACTATAATCTTGACTAATCCAATCTGTCTTCATACGTCAGTCCTGCCATCCCAGGAATCAGTCTAGGAACCCTTTGCTGCGTCCCATCCATAGCCAGAACATCCTTACTCAGATAAGGAGACTTAAACTGCACAGAGTACTCTAGATGTGGTCTCACAAAAGTCCTGTACTGTCCTGCAGCATGACATCCCTGGTCTGTACTCCAATCCACTCACTTTAACATTTACCTTCTTCACCACCAAGACAAGAATGCTCAGGATTTTTTATGAATCATTTTCAAAACTTAATTTGTGGGGCTTGGGTGTCGCTGCCTGGCCAACATTGATAGCCCATCCCTATTTGTCCTTGAGAAGGTGGTAGTGAGCTCCCTTCTTGAATCGCTGCAGCCCACATGCTGTGGGTTGACCCACAATGCTGGTAGGGAGGGAGTTCCAGGATTTTGACCCAATGAATGAATGGCGGTGTATTTCCATGTTAGGATGGTGAGTGGTTTAGTTTAATTTCCCCTTTTCCCAGTCTTGTCACCATTCAGATAATAATCTGCATTCCTGTTTTTGCGCTACCAAAGTGGATATCCTCACAGTTATCTGCATTTTACTTCATCTGCCATGCATTTGCCCACTAACGGATTTTGTATGTAGGTGGTGTTCGCATGCTTTAGCTGTCCTTGTCTTTCTAGATAGTAGAGCTCATAGATTTGGACAGTACTGTCTAAGGACCCTTAATGAGTTTCTTTAAAAATGTACTTAAGGGATTCCTGGAGAGACCAGAGAAGTGATCTTGTTTTCCTTATATCAGAGAAAGAAGTGGAGGGGGCATGGTTTGGGGGTGAGGTGGGCAGACGGTGAGAAGCTATGAAATATTTAGTGACAGTAAATAAGAAGAAAGTGTTTCAAAAAGAGTCAGCAAGCACAGATTCAAGGGAATGGTCAAACCAGCAGGAGGCAAAATGAGGGAATTGTACAGTGAGTAAGGATGACTTGGGTTGCATGGCACAAAAGGAGGAGAAAGCAATTCAATGGTTACTTTCAAAAGGCAATTGGATTAATACTTGAAGGGGAAAATGTTTGCAAATATGTGGGTGACGCTGGATAGAAATTGTCAGCACACGAAGACAGACAAATAGCTATCTCTTGTGCTATATCATACTGCAATTGTAACCCTGTACTGGCTTTGTCCTTTAGGCTCACACTGGGAATGATGCTGACCACTGCCCTTCTGTCCATGTGGCTGAGTAACACAGCCACCACAGCCATGATGATGCCGATAGCCACTGCTATCCTTAAGAGGCTGTATGGAGAAATGGAGGCTGTGCCACAGAGTAAAACCAGCGACACAGGTAGTCTTAAGTAAAATCTGATCTTAAACCGAAATGTTAATTCCTGTTCTTTATGCTAAAAAGACAAAAAGGGCTGCAATACTCAATAATAGAAAATCTGCACGCAATATTTGAACAAACAGGCTGACTCCTGACAGACAGTCTACTAGCCTGAGCTTAATTCCAATCCTGAAAATAAAAACTGCTGGAGATCACACTGGGTCAGGCAGCATCCATGGAGAGAAAGCAAGCTAACGTTTCAAATGTAAACTACTCTTCATCAGAGCTCCAATATTTTTTGGTTTTCAGTGCAAATTTCGGCATCTGCAGTAATTTGCTCCTTAATTTCAATCCTACTTGCTCAGTTTGTGAATGGGATGGTTACTTCCCTACTTGGAACTATAAACCTCTCACAATAACCTACAGGATGCTGTAAACAGAGGCAGGTCCAACTCCCTCTGGAGTTGGATTATTATCTGAGGAAGACAGAACATATCGGGTATAGGAAGAAGGTGGGCAATAGAATCTGCAGACATACATAGAGAAATTCGGCAAGTAAGCAAGAACTTGGCAGATGGCATACAATGTGGGAAATGTGAAATTTGGCAGGATGAATAGATGAGCTGAATATTGTTTAAAAGGAGAAAGGCATGCCAAAAGCTATAGAACAAAGGGATTTGGGAGTCCTTGAATCACAAAAAACTAGCAAGTAAACGGGGAAGGCAACGAGAAGATTGGTTTTTATTTCAGAGGGATTAGAGTGTAAAAGTAGGGAGGTTTTGCTGAAACAATACAAGGTATTGGTCAGACCACGGGTAGAATATTGACATAGTTTTGGGCCCCTTAGCCTTAGTAAGGTATACTAGCACGGAGGAATTTCAAAGAATATTCAAGAGGCTGAGACCAGGTATGGAGACACTGTCTTGCATGGAGAGGTTGAGTGGATTAGGCCTGTCATTGGAAATAAAAGTGAAAAAGAATTTGAAAATTATTACACTGTATCTATGTGGACAAAAACAGAATTAACGGGCCGAAGTTTCCCAAAACTCAGCTCTTAATTCAACAGACCTTCACAAAGGGCTTCTCTCAGTGAACTCTAGCAAGTTATCTCATGCGATTCTCCACTCTTTGCCCGATTATCTATGCTCCAGGTACCACTACGCTCAGTCGGGAAGTGTTGGCACCTTCCTGCACTCACCCTGCTGAGGCCACATTGAAACCCAAGCCGCAAACTCGGCCAAAATCTGCCGCCCAGATTTGAAGTCACTGTCTGGGTCAGTATGTGCCCAATGTCTGCAGGAGTGCACGGCCATGCTGCAGTAAGGTTGATGACCTTCTGCACTTTGCCACAGCCTTCTCTCTGCGACCTCACAGTCACTCTTAACTCTGCCATTGCATCCATCTCAGCTCTCATGGTTCATCATTCGCAAAATTGCATGCAGCATCTTCCCTTAATGACTCTCATTCATCCCATCCGCCCCAAACTACTAACATTTCCTGCACTCTGTGCTTCCTACTTACTCACCTTCAGCCTCCTAACTGACCACAAGTCCCCCTTGACTGTTCATTGCTGCCAAACATGATAAGCTGCTTGGCTATCTGTCTGCACTAAAAGGCAAGGCCGAGAATGCTGTGGGTATCCAAGTGGGTGCAGAGTGAGTGCACTCTAAGAGACACAGCCAAGAGGCCTGAGATCCTTCCCTGTTCCAATGCATAGAATGAATACCTGTCCCTGCAGTAAAGCAGCCTCACAGCAGCATTATGAAAAAAGGTGTCGTATTATGTGATTGCTGAATGTGCAATGATGAAATGGCAAGGCTGGTGCTTTGCTGATGCCAATCTATCTGGTGGCACATTGGTTAACACTGCTGCCTCACAATGCCAGGGATCCAGATTCAATACCAGCCTCAGGTAATTGTCAGTGTGGAGTTTGCACATTCTCCCCATGTCTGCACAGGTTTCCTTCGGGAGCTCCAGTTTCCTCCCACAGCCCAAATATGTGCAGGTTAGGTGGATCGGCTATGCTGAATTGCTCCATGGTGTACAGACTGGGTGGGTTAGCCATGGGAAATGTGGGGTTACAGGGATAGGGTGAAGGCTTGGGTGGGGTGCTCTGGGGAGGATTGGTGCAGAGTCATAGAGATGTACAGCACAGAAACAGACCAACTCATCTATCCCAATCAGATATCCCAACCCAATCTAGTCCCACCTGCCAGCACCCAGCCCATATCCCTCCAAACCCTTCCTATTCATATACCCATCCAGATGCCTTTTAAATGTTGCAATTGTACCAGCCTCCACCACTTCCCCTTGCAGTTCATTCCATACATGTACCACCCTCTGCGTGAAAAAGTTGCCCCTTAGGTCTCTTTTATATTTTTGCCCTCTTACCCTAAACCAATGCCCTCTAGTCCTGGACTCCCCTACCCCAGGTAAAAGACTTTGTCTATTTATCCTATCCATGTCTCTCATGACTTTACAAACCTCTATAAGGTCACCCCTCAGCCTCCAATGCTCCAGGGAAAACAGCCCCAGCCTATTCAACCTCTCCTGATAGTTCAAATCCTCCAATCCCGGCAACGTCCTAGTAAATGTCTTCTGGACCCTTTCAAGTTTCACAACATCCTTCCAATAGGAAAGAGACCAGAATCACACGCAATATTCCAGAAGTGGCCTAACCAATGTCCTGTACAGCCGCAACATGACCTCCCAACTCCTGTACTCATTACTCTGGCCAATAAAGGAAAGCATACCGAACACCTTCATCACTATCCTATCTACATGTGACTCCACTTTCATGAACCTGCACTCCAAGGTCTCTTTGGAAAAAGTGAGGACTGCAGATGCTGGAGATTAGAGTCGAGAGTGTGTTGCTGGAAAAGCACAGCAGGACAGGCAGCATCCGAGAAGCAGGTGAATCAATGTTTTGGGCATAAGCCCTTCACCAGGAAGAAGTAAATTTCTTTGCTGTCCACTACACCTCCAATTTTGGTATCATCTGCAAACTTACTAACTACATCTCTTATGCTAACATCCAAATCATTTATGTAAATGACAAAAGTAGTGGACCCAGCACCAGTCCTTGTGGCACTCCACTGGTCACAGGCCTCTAGTCTGAAAAACAACCCTCGACTACCTTTGAGTCAGTTCTGTATCCAAATGGCTGTGGACCGAACAGCCTCCACCTCCACTGTAGGGATTCGAGGGTTCTATGACAGAGGGTACATGCAGACAGTCATTGGTCAAAATGGAGGTCCAGAGAAGTAAGTGTCAAGATGCCATATAACCACACAAACTATCATGTCATGAATTGCCACCACATTGTCAGTTTTTCTCCATTGCTGGCAAACATAGCAAGTTGCATATAAATGAGGTGAAATGAGGTATTATCGAAATGTTAATGCCGGCGAATTGGCCCCTCACCCCTGAACAGGGACATTCTTATTAAAACCCATTAAATTCTTATTGGGCTTCTTTTCCTCATGTCAAAAATGGCATTTCTTCATCTTGCCCGTCCTTCCTAATGACTCGCTATTTACTGCATTGTTCAGGGGCTGGGAAAATTCAGCCAAACGTTTCAGCTCAGCAACCTTTTGTTAGACATAGCAGATGTCACAGATTTTCAGGGAACTCAGTGACAGAGAATGTGGGAAAAGTACAATAGGGAAGATCCATGATAGAGCAGGAGGCTGGAGAGATTCAATCAGCATAAATGATAACTAACAGCAACTACTGTCTGAAAAACATGGGGACAATAATTACGGCCTGAAATTATTAAGTTGGTTTGATCTGGAAAATGCCTGAACTTGAAAGGGTTCAGAAAAGATTTACTAGGATGTTGTCAGGGTTGGAGTATTTGAGCTATAGGAGAGGTTGAATAGGCTGGGGCTGTTTTCCCTGGAGTGTCGGAGGCTGGAGGGGTGACCTTATAGAGGTTTATAAAATCATGAAGGGTATGGATAGGATAAATGGACAAAGTCTTTTCCCTGCAGTGGGGGAGTCCAGAACTAGAAGGCACAGGTTTGGGTGAGAGGGGAAAGATATAAAAGAGACCTGAGGGGCAACGTTTTCACTCAGAGGGTGGTACGTGTATGGAATGAGCTGCCAGATGAAGTGGTGGAGGCTGGTACAATTGCAACATTGAAAAAGCATCTGGAAGGGTATATGAATGGGAAGAATTTGGAGGGATAAGAGCCAGGTTCTGGCAGGTAGGACTAGATTGGATTGGAATACCTGGTCGGCATGGACGAGTTGGACCGAAGGGTCTGTTTCCATGCTGTACATCTCTATGACTCTATAAAGATGAAGTACTGTTCCCTGCAGTGTTCTTTTTAACCAACCAATTAAATATTTTGGGAATATGGTCACTTGTGTTTCAGGACACATGGCAGCAACCTGTGCACTGAGAGCTGCATGAACAATAATATATTGTGTGCATTTCTGGATCCTCATTATAGGAGGGATGTGATTGCACTGGACAGAGTGTAGATGAGATTTGTCAGGATGTTGCCTGGGCTGGAGAGTTTTAGTTCTGCAGACAGATTGGACAGATTGGGGTTGGTTTCCTTGGAACAGAGGATATTGAGAAGGGACGTATAAGATGTGTAAAGTTATGAGAGGTATAGACTGGGTAGACAGGAAGGAACTTTTCCCCTTGATGGAGGGATCAATGACCGGGGGTGGGGGAGGATGTAAGGTCAGGAACAGGAAGTTTTGAGGAGATGCAAGGAAAACCGTTTTCACCCAGAGGGTGTTGGGAATCTGGAATTCGCTGCCTGTAGGAGTGGTGGAGGAAGAAGTATTTCAATGTGCACTTGAGATGCCAAGGCATAAAAGGCTATGGGCCAAGTACTGGGAAACGGGATTAGAATAGTTAGGTGACTGTTTTGACCAATGGTGGATGCAGTTGGCTAAAGGGCCTTTCAGTGTGCTGTAAATCTCAATGACTCTATGACTGGATGGAGTCAAGGTTAGCAAGGTGGCCCACAGTGTTAGAGAGGAGAAATTGAGGACTGCAGATGCTGGACACACTTTCCTCATTCCTAAAAGCATTTCCAATGCCCCTCCCCCCAAGTTCCTCCTCCCTACCTTTTATCTTAGCCTGCTGGACACACTTTCCTCATTCCTGAAGAAGGGCTCATGCCTGAAACGTCGATTCTCCTGCTCCTTGGATGCTGCCTGACCAGCTGCGCTTTTCCAGCAACACATTTCCAGCACAGTGTTAAAGACCTAGGTTCAATTCCAGCCTCGGGGGAGCATCTCATGGGTTTCATCCATGTGCTCCGGTTTCCTCCTAGAGTCCAAGCATACGTAGGTTAGGTGGATTGGCCATGCCAAATTGTCCATTGTCTTCAAGGAGGTGTAGGATAGTTGAATTAGCCATGGGAAATGGAGGGTTACAGCAATGAGGGTGGGATACCCTTTAGAGAATTGATGCACACATGATGGGCTGAATAGCATGCTCCCATACCTTAGGGATCCTATGATGAAGGAAATTCAAGTTAACAAATGACGCGAAGCTTAAACAAAGGGCTGGTATTTCATGATTTTTAAAAAAAATTAATTTGCAGTATG
The DNA here is from genome assembly GCF_004010195.1 of Chiloscyllium plagiosum. Classification (NCBI taxonomy): domain Eukaryota; kingdom Metazoa; phylum Chordata; class Chondrichthyes; order Orectolobiformes; family Hemiscylliidae; genus Chiloscyllium; species Chiloscyllium plagiosum. Next base: position 48,988,790 of record NC_057729.1, read on the forward strand.
CAGTCATCGTTGGGCCAGCATTTATTACTGATCCTTAGTTGCCCTTGACAGGGTGGTGATGAGTTGCATTTTTGAGCCGCTGTAGTCTATGGCAGGTTGGAACACTCATGGTGCTGTTAGAGAAGGATCCAAAGGAAAAGTGGCTCAGCCTCTGGACCTGACAAAGGGATTTCCAAGCCCCAGTGCATCAGTCACTAAAGCTGAACACCAAATTAGCAAGGCTATGAAAAAGCAAATCTATAGGCTTTTCTTCTAAAAGGACTGTTTGTAAAGTAGGAAGGTTATGCTGCCAATTTTCAGCCAATTTGTTAAACCTGTGCCCCACATGCCATCGAAGCTGGAGGTAGAAGATCTCACAGCTACTATTTCAAGAAGAACACAGGAGTGCTCCTGATGTCCTTGTCAACAACCCATACTGAAACAGATGAATTAGGGTAATAAAAATTGTATAAGCTATATTATTACCATCTAATCTGGATTTTAAAACAGGCAGATCGATTTTGGTTAGTTCCATCTTAAAAAGGATCAGAAAGTCATTTGAAACAGTGACTTAAACTCTTACTTTCTGAGAAGGCATGTGACTCCAGTGAAGTGTCTGACAGGATACATATTGTGTTAATGGGTGGAATGCTTACATTGCTAAACCTACAAACAGACGAGAGACCATTAGTTTAGCTGTGGACTTCAGTTTAGCTCAGAACAATCAGGGAATTCAGGTTGGTTCAGTTTTTATTTCTGGCAGGAGAATCAGGTTTTTCAGTACATTTCCAAGGAGCCTGGCTGACATGGTTTTGGTCTATGACACACTCATGTTGTGAGAGTGTAAAGATGTATTCCAGAATCCGAGCTGAAAGGAAGTTTATCCCAGCACAAATGGAAAGTGGTGGTGCTAACAGACTCAAAACGAAATTGTAAAGTTGTCTCAACAGTGCAAGGAAAAGAACTGGGAAGAATAAGTGAAGTATAACATCACAGATTTGAGATAGGATTGATATGTCATACTGCTATGACACAAAGTTGGGTGGCAGGGTGAAATGTGAGGAGGATGTTAGGAGAATACAGGGTGACCTGGACAGGCTAGGTGAGTGGACAGATGCATGGCAGATGCAGTTTAATATGGATAAATGTGTGGTTATCCACTTTGGTGGCAAGAACAGGAAGGCAGATTACTACCTAAATGGAATCTAGCTAGGTAAAGGGGCAGTACAACGAGACCTAGGTGTTCTTGTACATCAGTCAATGAAAGCAAGCATGCAGGTACAGTAGGCAGTGAAGAAAGGTAATAGCATGCTCGCCTTCATAACAAGAGGGATTGAGTATAGACGCAAAGAGGTCCTTCTGCAGCCGTAAAGGGCCCTGGTGAGACCGCACCTGGAATATCGTGCGCAGTTTTGGTCTCCAAATTTGAGGAAAGACATTCTGGCTATTGAGGGAGTTCAGCGTAGGTTCACAAGGTCAATTCCCGGAATGGCGGGACTATCTTACGCTGAAAGATTGGAGCGACTGAGCTTGTATACGTTTGAGTTTAGAAGACTGTGAGGGGATCTGATTGAGACAGTATAAGATTATTAAAGGATTGGACACTCTGGAGGCAGGAAGCATGTTTCCGCTGATGGGTCAGTCCCAAACCAGAGGACACAGTTTAAAAATAAGGGATAGGTCACTTAGAACAGAGTTGAGGAGAAACTTCTTCACTCAGAGAGTGGTGGGTGTGTGGAATGCTCTGTCCCAGAAGGCTTTGGAGGCCAAGTCTCTGGATACTTTCAAGAAAGAGTTGGATAGAGCTCTTAAGGATAGCGGAATCAAGGGTTTTGGGGATAAGGCAGGAACAGGATACTGATTGAGGATGATCAGCCATGATCACAATGAATGGTGGTGCTGGCTCGAAGGGCAGAATAGCCTACTCCTGCACCTATTGTCTATTGTCTATTGTCTAATGTCTCTCAGACAGATTACATGTTAGAGGAAGGAAACTGATTGAAATTCTGTTTTGCTTGTCAAAGCTTTGTTAATTTGATTTTTCTTTTATGTAATCAATTCATGTTCTGTTGTTAAAGAACATCTGCAGCCTAACATTTCAGTCATTAACTACCACAGTAACAAATTGCAGAAATCAAACATTTGGTCTCTGAAGCCAGCTTTCATTCTGGAATTAGAGTTATCCAGGAATCCCATTCTTTGGGATAGTATTAGTCAGTTATTTCAGAGCAGCTTATTTGGTGCCAAAGTTAACATCTGCCCCTATGCTGCAAGAACATTGGCAACACTTTCAAAAGTACTTAAATGGCATAGAGCACTTTGGGATGTCTTGTGAATAGGCCTTTTCATGAAAATCGTTTTCTTCTTTATGAACTTATCTAAAATGTAAGATCTTTAAAATAAGGAAATAAATAATGATGAAGGTTCCTTCTTTCGCTAAAGAATTACAGAAGCACGAATTGCCTACTGAAGAGAATCCTGATAATCAAGAAGCAGAAGAGGAAGGGTAAGAATGAAGTGGAGTTTATAAATGGGCTTAACATTCCTTTAGTCACAATGTATTGCAGTATCATGTATTTATGAGACTTCCTATTGGTCGTTTGTTAATTGTATATTTGTGGGAGGTGCCATGATGTAGTGGGCAGTGCCCCTCATCTGAGCCAGGTATCTCAGCCACCTGCCCTGTGTAGCTCCGATTGGTGACAATATGGGCTTCGATCTCTGTAGCAGTTGGGGTGGATTCAGAACCTTGATGGCTGACCCAAGTTAGCGATCACAGCTTTGTGATTGGGTGGGGGTAACGCAAGAAGGTGTATGCTTAGCTGAATAATTAAATGGAAAACAATATCTTCAGGCACCCCAGACCAGTGAGAAAAGAGGGCAGCATTGTCAAGAATCATGAATATCAAGATAGCAATCTGCTAGAACAGGTTTTCAGAAAACTTGAGAAAGGACACCAGACTCAAATACAAATGGACAAAATGCTGCAAGAAGGAACATTTATAGTTGTTTGAGAAGATTAAAAACACTGACAATGCATGCGATTGAACATTTGGCAGAACCCGTATAACCCCCATCTGCCCATTCGCTAGCCCTGCTATTTCTCTCACACTGCATCTCTTCACGGTGTTATGATCCCCCAGTTAGGGAGAGGTGATGGCCTCATGGCATGATCACTAGATTATTAATCCAGGACCCAGGCAATGTTCTGGGGACCTGTGTTGAAATCCCACCATGACAGAAGGTAGACTTTGAACTAAATTTAAAAACAATCTGAAATTAAGAGTTTAATAATTTTTAAAAATTCAGTCTTGGGACGTGAGCATCGCTGGCTAGGCTAGTATTTATTTCCCACCCTCTATTGCCCTAGAGTAGGTGGTGGTGAGTTACTTTCTTGCAGTCGATTGATACAACTGAGTGGCTCAGTTAAGAGTCAACCACGTTGCTGTGGGTCTGGAGTCACATGTGGGCCAGACCAGGTAAGGACGACAGTTTCCTTCCCTAAAGGACGTGGATGAACCAGGTAGATTTTACCAACAATCAGCAACGGTTTCATGATCATCAGTTGATTCTTAATTTCAGATTTTTTTTTATTGAATTCAAATTCTACCATCTGCTGTGGCGGGATTCTAACCCATGTTCCCAGAACATTAGCTGAGTTTCTGGATTAATAGAATTTTAATTCTAATTCTAATAGTCTAGTGATAATACCACTAGGCCATCGCCTCTCTCCTCGTTGATCAATGATCATGAAAATCATTGTTGACTGTTGGAGAAAAACCCATCTCGCTCACTAATGTTCTTTATGGAAGGAAACTGTGGTCTGGCTTACAGGTGACTCCAGACCCATAGCTGACTCTTAACTGCCCCCTGAGCAAGTAAGGATGGGCAATAAATGCTGGCCTAGTTTGTGATGCCCATATTTCGTGAATGAATTCTAAAAAAAAAGCTGATGATGATTCTGAACAAGCCATATCTTAAAATAAAACCTGGCTTGTTAGATTACATGCATTTTTAAGAAAATAGTTAACATGGTGGTTAGTTACTGAAATGTATTTACACGAGGCTGCAGTTACTCTTCAACAACAGAACCTAAGTTGTTACCCAAAAACGAAAGAAACAATAGGGATAAAGAAGACAGGTTTGAAAAATCTTAACTTAAAAAGCTAAACAAATTTTGACCCTGTTTCCTAATAATATCCATTACAGAGATTTAAAGAGAAATCACATTCCTATTACAGTACTTTAAGTTTCTACTAACTGACTCTTTCAGCTTATTTTCTGAGGTCTTTGGTGACAAGATTCCTTTCCAAATCTGCAGGTATAAACCTTTCACTATTCTGAGGGCCTAAACGTTCTCAGTTCTAACAACTTGAAGATGGCAAACTCTCTCAGCCTGAAAGCTTCATGGACTAAAAAACACTGCTACTGCAGTGATTGGGTCCTCTGAACTGAATTGAACTCAAAAATAAAATTCTTGCTAAGAGAAAAATGAAATAACTCCACAAAGGCCAGTATCCAGTCTCCAAGTCACCCTTTATTATACACGCATTGTACTTAATAGTGATCCAGATGCCTCAGAGCCAGCTCTCAGAGTGAATAGAATCTCTGACACTCCTGTTTATATCTGTCAGCCAGAGCTCCCTGATTGGACCAGGTTAACAACCCCAATTAGGGAACTCATATTCTATGAGGTCCACCTGGTTGACCTCAGTACAATGACTGCAAAAATCATTTCCCTTTTCTCTTTTGAACCAAAATCCATTTTACTTTTATAATAGCAGTAACATATTGGTATAGAGAGAGAATTGGTTGGCTAACAGGAAGCAGGGAATAGGCAGGAATAGGTTGTTTTTTGGGTTGGAAAGATGCAGCAGGTGGAGTGTTTGAGGACTCTGAGTTTATACTCAATGGGGTTTAGAAGGATGAGGGGGGTCTGATTGAAACATACAGAATACTGAATGGCCTGGATAGAGCAATTGTTGGGAAGATGTTTCAGAACATAGTACAGTTCAGCACAGTGCAGGCTCTTCAGCCCTTGATGTTGTGCCAGCCTTTCATCCTACTAAAAGATCATACTAACCTACATACCCTTCATTGTACTATCTTCCATGTGCCTATCCAAGAGTCGCTTAAATGTCCCTAATGTATCTGAGTCTACTACCACTGCTGGCAGTGCATTCCATGCACCCACCACTCTCTGTGTAAAAAAACCTACCTCTGACATCTCCCTGAAACCTTCTTCCAATCACCTTAAAATTATGCCCTCTCGTGATAGCCCTGGAAAAGGATCCCTGGATATCCACTCTATCTATGTCTCTCATCATCTTGTACACCTCTATCAAGTCACCTCTCATCCTTCTTTGCTCCAATGAGAGAAGCCCTACCTCCCTCAACCTTTTTTCATAAGACATGCCCTCCAGTCCAGGCAGTTTCCTGGTAAATCTCCTCTGCACCCTCTGTAAAGCTTCCACCTCTTTCCAATAATGAGGCGAACAGAACTGAACACAATATGCCAGGTTTGGTCGAGCTGCAGCATAACCTTGTGGCTCTTAAACTCAATTCCCCTGCTGATGAAAGCCAACAGACCATAACCCTTCTTGACAACCCTATCAACTTGGGTGGCAACTTTTGAGGGATCTATGGACATGGACCCCAAGATCCATCTGTTCCTCCACACTGCTAAGAATCCTGCCTTTAACCCTGTATTCTGCATTCAAAGACAACCTTCCAAAGTGACAATATGCGACAACAATAACTCAAAGCATGTCTGGAAAAGACTCAATTGGTAGGAGAGACTAGGACCCAAGGCATAGCCTTAGAGTAAAGGGAACACCTTTTAGAACGAAGGTGAGGAGAAATTTCTTCAGCCAGAGAATTGTGAATCTATGGAATTCATTGCCACAGAAGGCTGTGGAGGCCAGCTCATTGGGTATATTCAAGGTGGATAGATTCTTGAGTATCAAGGGGATCAAGGATTACAGTGAGAAAGCAGCAAAATGGGGTTAAGAAACTTATCAGCCATGATTGAATGGCAGAGCAGACTTGATGGGCTGAATGGCCTAATTTCTACTCGTAAGTCTTACAGTCTTATGAGTGCAATGGGGTCAGTGTTAGGACATCAGCTATTTACAATTGATTTCAGTGACTTGGATAAAGGTACTTGCTGATGTCACAAGATAGGTAGGACAGTAACGTGTGAAGAAGCTAGCAGAATCTATGAAGGGATTTGGATAAGTCAAGCAAGTTGTCAGAAAGTTGGTAGATGGAGCATAAGGTGGGAAAATATGCGTCTGTCCACTTTGGTGGGAAGATTAGAAAAGCAGCATATTATTTAAACAAAGAGATTGCAGGACTGTGCAGAAAGATCTGGGTATCCTGGTCCATGAATCACAAGTTGTTTGTATGCAGTACAGTAAGGGTTTAAGAAGACACATGAAAGATTACCTTTTTTGCAAAAGGAGTTGAATTAAAAAAAACAGGAATGTTCTTCTGCATTTGTAGAGGGATTGGCGACACCACATCTGAAATACTGTGTAATTTTTCCCTCCTTATTTAAGAAGAACATTTTTCTAAGTGAAAGAGTAGTGCAATTAAGGCAGTCAGCATGGCTTTGTGAGGGGCAGGTCATGCCTCACAAATCTTATTGAATTCTTTGAGGAGGTGTCAAGACAGGTCGACGAATGTCGAGCAGTGGATGTGGTGCATATGGACTTCAGCAAGGCCCCATTCATAAAGTCAGGAAGTATGGGATACAGGGAGATTTGGCTATCTTGATTCAGAATTGGCTGGCTGACAGAAGGCAGAGAGTGGATGTAGATGGAAAGTATTCTGCCTGGAGGACAGCGTTGAATGAGGTCCCGCAGGGCCCTGTTCTTGAGCCACTATACTCTTTGTTGTTTTTATAAATGACTTGGATGAGGAGGTTGAGGGGTGGGTTCGTAAATTGGCAGATGATACAAAGGTTGGAGGTGTCATCAATAGTATAGAGGCCTATTGCAGGCTTCAGCGCGACATCGACAGGATACAGAGCTGGATTGAGAAATGGTAGATGGAGTTCAACCTGGATAAATGCGAAGTGATGCATTTTGGAAGGTCGAACTCAAATGCTGATTATAGGATTAAAGACAGGATTCTTGGCAGTGTAGAGGAACAGAGGGATCTGGGTGTGCAAGTCCATAGATCCCTCAAAGTTGCCACCCAAGTGGATGGGGTTGTTAAGAAAGTATATGGTGTTTTGGCTTTCATTAACAGGGGGATCGAGTTTAAGAGCCGTGAGGTTTTGCTGCAGCTCTACAAGTCTCTGGTGAGACCACACTTGGAATATTGTATCCAGTTCTGGTCGCCCTACTATAGGAAAGATACAGAGGCTTTGGAGAGGGTGCAAAGAAGATTTGCCAGGATGCTGCCTGGACTGGAGGGCTTGCCTTATTGAATGCATGGAATGTGTTGCCAGCTGTGGTGGTGGAAGCAGAGTCATTGGGGACATTTAAGTGACTGCTGGACATGCACATGGATAGCAGTGAGTTGAGGGGCGCGTAGGTTAAGTTACTATATTTTACATTAGGATTAAATCTCGGCACAACATCGTGGGCCAAAGGGTCTGTTCTGTGCTGTATTTTTCTATGTTCTATGTTTGTTGCTGATGTGATGGATAACTGTAATAATGTGATAACTGACAGCCTAACACTGGAGTAGAACAAAACACTGAGGATGGACTATAACACTTCATATTTGACCGAGTCTTGCAGAGCGATGCACTATAGTGGTAGTGTGTCTGAGAATCTGTCACCAGCTCCAAGGAAGCTGTTGACCTCTGACAGAAGAGTTAACAATATTTTCTGTATTCTTTTTCAGGAAGAGTGAAGTACAGGAACTCAAAACTGCAGACTCACCTCATCCAACTGAACAGAGCCAACTGGAAAAGCCTAGCAAGAATTTGGCAAAGGGTATACTCATTTCCATCCCATATGCAGCAACTATCGGAGGGATAAGCACTTTAACAGGAACACCACCAAACCTTATCCTTGATGGTCAACTGAAAAGGTAAATAATGAATTTCTCATGCTCGCGTTTAAAAGAAAGATTCTTCAGAAAGGAATTAGTCACAAAAACAGGTGCATGGCTGGGACCAAGAATATTGTGCGTTTGATTCATTGCTTTGTGTCGAGTGGAGGTGAGTGGAAGAAATGTAATTCCCAAATCCCAAGCTAATACTCTGAGGTAATGGGTTCAAATCCCACTGTGCAGATGGAGATGTTTGAATTCAATAAAATGAAAAACTGGGGTTAAAAGCTAATGGTGAACTTGTAACCATTGTTGTTTTAAAAAAAACCTGTCTGGTTTGCTAATATGCTTTAGGGAAGGAAATCTGCTGCCGTCATATGGTCAGAGCAACATATGACTCCAGACCCACAGCAATGTGGTTTGACCCTTAACTGCCCTTTGGGCAATAAATGCTGGACTAGTCGGTGATCCTGTGAAGTAGTTGTTAAAGCAAGACTGCTGAAAAGTACATGTATGAAGAGGCCAGGATTGAGTCTGACTGCAACATCCTTCTATAATTAGTGCAACATGCCCTGTTACAATCACATAGTTAGATCATGTGAGAGTGTTATCAGGAAGCATTTTTAGCACAAAATGGATAAAGTATGGAATTCTTATCCTCCCCACCCCCATCCCCGATAAGCCTGTAGTTGCTGAATCAGTTTGAGCCTTCAAGATATTCAGGGATAAGAGTCATAGGTGAAGAAATTGAGTTGCAGTCAGATCAGCCCAAATCTAATTGAATGGTGAAGTAAGCTTGAGAGACTGAATAACCTATTCCCATTTATATTAGGACCAGGTGAGAAGGGGTTGAAATGGCTCCCCCTTTTTTTCTCACTCATTGTTTGTTTGCAACAGGATTTTGAACTTGACAAGCATGTATTTACCAATTCTGACTGTGTACTTAACTTTTTACATGCTGTGATAATGAATGAACCGGATGGGTTTTCTTGAGTTGAACAAGGAAGGGCTTATGTTAATGGTGAGGTAATCAAACTCAGCAAACAGGGTGCTGCCTTATATGGAGAGAGACAGAGGGAGTAGCAATTTTCTCTCACAACGGCTGGTGGTTTTCTGCTGAGACATGTCCTGGATAAACGCACACAAAACTAGTTTGGATACACGACTTCTCTCTAACTGCCATTAGAATCTCAAAACGCCATTAGATGTTGTAAAAGAAAGCATTGATTTCCTGATGAATGCAAAGTCATCTTAAGAAAGTCAAGGTCTAAGATAGTTATTTGGTAGTATAGATCTTGAGAAAGACTGAAAAGAAGACACTTTTTATCTCACAGGACATGCGCAAAAATAGATGAAAACCAACATTTATATTGCACAAGAGAAAATTACTGCTTGCTGCACAAGTGAGCTTTGATTGGTCGATGCATGTGATTGACAGTTAACAGTCTTTGTTTAAACGTATTGAGAGGTCGCCTGGCCACTTCTCAGGTCCAAGAATGTATGAAGACTTTCCTTGAATTTGCATGCTACACCATGAGAAATAATGTGATCAGGGTAAAGTTAAAAATCACACAACACCAGGTTATAGTCTAACAGGTTTATTTGGAAGCACTAACTTTTGGACAATCACCTGATGAAGGAGCAGCACTCCAAAAGCTAGTGCTTCCAAATAAACCTGTTGGACTGTAACCTGGTGTTGTGTGATTTTTAACTTTGCCCAGCCAAGTCCAACACCAGCTCCTCCACATTGTGATCAGGATAGTCATTGTCACACAGGGTAGCTTTGTTGGGCTCGATTTCTGCATTGAGTTTGCACAGTGAATGCCGGGCCCTATTTACAGAGGAACCTCAATTATCCAGCATTCAATTAACCAAATTTCAGATTATCGAACAGGATCACAAGGTCCTGATGCTTGGCTAACTATGTTATCCGGCATTCGATTATCTGGCATTTGATTAACCGAATGAAATACTCCCTGCCTGAGTCCTTTGGGCAATCGAGGTTGCTGAGAAATCCAATCTTGTAAAACATGGAACTGGAGTGTGTATACTGACCAGTGAAGATAGGTTGTCGTAGACAGTAGAGGCGAATCCCTTTTCTGATCTCTCAATCAAGTCATCAAGGAAAGTAAGCTCATTTGACTTCCTTGAATTTCAATTCTTGCAAATTGTCCTGATGAGTGCAAGATGTAAATCTTCCAAGTCATAGAGTCATAGAGATGTACAGCACGGAAACAGACCCTTCGATCCAACTGGCCCATGCCAACCAGATATCCTAAATTAATTTAGTCCTATTTGCCAACACTTGACTCATATCCCTCTAAACCCTTCCTATTCCTTTACCCATCCAGATGTCTTTTAAATGTTGTAATTGTACCAGCCTCCACCACTTCCTCTGGCAGCTCATTCTATACACACACCACCCTCTGTGTGAAAACTTTGTCCCTTAAATCCCTTTTATGCCTTTCCCCTCTCACCCTAAACCTATGCCCTCTAGTTCTGGACTCCCCCACCTCCGGGAAAAGTCTTTGTCTATTTACCCTATCCATGCCCCTCATGATTTTATAAACCTCTATAAATGTCACCCCTCAGCGTCGTCACTCCAGGGAAAGCAGCCCCAGCCTGTTCAGCCTCTCCCTATAGCTCAGACCCTCCAACCCTGGCAACATCCTCGTAAGTCTTTTCTGAACCCTTTCAAGTTTCACAACACCCATCCGATAGGAAGGAGACCAGAATTGTACACAATATTCCAAAAGTGGCTTAATTAATGTTCTGGACAGCAGCAACATGACTTCCCAACTCCTGTACTCAATGCCCTGACCAATAAAGAAAAGCATACCAAAGGCCTTCTTCAATGTATTGCCACCTGTGACTCTACTTTCAAGGAGCTATGAACCTGCACTCCAAGGTCTCTTTGTTGAGCAACACTCCCTAGGACCTGCTCTGGTTTAATTTCCCAAAATGCAGCACCTCGCATTTATCTGAATTAAACTCCATCTGTCATTTCTCAGCCCATTGGCCCATCTGATCAAGATCCCATTGTACTCTGAGGTAACCTTCTTTGCTGTCCACTATACCTCCAATTTTGGTGTCATGTGCACACTTACTAACTATACCTCCTAATTTCACATCCAAATCATTTATATAAATGACGAAAAGTAGTGGACCCCGCACTGATCCTTGTGGCACACCACTAGTCACAGGCCTCCAGTCTGAAAAGCAACCTTCCACCACCACCCTCTGTCTTCTACCTTTGAGTTAGTTTTGTATCTAAATGGCTAGTTCTCCCTTTTTATATGAGCCTTTAGAGTCATAGAGATGTACAGCATGGAAACAGACGCTTCGGTTCAACTCGTCCATGCTGACCAGATATCCCAACCCAATCTAGGCCCACCTGCCAGCACCCGGCCCATATCCCTCCAAACCCTTCCTATTCATATACCCAGCCAAATGCCTCTTAAATGTTGCAATTGTACCAGCCTCCAACACTTCCTCTGTCAGCTCATTCTATACATGTACCACCCTCTGCGTGAAAAAGTTGCCCTTAGGTCTCTTTCATATCTTTCCCCTCTCACCCTAAACCTATGCGTCTAGTTCTGGACTTCCCGACCCCAGGGAAAAGACTTTGTCTATTTATCCTATCCATGCCCCTCATAATTTTGTAAACCTCTATAAGGTCACCCCTCAGCCTCCGGCGCTCCAGGGAAAACAGCCCCAGTCTGTTCAGCCTCTCCCGATAGCTCAAATCCTCCAACCCTGGCAACATCCTTGTAAATCTTTTCTGAAGCCTTTCAAGTTTCACAACATCATTTTACAGGTTCTGTGCCTTTTTACAGCAATACTCAAACTCAAGGACTTTTCTCCAAGCAATAACATTAGATTGGTTCATTCTTCCAAAGTCTAATATCTGAATATGCATTTGATAATGCAGGATAATAGCTCTTTATACATTTCCATGGTTATTTGTCACTGGTGAGGTCTTTGTAGATCCTGGTGAAGTGGGATTACAATAATGCAAATTGGTAGCTTACTTGCAGTCAATGTCCCTGTTTCATTAAAAACTGTCTTTTTATAAGTTTCAGATATGAAACGTGGGTGAGCACCATGATGCGAAAGTGGCTCATTGGTTAGCACTGCTGCCTCACAGCAACAGGGACCTGGGTTTGATTCCACCCTCATGCGACTGTCTGTTTGAGGTTTGCACATGTGCACCCCCCATGTCTGCGTGGGTTTCCCCAAGGTGCTCTGGTTTCCTCCCATTATCCAAAGATGTGCAGGTTAAGTGGATTGGCCTGCTAATTTGCCTATAGTGCTGAAGGAAGTGTCGACTACGTGGATTAGCCACAAGCAATGCAGGGTTACAGGGATCGGGTAGCAGGGTGGTTTTGGGTGGGATGTTGTTTGAAGAGTCAGTGTGGACTCGATGGGCCAAATGGCCTGCTTCCATGTCAATTTAATATTTGACGTAAGTCTGACTTTGCTAGTTGTCAGTTATTAAAAAGCAGTAAGCATCTGCTTTCAGGAGATGTGAGAATAGATTGCCAGTGTGGAACAGGAACTGATTTTTACAATGCCTTGACACTTACTGTAAAACAAGTTAAGTAATATCCAGCCTCCTTATTCAGCAAATGGAAAAAATACAGCAGATGCTGGAAACCCAAACTAAAAGTAGAAAATGCTAAAGGGGGTGCCGGGGTGATGTTAGGCATCTGCACAGAGAAAAAGAGATTTAATGTTTCGGGTCAAGATTCCTGCAATGTGGAAAGAGGCCATTTGGCCCTTCAGGTTCACACTGACTCTCCAAAGAACATCTCACTCAGCGTCCCCTAGCCTCCTAATCCCACATTTCCCTTAGCCTATGCATCTAAACTGCACATTTTTGGAATGTGAGAGGAAACTGGAACACCCAACAGAAGCCCACACAGACACGGGGAGATCATGCAAACTGCACACACCCTGTTGCCAAAGGGTTTAGTATTTTTCTGCATTTCATTTTGTTTATGTTTGCAACTCTAGTATGACAATCCGAAAGGTATGAGATCAGGTTGTCTCTGCACAAATGAGCTGAGAGTGGTTGGAAGAAGAGAGGTAGCAGCCCCAGGAGAATGCGAGAAATTGCATTTCAGAATGCACACCCTCATTTCCACTTGTGAGGGGTAAAAGCCAGTGGACAGGATGATAAAACAGTCACTAATAAATCCAACAAGGAATTCAGATCAAGTTTCTTTAAACAGAGAGTGATTTGAATATGAAACTTGCTTCCACAAGACATGGTTGAGAAAATCTCATGGATGCTTTGGAAAGAAGTCTGGCTAAATGTACAAATGAGAAGAAATAAGAAGGATAGCTATTTTGAATCAACCTGTTCAAATGTGTTCCACTTCAGGAACAAAAAACATAAATTGCTGGAAAACCTCAGCAGCTCTGGCAGCATTTATAGAAAAAAAGCAGAGTTAACGTTTTGGGTCCAATAACCCTTCTTCAGAACTGATGGTAGCCAGGAAAAGGTTGGTATCTATACAGAAGATACTTGCCACCACAACACACCATCATGTTCCCTTACCAACATCTTGGGCTTGCTACAGTGCTCCAGGGAAACTCAGCGCAAGCTGGAAGTACAGCACTTCATTTTCCATTTGGGTACTCTACAGCCTTCTGGACTCAATATCAAGGTCAACTATTTCAGGGCTTGAGGCACCTTCTCCCGTGTCCTTACCCCAATCCCCACACACCGGGCCTTGTCATCACATGGGCTACTACCACAGACAACCCATTGTCAGCCACTAATGGTTCCCTTTAGCTGCTATTCATTCCCCCAGACTGATCTTTACCCAGTCCTTTATTCAACTGGTTTTCTCTCTCTTTGGACTCTATCTCTATCTGTCATTTACTCCTCCACCCTCCTCCCCCAACCCCATCTTCTGCATTAATGCCAACCTCTTCCCAGCTATCATCAGTTTCTGAAGAAGGATCACTGAACCTGAAACATTAACTCTGCATTCTCTCCACAGATGCTGCCAGACCTGTTGAGTTTTGCCAGCAACTCCAGTTTTTTTATAACACACCTCTGAAGTAGGTGGGGCTCAAACCAGGCCTTCAGGACCAAAGGTCGGGATACTACTACGGCACCAAGAGACCCTTAATACTAGAACGCAGATATTATCCTGTTTAGAAAAGGTCTTGCATACCTCTGCAGTAGGAGAAAGTGGAGATGCTGGAGATCAGAACTGAAAATGTGTTGCTGGAAAAGCGCAGCAGGTCAGGCAGCATCCAAGGAGCAGGAGAATCGACGTTTCGGGCATGAGCCTGAAGAAGGGCTCATGCCCGAAACGTCGATTCTCCTGCTCCTTGGATGCTGCCTGACCTGCTGCGCTTTTCCAGCAACACATTTTCAGCTCATACCTTTGCAGTAGGTCAGATTTGAACCTGTGCAGGAAAACACCCAGTGGATTTTCCCTGATCCATGCTTTAACCGGTCGACCATGTCTACAGGATAAAATTAAGAAGGACAGGCTGTGAGGATTGGGTGATAATTTTGTGAGAGTAGTTTAGCAGCATCTGCTTCTATGCTGCAAATGCTTTGTCATCCATGTAATTAATTCTGACTAACAATATCGATCTACTTGTTGGTGCATTTATAATTTGAGTTTGTTTGTCTCGTCAGCATTTTTCCTAATTCGGACGAGTTGAATTTTGGTTCCTGGTTCGTGTTTGCCCTACCCCTCTCTTTGATCTTCCTCATACTGGCGTGGCTCTGGATCACATTCCTGTATGGAGGCCTCAAGCTAAGGTACAAGGTGGGATCGTGGATATAAAACATAAGATACTGCAATGTTTTATACCTGCTGCGTATAACAAAATCTTAAATATGGCAGTCACAGGAAATTTCTCACCTCCCTTTATAAAGCAAAGTTACCATTGTTACAGACAACGACAGGGCTGCTCTCTCATGAGAGAGAGGTGACTGTTGGCGAGTTTAACCTGAGGGTCACTACACCTCAGACAGGAGGAGAGTTTGAGAAGGTAGAACCTTCATGATTAACTCAGCTGGTGAGGGATTTATACTCATGCTGTTATTGCCACTCTGCATTGCAAACCATCCATTGATCCATGTTCAAATAAAGGAAATGTTCCCCTCTCCCAAAAGACTAAATTCTACCATCTAGAAAATTCTCTTATTAAATACACTCTCTTTCAGACATTATCAGTAATCACTTAGACGTGTCTGTATATTCATTTGTATTCAAGGCAATATAATATGACAATCAATCATGTTAGACTAATCTATTTCACGTTATCAACAATACAAGTCCAAGATAGAGCTCATGACAAAAGCAACAAAACAAAGCTGTGTTTATATGGCACCTTTTAACTGAAATTCTCCATGACAGCTATCTTTACAGCCTCAGTTAAGTTGACAGTAAACCTGTTTTTGAGTCTCCGTGGATTTCAGAGATGAAAGTTAGTTTGGCATTTCGATTATAGTTTATAGTTGCATCCAAAGTTTTTTTTTGAAGGGATGATGATGCTAGTTTTGAATGGAGAAATATCTGGGAAGACAGAAACATTTAACTAGCACAGGATGAGAAACTGGGTGTTTAGCACACCTTAGGAATGGAGGAAAACTGGACAACAATAAGCGAATTGAGAGCATTGTGTGAACGAAGAGAAATTGAAAAAGATTGCAGGTTCAAGGCTCAGAGATAGGGGAAACTGAAGGCAAATTCTGGTGAGTGGGAAAAAGGGGGAATAATAGTAGAAGCAGTGAAACAAATGGTCTGAGACATCATGTGCTCCACATGGTCCTCTCATTACCAGAGGTGGAAGGGATAGGGGAGAGGAGTTTAAGAAGATGGTTGGTTATGGAGGAAATCAGGGTGTTGCCTTTAATCTTCAGGATGATCCTGCAGCAGTGGACAGTTTTGATAGAAGAGGATGAGATTTTATAGAGATTGCTGTGCTCAGTCAGAGCACGGATGGTTCAATGGTTAGCACTGCTACCTCACAGTTCCAGGGACCTGGGTTCAATTCCAGCCTCAGGTGACTGTCTGTGTGGAGTTTGCACATTCTCTGTGTGAGTTCCCTCCCACAGTCCAAAGATATGCATAATAGGTGAATTGGCCATGTTAAATTGCTATAGTGTACAGGCTAGATGGATTAGCCATGGAAAATGCAGTGTTATATGGATGGGTCTGGGTGGGTTGCTCCACCTGGAGGGTCAGTGTGGGCTGAATAGCTTCCATACTGTACAGACTCTGAGTGCAGAAAAGTTAAATTAGCTGAACACCATTGAAGCTTGTGTAAAGTGTACTGATTAAGCTTTATATTGCTAAACAAGTAATTCGGGGGGAGTCATTGACATAATGATAATGTCACTTAACCAGCAATACAGAGGCCCAGGCTAATACTTTCAGGGAATGGACGTGAATTGTTATGAAGTTGTAGGTGTGTATTGTACCTTTAAGAGAGTGTGAAAGCTGGCAAGGATTTAACAAGCACGGATTGTGCTGAATAATTTAAAAATGTAACATTTGGCTGTGAAACAAATAGCTAGAGCTGGATTGCTATATTACACAACAAAGTCGAATTTGGTCAATCAGTTTAAATTATGCCCCAAGATACCAAAATCCAATCGAATTTGAATTTTAATGTTTTGACGATATCAAACGGGTGAGACGATCTGATGTTTTGGGGGGAAAAAATCAGGCATTTTGAACAGTTAATCAGAGTGGCAAAGAGCACCAACAAATACAGATAGCCTGTAGAATCACTCTCTGAAAGCTACCTATCCATGTGAAATCCGTGAAGCAGAAGACCAAAGAAAAGACCCAGGAAAATCTACAGAGGAAACTACAAACGGAAGACTGAAAGCTGACTGGTTTTGAAATTTGAGTTTTTAGTTCAACTTAATTGGGTGGTTTTTAAATCAGATCGGTATATTGTTGTAGAGTGGGAGGTAGATAGATCAATCACACAAAGGAGGATTATAGTGTAGCTAGTTGGTGTTTAATGTTCTTTTTTTTGGAGTTAAAGAATAAATTGTTAAAATTTTCTTTAAATAGTGGGATTTGATAGTTCCTTGTCACTCATACCTTTACGGATTATGAGACAAGGTGAGCTTTTCTGTGTGCCTGGGTTAAATTAGCAGAAAGGTTTACCCTGTGTCGTAACAGGGTGGCACGGTGGCACAGTGGTTAGCACTAGTGCTTCACAGTGCCAGAGACCCGGGTTCAACTCCCGCCTCAGGCGACTGACTGTGTGGAGTTTGCACATTCTCCCCCTGTCTGCGTGGGTTTCCTCCGGGTGCTCCGGTTTCCTCCCACAGTCCAAAAATGTGCAGGTTAGGTGAATTGACCATGCTAAATTGCTTGTAGTGTAAGGTGAAGGGGTAAATGTAGGGGAATGGGGCTGGGTGGGTTGTGGCAGGTCGGTGTGGACTTGTTGGGCTGAAGGGCCTGTTTCCACACTGTAAGTAATCTAAACAGAATCCATTGAAGCAGGTAGAATATAAGATCAATGAATTAAATGTGGAATTGAAAGCTGATCTCAGTAATGGTAGCCATGAAACTACCATAAAAACCCAACTGGTTCACTAATGTTCATCCTTACCTGGTTTGGCCTACAGACTCACAACAATGTGATTGACCCTTAACTGCCCTCTGGGCAAATAGTGTTGGGCAATAAGTCATGGGTTAGCCATCAATGCATTCATTCTATGGAAAAATAAAGTAAAATTAATCAAAATACTTGTTTTGAGTGAAGGCAGCAGTTGCTGAAGAGCACTGACTGAACATTAGGGATAAAAAAGGAACTTGCTAGAACTTTCAGAGGCCGTCTGAAAGCACATTGAGGTACAGCCAATTAGGTGCTTTTAAGGTGCAGTCATTATCAATTTGTATACGGGAAGCTCCCAGGAACAGAAATAATTGAGTAGTCAAAATAGTCCAGGACAGTAGCGATAACGTCCTTGATTTTTCTATCAGGTATCACCATGAGGTCTTCCTTTTCTCACCTGAGAGGGAAGCAGAGCCTTAATTCGACAGCACTAATGACAGTGTAGTACCTCCCCATAACGAGTCTGGAATTTTGAGCATATCTTAAAGTGGACACGAACCCACAACCTGCTGAGAGACAAGCATGGTCCCAACCAAGCCTCTCATGGGCACAGTGGTGGTGCCCATACCTCAGAGCCAGGAGTCCAATCTGCTCCAGAGCTGTGTGATAACATCTCCAGTACAGGTTGATTAGGGAAAAAAAAACTACCAACCAAGCCATGGATTAAGGATTCCTTTTCTTCATATTTTTTTGTCTACTTTTTAATGGTGGAATTATTAATGCCCTATCAGCACTTTCTTCAGACTGAGATTAGAATCATAGATGGTTAGTAGGTTGGGGTTACTTGATTTTGTTTTGTTTTGTTTGTAATCTCATTTTTAATTTTTCATCCTTTAGGTCACTGATAAAGAGGAAAAGTACGGAATCAGAAATCAAGGCAAAAGCTGTAATCCATTCAGAATTTGCACAGCTCGGTCCACTGACGTGTGTATATACTGCAGTGAATGTGCTTCAGCATTAGCTGCAGTTCTGTGTGGTAATAAAGGCATTAAAGTCAGCTCACGAGTATTAAATTTGGCTGCCCCTATTTAGGTCTGGAACTGTGTAGATATTTGCTAATCGACCTGTTCAGAGATGTCACCATACACCTCTGGAGAGGGTAGACATCAAACCCAGATCTTCTGGCTCTGAGGTAGGGACCCTACCACTGCACCAAAAGAACCTTTCATCAATCAGTTGGCCTGTATTATGGTGGTGGACAGCGTAACTTGGGACTTAATCAGTGTACTTTGAGCCACAAATTCCAAATTCCAAAAATTAGAGTAACAAAATTTGTCTGTTTGTTTCATACTTCTCGTGACCATTTGCATACTCCAAAGCAGAGTTAACGTTTCAGGTCCAGTGACCCTTCTGCAGAATGTTAACTCTGGTTTTTCTCCACAGATGCTGCCAGGCCTGCTGAGATTTTCTAGCAATTTCTGTTTTTGTTGCAGCACGCCTTGTTCATTTTCCAACATCAGGCAACCTGGTCATCTGGCTGCGTGGGATTGCTAAACTAGTGCCAAATTAGGAGCATTTCGCTTCTACTTCCTTGGAAGTGGATGAGCATACAAATTAGGAGTAGGATCAGGCTACTCTGCCCCTCAAAACCACCCCACTATTCCACAAGATCATGGCGGATCTGATTATGATCACCACACCGGTCACGCTTAAGACTTCAGTCTTTTTAAAAGATTGGGAGAAAGTAAGGACTGCAGATGCTGCATAGTCAGAGTCAAAAAGTGAGGTGCTGGAGTAGCACAGCAGGTCTGGCAACTTCTGAGGAGCAGTCTTTGAAAGACTGGGATAATGAACTGATATACATAGACTGTTCACATTTTCCTGATCCTTAAACCCTCTGAAAATAAATTGGAAGTAGATTAATTGGCAAAATCTGTTTCCGTGCTGCACAATTCTATGACTATATGACTTGCATGACAAGTGCTAAAACACACATACCAAGATCCTTCTGAATGGTTTGCAGTCGCTTGGTTAATCCCAGCCAGGGAACTGAAAAGGTGTTACAATGAGCTACTGTGTCCTGGATTTGGAGAGGGGTACCTTGGTTCCTTGATTCTGATTATGCCTTTTGTAAACAGTAAGATTAAAGAATGGGAGATGCATGGATAAAGCTACTCACAAAGTTCCATTGTGCTTTACGGTCAGTTAAGTACAATTAAGGCTTTAGCCATCGTTGTAAAGCAGGAAACACTGAAAGCTCAACAAACGAAGATAACCAGAAAATCCTCTAGATGTTGTGGCTCTACCTTCATGTCAAGTCAAAGTCTGATTGTGCTCAGATAGATATTTCACAGACTAATAGAAAGGTTACAGTGCAGAAAGTGGCCATTCAGCCCAACTGTGGGTGCTGGCTGAAGAAACTAGTCACCCATTCTAATCCCACTTTCCAGCAAGTCTGTAGCCTCACAGGTGGCAATCCAGGTTCCTTCTAAATGAGGCGAGGTCTTTGTCCTCACACACCAACTGGGCAGTGAGATCCCACATCCCATCAACCATCCTCTGGGTGTAAGAAATTTCCTCATGCCCCCATCTAATCATTCTAACATTCACCTGAAAGCTAAGTCTCTAATTGATCTCTTTGTTTGGAGAAACAGGTCTGCCCTATCCATTCCGTCCAAGGCACACACGTCAGATGAGTTCACTCTGTCTAATCCTTCATCTGTAGGTGAGCCTCAAGTGACTTACAGAGGGGACCTCTAGTGCTGAAGCAAGCAGAAATTTTCCTCACCCTGCCTCCACTTTTCCCACAAATATCACTCCTGCTGCTGATGCCATCAAGGAGCAGTTGTCTGGGCACTTCTCATTTTCAAAAAGTGGTCAACGGCGTGGTTAGCCAGGCGGTGACTGCTGACAGGCTGTTCAACAACAGGCAAACCAAGATTTAGTCTGCTCTCCCCAATAGCCATATCCCATTGAACTTCTTACAAGCAGTGCAGAGACAGACCCTTCGGTCCAACCTCTCTGTGCTGACAGTGGCTCAGTGGTTAGCACTGCCAACTCACAGTGCTAGGGACCTAGCTTCATTTCCAGCCTGTGTCTGTGTGGAGTTTGCACATTCTTCCCGTGTCTGCATTGGTCTCCTTCCACAGTCCAAAGAAAGATGTGCAGGCTGGATGGATTGGCCATGCTAAATTGTTCTGTAGTAACCAGGGATGTGCAGGCTAGGTAGAATAGCTATGGGGAATGCTGGATTGCAGGGATAGGGGAGGTGGGATGCCCTTTGAAGTATTGGTGTGGACTTGATGGGCTGAATGGCCTTTCTCCACACAAGGGATCTTATGATTCTAAGACCAAATATTCCAATCTGATCTAAAGTTTCCTATTCACATATCCATCCCTCTCGATGGCTTTTAAATGTTGTAATTGTACTAGCCTCCACCATCTCGTCAGGCAACTCCATCCATACATGCTCCACCCTCTACATGAAAACGTTGCCCCTTAGGTCCCTTTTAAACCTTGCCCCTCTCACCTTAAACCTATGCCCTCTTGTTTGGACTCCCACACCCTAGGAAAAAGACCTTGTCTATTTATCCTATCCATGCCCCTCATGATTTTATAAACCTCTATAAAGTCAACCCTCATTGGTTGACTCACGAGCAGGAGACCAGGTCAAATCACTCCACTCTCGTGAGAGGCAGCACACTCAAGTGGGTAACATGGTGGCTCAGTGGTTAGCACTGCTGCTTCATCGTGCTAGAGCCTCAGGTTCAATTCCAGCCCTGAGTGACTGCCTGTGTGGAACTTGCACATTCTCCCTGGGTCTGTCTGGGTTTCCTCTGGGTGCTCCAGTTTCCTCCCATAGTCCACAGATGTGCTGGTTTGATGGATGGGCCATGCTAAATTGCCCTGTAATGTGCAGGTTAGGTTAGTTAGCCATGGTAAATGCACAGTTACAGGAATAGGTTCTGGCTGGGAAGCATTTCGTAGGGTCAGTGCAGACTCAATGGGCCAAATGGCCTTTTTCTGCATTGTAGGGATTCTCTGATGTTGCAGGCCCGAAACAAACAAAAAGCAAAATTGCTGGAGAGAGTTGACAAGTCTGGCAGCATCTGGGCAGAGAAAGCAGAGTTAATATTATGGGTCCTCAGAACTGTTTGGAACCAGGATCCCTGGATTCGAAATGTTAACTCTGATCTCTCTTCTTGGATTCTGTCAGACCTGCTGAGGTTCTCCAGCGATGTCTGTTACCTGGAATTGTTGCTGGATCCTCTTGTTAAACCATTTGTTGTCTTTTTGTGTTTTCTGCTGGGCCGTGGTACCTTCCTTGCTGATACACCACTTACTGCTTCCAATTATCTTCACAGCTTCGCTGAGGGAGCTGTGAGTGGTTTCTTCATCGTATTTGTGATTCTCCTCTTAACAAGAAATCCCAAATTCATCCCAGGATGGGCGAAAATCTTTAAACCCAAGTAAGCAATGTGCTCCCTTAGTTAAAGGAGCTACATAAATATAAGTTGTTGTTGTTGTTCTGAAAGGCAAATGTACCACCCCCTGTTCCCAGAGCCTTTTTATCTGAATATTCTTGATGTTCCACTAAAGTGCTCTTCTTAAGTGATTTTCCAGCAACCATTCAGACCTCTCCCATTATCCCTCCAGCCTCTACTTAGATGATATTGTTTGATGAGAAATGTTTTGACCTGTATATTGTAAAGCATCTCATGGTCCATGACAACGTAACCACAGGAAACCAAGTTAAAACAATGAATTGTGATTTGTTGGGGAGCATCAGTTAACCAACAACAGCTGGCATTCAGTTGGTAAAGGTGGTCTGTGACTGACTCACCTCAGCTCCTTGATGAAGCAGCAGAGGTTCGAAGGTTACAGAGCCGCAGATCTTATATACATGGTATTTCACAAGGCCTTTCGAGTGGCACAGTATGCAGCACCAAGGAAGCATGTTTGATTTCAGCCTCAGGTGACTTTGTGTGGAATTTGTACATTCTCCCCGTGTCTGTGTGTGTTTCCACCGGGTGCTCTGGTTTCCTCCCACAGTTCAAATATATGCAGGTTAAGGTGGATTGGCCATGCTAAATTTCCCCATAGTGCCCAGGGATGTACAGCTTAAGGCAGATTAGCCATGGGAAATGTGGGGTTACAGGGATAGGGCGGGATACTCTTCAGATGGTTAGTGCAGAGTCAATGGGTGATTAAAAAGGCATTTGGCATGCTTGACTCAATGGACCAAATGACCTCTTCCTGCACTGTACGAATTCTGGGATCAGGAGCATGTCATTCAAGGAATAATGGGGTAAGATAGGTCATGAGATAAGATAATGAGATAATAATAATGATTGGTTAGATAGGTCATTGTGACTAATATGTACAGGGGTAACCCCGCCAAATTAAGTGTTACTCAAGCACTTAAAGGAGCAACAACAGACCTTCCCAGCGATCTAGGCCCAAGGGTTGGATGTGGGCCTGCTCAAATTGTTCAGTTAATCAGAGGCCAGGGATGAGACAGTGGCTGCTCATGATACAACACTGAACCAAGGACTAGAACTGTCACTGGATCCCAAACCTCTGGTGAGCGACGACAGTGGGGCTGTGGGGAGTGGATTACAAGATGGAGGAGATCACAGGGGAAGGGTGTTGGCATGGCACACCCACTCCTCCATCCTTTGATTGAGGGTTCCTCCCCAGGAGCCTACCATTGGCGGTGAGATGACATCTTTTGGTGGGCATTAGCTGCTCACTGAAGGGTCTGAATTGGTGGGAGGCGAGTAGGCCACCCATGGGTGTCCCTACCTAATGTGGATGGAGGTGGGAAGGCTGAGGGTCCCCACTTACTAACTGCCCTGGACAATGATGACTGCAGGACAGTCTTTCCAGTCGACAGCACATGGAGTGCTATGTACAGTTAATGATCGTTTTACTTATGCATGGAAATTAATGTGTTTGAAGCAGGTCGGAAAAACTTAACCAGAGACTAAAACCTGCAATGAGCGGATTGCCTTATAAGGAAGTAGCAGAGAGGCCCTAGGTCTGTATTCTCTGGAGTTTAGAAAAATCAGAGGTGACTTTATTGAAACCAATAAGATCTTGCGGGATTTTGACCATGTGCGTGATGAAAGGATGTTTCATCTTGTGAGAATATCCAGAATTAGAAGTCGTTGCTTCAAAATAAGGGGCTGCCCATTTAAGACAAAGATTTGTACAATTAGTAGTAGGGCCTTGGGTGGTGTTGTAGAACAGAGGGTTCTAAGGGTTCAGGGTAAATAATTCTTTGAAGTTTGCATAACATATAGTCAGGGTGATAAAAAAGGCATTTGGCATGCTTGTCTCATTGCTCAGTCCTTTGAATATAGAAGTTGGAAAATCATGTTGAGGTTGTACAGGACATTGGTGAGGCCTATTCTGTCCAGTTCTGATCGCCCACTTATAGAAAGGATATTACTAGGCTGAAGAGGGACCAGAGGAGATTTACCAGGATGTTCCTGGGTATGGAATGTCTGAGTTACAAAGAAAGGCTGGATAGGCTGGGATGTTATTCACTGGAGTGTAGGAGGTTGAGGGATGACCTTTTTAGAAATTTACAAAGTAATGAGGGCAATATATAGGTTGAATGGTAGTTGTCTTTTCGCCTTGCATTGGGGCAATTCAAGACAAGAGAAACATTTTTAAGGTGAGAGGAGAGATATGAGGGGCAAATTTTTTACACAGAGGGTGGTTTTCATGTGGAAACAAACTTTCTGAGGAAGTAGTGGATGTAGGTCTGAAATAGGAAAGGTTGGGAGGTATATGGGGCTGGAGCAGGCAGGTGGGACTAGTTTAATTTGGGATTATATTCGGCATGGACTGGTTGTACCAACGGATCTGTTTCCGTGCTGTACGACTCTATGACTCTATGAGGAAATGTTATTTCTCTGAGGGTTGAGAGTCAAAAGGCAGTGGATGCAGAACATTTAAATATTTTTAAGGTAGAAGTAAATAGATTCTTCATTACCAAGGGAATGAAAAATTACTGGGGAATATAAAGTTGATCGTGCAGGAATGTAAAGTTGAGGTTATGTGGAATCAGAGTCTAATGATGACCACAAGTCCATTGTCCATTGTCAATTTTTGGAGAAAAACACCCATCTGGTTCAAAAATGTCCTTTAGGGAAAGAAACTGCCGTCCTTACCTAGTCTGAGCCTACACGTGTCTCTGGGTCCACAGCAACGTGGTTGCTCGTAACTACCCTCTGAAATGACCTGGCAAGTCACTTAGTTCAAGGGTAATGTGGGGTGCCCAATGAACGCTAGTCCAGCCAGCAATGCATACATCCCATGAGTGAATTTTTTTTAAGTCGTGGAAAAACCTTGTAAATTACTTTTGGAAAAATCAAAGGCACGGAAAATTTTAAAACAGGTTTTTTTTATTTTTGTGGTGTGTTCTTTCTCTTAGATATGTCACAGATGCTGTGGTTGCAATGGGCATCGTTATTCTGATGTTCATCTTTCCCTCACGGAAACCCTCATTTAAATGGAAGACAAATCCCGAAGGTTTGTTTGTCTAGTTCTTGATGATGTGTGGCTTGTATTGATTGTACCTTCCTCATGGAGAGATTCTTCTGACTTCTACTAAACAAATCTGTACATGATTGTTTAATGAATAATGTCATGTGCACATACAGGGAATTCCCTCTGACTGAACAGCTCACATATTGAAAGAACATGTAAATTGACAGAAGAAAAAAGATACAATTTTTGTCTCACTTTTCTATCAGTTTCTATTTTTTTAAGTATTGACAGATTTTGGCAGTAGATAATAAAATTATAAACCATCCAGAAGGAGATCAAGTGACACGTTGAGTAACGTCAGTGCCTCTGAACCAGAAGCTCTACATTCAGGGCCTACTCCAGGACAGTGTTCATAACAGAGTCAAACAGATTGATTATCAAACAGTTAACCCACCACCAACAAATGCAAATGGCAGGTAGAGAGTAAGAGAGATTCCTGATCAGGCAGGAGATTTCCTCACTGCCTTAAAGATCCAACTTAAAGCCCATTTCCCTCTATGTTAATTGTGTTTAATTGTACAGGTGGTGGGCATTAGCTGGGCATTAATTTGAGTCAACGTTTTATAGGCACAGACTAGAATGAGGTTAAAAACAGAACCTGTTGAAATTCATTATGTTTTGAGCACAATGACTCTTCTTCTCAGTTCTGAAGAAGCATCATATTGGACTCAATAATTTAATTTGTTTTTATTTCAGATCTCCAGCATCCATGATATTTTGCTTTCATTAAAGCTGTGGTTGTTGAGTTAGGAGGTGTATATTTGTAATGTGCAACTCTGTAAGTAAGCAAAAAGCATGTGGAATGGTCCTTCACCTTGCAAGCTAATGATGCTATATCCATACAAGTTGCTAGCCCTGTTGTTAAACTTTTATCGATCATCAATTATCTGTGAGAATATGATGTGAGTCATCTTCTTGAACAGCTACTGTCCCTATGATAAAACTACTTCCTCTGTGCTGTTTGACAAGGAATTCCAGGATGCTGACTCAGCAGCAATTATACATACACACAAATCACAATGTCATAAAACTTGGAGGCAAACATTCAGGAGTTGATGTTCTCATGTGCCTGCTTCGCTTACCCCTTTAGGATCATGATTTTAATTGCCGTCTTTCAGATGAGATGTTAAACCAAGAGCTTACCTACTTCTTAGAATCCCTAAGTGTGGGAACTGGCCCTTCTACCCAACAAGTCCACACTGACCCTCCGCAGACTATCCTACCCAAACCCATTACTCTACATTTACCCCTGACTAATGCACCCAACCTACACATCCCTGAACACTATGGGCAATTCAGCATAGCTATTTCACCTAACCTGCACATCTTTGGATTGTGGGAGGAAACCAGAGCACCCTAGAGGGAACCCACACAGACATGGGGAGAATGTGCAAGCTCCACACAGACAGTCTCTTCCGAAGAGGAACATCATCCCAGCATATCCCTGCACTCCCCATGCTAATGCACCTAACCTACACATCCCTGAACACTATGGCCAATCCACCTAACCTGGATTGTGGGAGGAAGCTGGAACACCCGGTGGGGAGAACATGCAAACTCCACACAGACAGTCACCCGAGGTTGGAATCGAACCCAGGTCCCTGGCGCTGTGAGGCAGCAATGCTAACCACTGTGTCACTGTGCCTCTCCTAAGTAGGTAAGTACAATCCCATGCCCAGTATTTTGAAGAACAGCAGGTAACCTGGCTAATATTTATCCTTCAATCCATTTCACATTGCTGTCTGTGGGAACATGTTGTGTGTAAATAGGCTCCTATGTTTCCTACATTCTAACAGTGGCTTTACTTTGTTGCCTGTAAAGGACATTGCCTGTTTCTGAAAAGTACGATATATCAGTGATAGTATAATTTTTCTCTTTTAGTGAAAAGGTGATAAATAACTGTTAATCCACACCTGAAAGAATTAGCTCTCTATTTTGGAAATTTTCATCCTCTCCTTCTGATTACCAGAGGCAGTTACTCCAAGCGAGCCATTGCTGACTTGGAAGAAGGTCCAGCACAACATAGCCTGGAATGTCATAATACTGCTAGGTGGAGGATTCGCCATTGCGAAAGCGTGTGAGGTAACTGTTGTTAGGTCATTGAAATTTAACACAAGGTTGCTTCCGTTACTCGTTGCAAGCCTTACACTCAGGTCCTCGTAAATATGTTCAGCCCGTTCCCCCCCCCCCCCCCCCCCCCCCCCCCCCCCAATCATTTTCTGAAGATGTTTGACCACCCTTTATATATTGTGATTGACTTGACTGCAATGACAAGAATTTAGGAACAGGAGTAGACCATTCTGCCCATTGAGCTTCCCTGCTATTCAGTATGATCCATGCCTTTTCCCTATCCCATTCCCATAATACTGCATACCATCGGTAATCAGAAATTTTTTAATCGCTACATTGAACTTGATCAAACATTGAGTGGTCACAGCCTTCTGTGGTAGAGAATTCCAAAGGTTCACAACCCTCTCATTGAAAAGATTTCTCCTCAGCTTGGACCTACATGGAATATCCCCTTATTTTTAAATTGTGCTCCCTAGTTCTAGACTCACCAACTCGGGAAACACTTTACTGGCATCTACCCTGTTTATCAGTTTAAGTATTTTGCAAGTTTCAATGAGATCACCCCTCATTCTTCAAAACTCGAGAGAATGCAGGCTTGCTCAATCCCTCAAGATATTACAATCCTGCCATCTGTCTGGTTAACCTTCATTGCTTTAGTTTTGTCCCAATAATATTTCCCCTAAGGTATGGAAACCAAAACTCCACAGAGTATTCCAGGTGTGGTCTAACCTATATAATTGCGGCAAGACCCACTGCTCCTGGATTTAAATCTTCTTGCAATAAAGGCTAACATTTCACTAACTCGTTGCATCTGTATGTTAGCTTTTAATGACTAACAAGGACAGCTAGTCTCTTTGTACATCCACACTTTCCAGCCTCTTACCATTTAAGAAATACTGTGCATTTCTTTCATCAAAGTAGACCGTGTCAATCAATACTAATCATCTTTTCTGTGGATAATGTGCTGAATTACATTACACCCTTGTTATCAAAATCATCGACTGACCAGGAAGTAACTGTTCATGGTTCAAACTCTTCATTATAATTCTGAATATTATTATCAGGTTTCTCCCACACAACCTCTCAGACATAGAGGACACAGTCCCAGTATGTCAAGACTTCTGTTCTATCTACACCTTAGAGTCATAGAGATGTACAGCACGGAAA
Source organism: Chiloscyllium plagiosum (assembly GCF_004010195.1). NCBI lineage: Eukaryota > Metazoa > Chordata > Chondrichthyes > Orectolobiformes > Hemiscylliidae > Chiloscyllium > Chiloscyllium plagiosum. The sequence continues at coordinate 49,017,128 of NC_057729.1, forward strand.
CAGACCCTTTGGTCCAACCCGTCCATGCCGACCAGATATCCCAACCCAATCTAGTCCGACCTGCCAGCACCCGGCCCATATCCCTCCAAACCCTTCCTATTCATATACCCATCCAAATGCCTCTTAAATGCTGCAATTGTACCAGCCTCTACCATATCCTCTGGCAGCTCATTCCATACACATACCACCCTCTGTGTGAAAAAGTTGCCCTTTGGTCTCTTTTATATCTTTCCCCTCTCACCCTAAACCTATGCCCTCTAGTTCTGGATTCCCCGACCCCAGGGAAAAGACTTTGTCTATTTATCCTATCCATGCCCCTCATAATTTTGTAAACCTCTATAAGGTCACTCCTCAGCCTCTGATGCTCCAGGGAAAACAGCCCCAGCCTGTTCAGCCTCTCCCTGTAGTTCAAATCCTCCAACCCTGGCAACATCCTTTGTAAATATTTTCTGAACCCTTTCAAGTTTCACAACATCTTTCCGATAGGAAGGAGACCAGAATTGCACATAATATTCCAACAGT
>NC_057729.1:49018497-49057101 GCF_004010195.1 Chiloscyllium plagiosum
TTTTGCCCTCCTGATTTCCCTCTTAAGTATACTCCTACTTGCTTTATACTCTTCTAAGGATTCACTCGATCTATCCTGCCTATACCTGACATATGCTTCCTTCTTTTTCTTCTCCCAACCCTCACTTCCTTTAGTCATCCAGCATTCCCTATACCTATCAGCCTTCCCTTTCACCCTGACAGGAATATACTTTCTCTGGATTCTTGTTATCTCATTTCTGAAGGCTTCCCATTTTCCAGCCATCCCTTTACCTGCAAACATCTGCTTCCAATCAGCTTTCGAAAGTTCTTGCCTAATACTTTCTTCTCCCTTGTACTTTACAATGTTTCTATAATGGGGTGCCCAAAAAAGCACAGTAAAGTTGACCCAAACACTTGCTTCTGTATTGTTTACGGCTATAACTAGAGCCCAGAATCCCATGCTCCTTCTAAAAGTAAGAGTGCAGGTGAAAAGAAATGTATTAGATTTGTTATTAACAACAGCAGGTGCCGGAGAAAATCAGCAGGTCTGACCATATTTGTAGACAGGGAAACAATTATGATTTTAAGTCCAATGTAACTCTTCTTCAGAACAGGTGTAACACCGCAAATAAAAATGAATGCCTTTAAAAGGATTTTTGCTGGATCTGGAACAGCTCTAAAGCACAAACAGCTGTTTGGTGATCCCTTTAAGCCCAGCCTCTTCCCCATATGACCCATCTTTCCCTGGGATTGCTTCCCCTGCTCTTAATTCAGCACTGAATCATACAGAACTCTTTTGTTCTTTCAGTGTCAATTGTGACTCAATGGATGCATTGAAGTGTCCCTCTGCACGCACTTAAGTGTGTAATGTTGATCCTCTTGTGGTGCAGTGATAGTATTCCTAACACTGGACCAAGAGCCCAGGATTAGGTCCCACCTGCTCAAGAGGTGTGTTATAACATCTCTGAACAGGGTGATTAGAAAAATAGGTTCAATTTTCATAAACATCTAATGTAAACTACACTTCAATTCGATCTTGTGCTCTGCTGTAAGATAGTTCCATTTTTCAGATGAGATGGTAGAACCGCTCCCTCTAGTGGATATAAAAGATCTGACAATGTTAATTCAGAGAAGGGGGCGGAGGTTCCTCCCCAGTGTTATAGTTTATAGTTTTCCTCAGCCACTACCCAAAAAGATCAGATTATCACATTGTACTTTCTGAGATCCTGTTGAATGCCGTTTGGTGGCTGTATTTTCTACATTTTAACAGTAATTAGTTAGACTGAGCACTTCATCGGAGTTAGTGAAGCAGTTTTGAAAGGTGATTTAAAAAATGATTAAGAGCAAACCCAGTATGTTCAGAATACTAAAGTTGTAATTTTTTTTTGCGCTATAGTATCTGGTCCATCATGGCTCTACCACCTTCTCAGCTGGTATTTATTATTCTGCTTTTTGGGAGTATTCTGTTCTAAAAATGAAATGTAAATATGAATTTGAGTGATTGTATGTTTTGGACTTGCTTTTTCCCTTGTTACTAGGAGTCAGGGCTTTCTAGGTGGATTGGAAGCAAGCTGCGACCTCTGGAATATATTTCAGCCAGTACAACTGTTCTGATTATCAGCCTGGTCATTAGCGCATTCACTGAATTTGCCAGCAACACTGCCACAAGTATAATCTTTCTGCCTATTCTGGCTGAACTGGTAAGCTGCGTGGTTATTTTTCCCGATTACTGGTCAACTTTTGGAACAAACAGTGACAGTTACAACATCTGAGCTTGTCTTTGTTGTTTGGTATCCTCTCTCTGGTTACAAACACCATGAAAAGGTCATTGTTTGTATTCACTCACAGGATACGTGCATCACTGGTTACGTTGGTATTTATTGCCCATCCCTAAATATCCTTGAAAAGATGGTGCTCAGTTGCCTTCTTGAATTGCTGCAGTCTATTTGGTTTAGGTACATGTGCGGAATGCCATTTGGAAGGGAGTTCCAGGACCTTGACCCATCAAAACTATTTTAGTTATTCCCGGACTGCTGTTGATGTGTCTTCACTTACAAATGTAAAGGTGCGAGTTTTGTATGCATGGAATGGACATGACATGGGGGGAGTGGGAGGGAGAGTTGAAATGCGTGGCTACAGGAAGGTGGGGTTGGTTGGTGTGTACGGACCAGAGATGTTCCCTGGATCATTCCATGAGTCGGTGCTTGGTCTCTCCGATGTAGAGGAGACCACATTGAGAGCACCTCAATGCAGTAGATGAGGTTCAAGGATATGCAAGTAAATCTCTGCCAGGTTTGGAATGATCCTTTGGGGTCTTGGATGGAGGTGAGGGGGAGGGGTGTGTGGGCGCAGGTTTTGCATCTCTTACGGGGCAGGGGAAGGTGCAAGGTGTGGAGAAGTGTTTGGTGGGGAGCGTGAACCTAACGAGGGTATCACAGGGAATGGTCCTATGGAACGCAGATAGGCATGGGGAGGGAAATATATTTTTGGAGGCGGGGTCTGACTAGGTGGCGAAAATGGCAAAGGATGATTCACTGAATTTGGATTTTATTAGAGTGGAATGTGAGGACCAGGGGTCTCTTCTGCTCCTGTGACCACCGCTGATATCACTCACATGAATGCTGCTGGCACACCCACTCCCCCCATGACATTTCCATTCTGGGCCTCCTCCACCACTTCAACAAGGCCACCTGAAAACTGAAGGAGGAACACCTTATCTTCCACCTTGGGAACCTACAAACTCACGGCTTTAACACTGAATTCACCAGGTTCCAAATCTTTCCACCTCCCTCGATCCCTGGCAGATCCAAACCTCCGACTCGGCACCGCCCTCTTAAAACTGACCTACCCGTCATCTTTCTTCCCACCTATCAGCTCCACACTTCCCATTGACCCATTCACAATCACCTCCTACCTGCATCCACATATTGCCACCTCACCTACCTTTCCCCTGGCCCAATGCACCCCCCCCCCCCCACCATTTATTTCTCAGCCTCCTTCCCCCGCCACAGTCCTGATGAAGAGTTATGCCTGATACACTAACTCTCCTGCTCCTCGGATGCTGCCTGACCTCGGATGCTGCTGTGCTTTTTCCAGCTCCACCCTTTATCGAATCTGACATACAATACCTGCAGTCCAGTCCTCACCACCTTCTCTGATCAATGTACAGTCAACTTTGAAATAGGTGGCCCTATAATCAATTAATGGAGTACATCATAACTTACAAATAAAAAATTAACAACTGAAATTGAATGTTTTTTTTCTGTTGGAATTGGGGATATTTGGTGCTCACAAACCCTTTGGGGTACTGCTTACTTCAAGAAGGGCTGCGACTCCATGAAAACTCTGGAGTGATTTGAAACTGTCTACCTTCCCCACAATGGAGCTCTAAAACAGGGAGGACTGTTTGGCGAAAGTGAGAACTGCAGATGCCGGAGATTAGAGCCAAGAGTGTGGTGCTGGAAAAGCACAGCCAGTCAGACAGCATCCGAGGAGCAGAAAAATCGACGTTTTGGGCAAAAACCCTTCATCAGGGAGGGCTGCTTGCAGACTTACTAACCATAACCTTATCCCACACTGGGAATGGGAAGGAAATCCAGAATCAGATCTCACCCGTGAGTATAATAGGGCTCACGAGTTGACGCGATTGAGTGAAAGTCCAGGTCAAGTTTTCCATTGGGCTTTTATTCTCTGATAGTATTTGAGTGATTGCTGTCCCTGGATTCTAGATTGTACTACTCCATGCTCATACTTCTTTTACTCACTTGTCTTATCTGCTTGAAATACTTTGATGTTTGCTTTTATTTTTCATGTTTCCCCTGAAGTTACTGTTGCTGCTGCACCTTAGGATAATGCACAGGACATACATTCACTGGTGTGTTCAAGAGAAAGGTCAATGCAATTAAATGTGGTCACCATGATCTATCCTTGAGTGCATCGTTGTCACATTTGTCACAGCAGTAGTATAATGTCAATAATTCAGTCTACAGACAGATTAATTACACCACATTTATAAAAAAAACTTGTACCAGAAAACTAAACAGTGCTGTGTTTGGGTGAAAGGGAATCAGAGTTGGGGTAAAGGACAGTAAAGTACATACGCTTGATTAAAATGGGTGGTATGGTGGCTCCACAGTTAACACCACTGCCTCACCTCGACCATCCCCCTCCCAGGTTCATTTCCACCCTTGGGCGACTGCGTGGAGTTTGCATGTTCTCCCTGTATCTGCATGGATTTCCTCTGGATGCTCCAGTTTAGTCCCACAGTCCAAAAATATGCACATTAGGTGGATTGGCCATGCTAATTTGCCCTTGGTGTCTAGGGATGTGCAGGCTAGGGTGATTAGCTCTGGGAAATGCAGGAATAGGGTCAGGGGTTGGGGGGGTGGGGTGGGGAGCAGGGTTTGGGTGGAATGCACTTCAGATAGTCAGTGTGGACTTGATGGGCTGAATGGCCTGCTTCCCCAGTGCAGAGATTCTATTAAAAAAAGATTAACAGGGTAGCTCAGAAAGAACTCAAAAATGGACTGAGGAGAGCTAGGATAGGGCAAGAAAAAGTCTTGACGGTAAGGAATAGAGAAAACCCAAAGGTGTTCTACATTTATGTGAGGAATAAGAGAATAATCAGAGATAGGGTAGGGCTGATCAGGGATAGTGGAGGGAACTTGTGCCTAGAATCTGAAGAGTTAGGGGAGGCCCTAAACAGGTTTTTTTTGCTTCAGTGTTCACTAGAGAGAGGGACCTTGTTAATAGTGAGAACACCATGGACCAGGTTAATAGGCTTGAACAGATTGCTGTTAAGAAAGTGGATGTGCTGAAAGTTCTAAGAAGCATCAAGATAGATAAGTCCCCAGGGCTGGACCAGGTATATCTGAGGTTCCTACGGGAAGCAAGGAATGACATTGCTGAGCCTCTGGTGATGATCATTGCATCTTTGCTCTCACAGGAGTAATATCATGGTCTTTGCATCTTCACTCTCACAAGAGTAGTACCGGATGATTGGAGGGAGGCGATTGTTGTCCTTTGTTCAAGAAAGTGAATAGGGAAATCCCTGAGCATTACAGACCAGTCATCCTACGGGAAGCAAGGAATGACATTGCTGAGCCTCTGGTGATGATCATTGCATCTTTGCTCTCACAGGAGTAATATCATGGTCTTTGCATCTTCACTCTCACAAGAGTAGTACCAGATGATTGGAGGGAGGCGATTGTTGTCCTTTGTTCAAGAAAGTGAATAGGGAAATCCCTGAGAATTACAGACCAGTCAGTCTTAGGTCTGTGGTAAGCAAGGTACTGGAAAGGATTCTGAGAGATAGGATTTATGACTATTTGGAAAAACATAGTTTGATTAAAGATAGTCAGCATGGCTTAGCGAGGAGCAGGTCATACCTCACAAGCCTTATTGAATTCTTTGAGGATGTGATGAGACACGTTGACGAAGGTCGAGCAATGGATGTGGTATATATGGATTTCAGTAAGGCATTTGATAAGGTTCCCCACAGTGGGCTCATTCAGAAAGTTAGGTGATATGGGATACAGGGAAATGTGGCTATCTGAATACAGAAGTGGCCGGCCGAAAGAAGACAGCGAGTGGTAGTGGACGATAAGTATTCGCCTGGAGGTTGGTGATCAGTGGTGTCCTGCAGGGATCTGTTCTTGGGCCTCTGCTCTTTGTAGTTTGTATAACTGACTTGGATGAAGAAGTGGAAGGGTGGGTTAGTAAGTTTACCAATGACACAAAGGTCGATGGTGTTGCAGATGGTGTCGAGGGCTGTTGCAGGCTACAACATGACATTGACAGGATGCAAAGCTGGGCTGAGAAGTGGCAGATGGAGTTCAACCTGGATAAATGTGAAGTGATTCATTTTGGAAGGTTGAATTTAAATGCTGAATACAGGGTTAAAGACAGGATTCTTGGCAGTGTGCAGAACCGGGGGATCTTGGGGACCACGTTCATTGATCCCTCAAAGTTGCCACTCAAGTTGATAGGATTGTTAAGAAGGGATATGGTGTTTTGGCTTTCATTAATGGGGGATTGAGTTTAAGAGCCGTGAGGTTTTGCTGCAGCTCTATAAAATCCTGGTTAGACCATATTTGGAATATTGTGTCCAGTTCTGGTCACCTCATTATAGGAAGGATGTGGATGCTTTAGAGAGGGTGCAGAGGAGATTTACCAGGATGCTGCCTGGATTGGAGAGCTAGACTTATGAAGAGAGGTTGAGGGAGCTAGAGCTTTTCACACTGGAGAGAAGAAGGAAGAGAGGTGACTTGACAGTGGTATACAAGGTAAAGAGATGCATAGATAGAGTACAGAGCCAGAGACTTTTCCCCAGGGCAGAAATGGCTGTCATGAGGGGCCATAATTTTAAGATGATTGGAGGAAGATATGGGGCGATGTCAGCGGGTAGGTTCTTTACACAGAGTGCTGGATGCGTGGAATGCACTCTCAGCAGTGGTAGTAGAGTCAGAGACATTAGGGACATTTAAGTGACAGCTGAACAAGCACATGGACAGCAGTAAATTGAGGACTGTGTAGGTTACATTGATCTTAGATTAAGATAAATGTTCGGCACAACATTGTGGGCTGAAGGGCCTGTACTGTGCTGTACTGTTCTATGTTCTAATACCAAGGTCCAAACACAGTCAGCATTTTGAAGGCAATTTCTGAGAGTTCTTGCATTTGTACTTGTATTTCTTTGGCCCTGGTGACCTTATTTACAGTCAGACCATCAGGTAGCCATCTTGTGTTGAAAAATATATGAGGGGATTTTAGGCTGAACAGAAAAGATATTTTGAAATGATAGGTGCACTCAACTTTAACACTGCCATTTTGACACTGTCAAAGGTTTTATCATTGACACTGTTTAAACTGTAATCCTTTCCTGTAGGCTACTGAGGCCAAACAGCATCCTTTGTACCTGATGATTCCAGGGGCAGTGAGCTGTTCATTTGCCTTCATGCTGCCAGTTGCAACTCCACCAAATGCCATTGCCTTCACGACAGGGCAGTTAAAAGTCAAGGATATGGTATGTGAAAATTGCTGCTTAAAATATTGATAGTTATTTGTAATGTTGGTAATGCTGAACACTACTCCAGAACTAAACAATTTAGCATCGCCTATAACATATCAATGTTTTGATCATTTTTAAAAAATTCAATCAAGGGATCTGGGCATCCTGGCTATGCCAGCATTTATTGCCCACCCCTAATTGCCCAGTTAAGGAGTCAACCACGTTGCTGTGGGTCTGGAGTCCCATGGAGGCCAGACCAGGTAAGGATGGCAGTGTCCTTCCCTAAAAGGCATTACTGAACCAGATGGGTTTTTCCAACAATCAATTTGCAGTCACTATTAGACTATTAATTCCAGATTTTTTTCACTGAATTCAAACTCCACCATCTGCCTTGAGGTGATCTGAACCTGGTTGCCTGGAACATTACCTAGATTAACAGTCCAGCGATAATATTGCTATGCCATCACCTTCCCTAGAATATAGCCCACAATAATGTGTTATGGAATCCTAAAATCATAAATTAAAATCATTCCAGTCTAATTTTAATCCTTGTTTCGGTATCAATAATGACATCATGGTGATAATACAATGTTACGTGGAATGTAATACAGTAGACATTTGTATGGTCACTTGGCAAAGGTTGGGGAGACTCAATCAGTTATTTTTAGTGACTTGGTTTCTGGGTTTAATGCTCCTCTTATGGGGAGAGGGCTATTTTCTTGGCTCCTATTTTTGATGCTCTGCCAGATGCACACCTCAGCAAACATGACCTGGGAAACACTAATGTAGGAGGTCAGATTTTCCTTACAGAATAGTAGGCAGATTGGACAAGAGGGTCAGGGAGAAATGGTCTGGGATCAAGACCAACTTTAGTGCACTAGCCCTGTGTGAAAGCTCAATTAAAATCCATATCCTTTCTACTCCCTTCCCCCCGCCCCCCCAAACAATCTGCATGTCCCTCCACCCTTACCATGCCACCCCAAGGATATTTGACTCCCAACCCTACCCTGACCCACTCTCCCAAAACAAAAAGACCCAGAGACCCAAAGCGCTTGCCTCCGCTATCAGAGCAAATTCTCAAGGACCAGACTGGCTCTGATGCACCCTCTGTGATCCAGGGATGTTACAATCCCACTTCTGTTCAAGCAGCAGAAGATTTAAATTTTCTGTTGCGTCGGTGAAATGTGCAAACGTGTACTGCAGCCTGACACCACTTCCACACCCATTAAAATGGGATTGTAACTTCAATGTGACAAAATCTGGGCTTCATCAGAGGCTCTTCCAGACACTCGGCTGCAGCTATAATGTTGCGGTGGATCAAGGACTCAGTATTAAAAATAATCTTCAAATGCGAAAGAAACATTTCAGGGACGATTTTACAGATCCAGGTATTCAGCAGGCAAAGCTCCTCACTGGCTGTGCATTTCTTATCGTGGGAAGTCATGAGCTTCAGGTATCTTTGTGCCCTGAACTCTGCAGAGGCGAGGGAAACTTAATCTGGTTTTGTCTTGTCAGATGAAAACAGGATTGCTGATGAATGTCATTGGGATCATCTTAATTAACATTGCCATCAACACATGGGGCAGGCTCATCTTTAAGTTCTCGACGTTTCCTGAATGGGCCAAGGAGTCTGAGAACAACACCGACCGGGGAGTAACAATCTTCCAGCTGTATGCTGTAAACGCAGTGGACTGATTCAATCTGGGGGCTATCTGGTGGCCAAAGCCCCTTTCTCCTGCTTCATTTCGAAGACTTTTCCCACCGTCAATGTGCCCCAGCTTCATCCATTCACACTCACAAACAACTTCCTTTCTCTAAACAATTTGTATTGACAAGCAAAAAAAATGAAATGAATTATCTTGAAACTTGTTTGGATTTGGGCATTGTTGGCAAAGCCAGCATTTATTACCCATCCCTTGAACTGACTGGCTCTCCAGAGAACAGTTAAGAGTCAACCCCATTAATGTAGTCACATCTAGGACAGACCAGGAGAAGGTGTCAGATTTCTTTCCCTAAAGGACAGAAGTGAATTAAATGTGTTTTTGCAACAATCAACTCATGGCCATCATTCAAAAAGCTTTTCATTCCAGATTTTATTTTCCTAGTTGTATTAAAATGTCACTAACTGCCCTAATTGGATTTGCTATGGTCCACTGTTAATATCATTTCACCTTCTTCTCTCAGTATTTGACAACCTAACCTATTGAACCTCACGCATCCAAAGACAGAAGAAAAAAACTAGGCTCAATCTTTTTTGGGACATTATTTTACAGGGACAGGCTTCGGCTTAGTGAAAGTTGTTTACTATTTGTTTCCTATCGTGCCCCGCGTGTGGTCATACACAACACATCTCAGTGAATGATCAGCTTACCCACAATTCGGCTTTGCAACAAGTGACAAGCATCCTCAGAATAATGCAAGGAAAGCTTACATGCCCTTCAGTTTTTCAAAGCCAATGAAACAAAGTCTAACATTTAACGGTAAACGAAATATTACCATGCCATTTTTATTGCAGTAGTCGTATTACAAATAACAATAAAGATACAGGATGTTATTTAAAACATATTACTTTACTTCGTCGGTCCCTTATTCTTCCATCCTTCTTTACTTCCTCTTTCTCTTTGCCTTCATTTGATTTTCTAGTTAATTGTTAGTTAGTTGTTGCTACATTTTCCTCATTTAAAAATAAATTCTCATTCTGTATTTTCCTTCACGGTATCATGTCACTCCTTTGTCAATGAACCGAACCAACATTAAAAAGCCACGTTTGGTGGAAACTAGATCGAGTGTGGACCAATGGGCTGTCCCTGAGCTGAATTGTCTGGATTTGAGTGGTGCTGGAAAAGCACAGCAGGCCAAGCAGCATCCGAGGAGCAGGAAAATCGACATTTCGGGCAAAAGCTCTTCATCAGGATTTTGCCCGAAACGTCGATTTTCCTGCTCCTCGGATGCTGCCTGACCTGCTGTGCTTTTCCAGCATCACTCAAATCTTGACTTTAATCTCCAGCATCTGCTGTACCCACCTCTGCCTGAAATGAATCTCTGTCAGGCCCCAAACAATGAGGTTAAAATCGGGTGGGGTTTGAATCTCAAGGCCAAGATTTGTACTTGGTGATACCAGTGGGTTATCAGGATTGAATCCTCATTATACAGTCAGCTTCTGTTGCCCCCTGTGTTGTGAACTGACCACAACTAGTGTGCAAAAGTTAAATTTCTCACGTGACTTTCCTTGAATCAGCATTTTAGTTCAGGAGTAGAGAGGAACCAATTCTTAAATGTAAAGTAACGTTCACTGAGTCCCTCAAGGGGAGTTTTGGATAAGCACTGGTCTTAACATCAATGATCACACCATTCCCCACCAACCAAACCCACCTCACCACTCCCCTCCAACACCACTACCAATGGAATACAGAAGCCAACTGACAAGAGTTTGTCTACTCTGATGAAACCACTTCAATGTAATACAATGAGTTCTTGTAATCATTTATGCAAAATCGCTGTACATAATGTTTCTCTTTGTTGATAGCCAAGATTCGTTACAAAAATACGCATTAAATTTTTGATATATGGTTCTAAGGAAACAACAATGTGCTGTAAATGACTATGCAAGGTTTCAGAAAGTCAAAGTTCTTCTCAAAGCACAGAAAGTTACAAGCAGATTTGGCAGAGGAATAAACATCAGAAATTGCTTTGGAAGAGTGAATGAGGAAAAAATGTCTCCAATGGCCAAAGTGGTTTCCAATAACCAGATGACCCTGATTTAAGGCGATTGACAAAGAGTCGATAGAGATATACAGCACGGAAACAGACCTTTCAGTCCAACTCATCCATGCCTACCAAATATCCTAAATCAATCTAGTCTCATTTACCAGCACTTGCCCCATATCCTTTTAAACCGTTCATATTCATATACCCATCCAAATGCCTCGTAAATGTTACAATTGTACCAGCCTCCACCACTTCCCCTGGCAGCTCATTCCATACATCTACCACCCACTGTGTGAAAAAAGTTGCCCCCTCTGTCCCTTTTATATCTTTTCCCTCTCACCCTAAACCTATGCCCTCTAGTTCTGGACTCCCCCATTCCAGGGAAAATACTTTGTCTATTTATTCTATCCATGCCCCTCATGACTTTATAAACCTTTATAAGGTCACCCCGTCAAACTTCAACATTCCAGGGAAAACAGCCTCAGCCTATTCAGCCTCTCCCTGTCACTGAAACCCTCCAACCCTGACAACATCCTTGTTAATCTTTTCCGAACCATTTCAAGTTTCACAACATCATTCCATTATGAGGAAGACTAGAATTGCACACAATATTCCAAAAGTGGCCAAACCAATGTCCTGTGCAGCTGCAACATGACCTCCTAACGCCTATACTCAATGTTCTGAGCAATAAAGGAAAGCATAACAAACACCTTCTTCACTATCCTATCCACCTGCAACTCTACTTTCAAGGAACTATGAGCCTGCACTTCAAGGTCTCTTTGTTCAGCAAAACTCCCCAGAACCTTACCATTAAGTGTATAAGTCCTGCCCTGATTTGCCTTTCCAAGATGCAGCACCTCACATTTACCTATATAAAACTCCATCTGCCACTCCTTGGCCCATTGGTCCATTTGATCAAGATCCTATTGTACTCTGAGATAACCTTCTTCGCTGTTAACAACACCTCCAATTTTGATGTCATCTGTAAACTTACAAACTGTCCTTCCTATGTTCATATCCAAATCATTTATATAAATGATGAAAAGCAGTGGACCTAGCATCTATCCTTGTGGCACACCACTGGTCACAGTCTGAAAGGCAACCCTTTGAACCAGTTCCATATCCAAATGGCTAGTTCTCCATGTGATCTAATCTTGCTAACCAATCTACCATGAGGAACCTTGTCGAATGCCTTACTGAAGTCCATAATAGATCATGTCCACCTCTCTGCCCTCATCAACCCTCTTGTTACTTCTTCAAAAAGCTCAATCAGGTTAGTGAGACATGATTTCCCATGCGCAAAACCATGTTGACTATCCCTAATCAATCCTTTCATGTAAATCCTGTCCCTCAGGATACCCTCCAACAACTTGCCCAGCACCAATATCAGGCTCAAGCAGTCTATAGTTCCCTTACTTTTCCTTACCACCTTTCTTAAATAGTGACACCATGTTAGGCAACCACAAGTCTTCTGGCATCTCACCCGTCACTATCGATGATATAAATATCTCAGCAAGGGGCCCAGCAATCATTTCTCTCGCTTCCCACAGAGTTCTATGGCACACCTGATCAGGTCCTGAGGTTTTATCCACCTTTATGCATTTTAAGATTCTGGGTATTCGAAGATGGAGGATGGGAAAAAATTGGCGCTGTAAGGGCTGTTCCTTTTTTGAGGTGTTTTAGGTGTTTGAGGTGTTTTCCTTGAAGTCCAGAAGCAGCAATTACTGTTTTATATGCTGTTGCATTGTTTTGGAAATCTGGAGGACGTAAAGATCAAAACAACAACACTTGCTTTAAAAAGCAAGAAGACAAAGGCAGAGACCACATGGTCAGAGAAAACATATTTAGACTGCTGTCTGACACAGCAGTGATTCTGCACAACTACTGCCTCTGCTGTTTGAGTTCAAGTATCTGTGGACATCAGAGTGCGTCTGGAAAAAAATAAATGAACAGCGAAATTCACAACTGACTTTGGAGTGAGAGAGCTCACAGCACGGGAGAAGCTAAGTGCATAGTTTTTAAGTGTAACCTTGCTGTAACGTAATGGGTTCTTTCTTGATTACATGTCTTATTGAGATCTGTCTCTTGATTAAATTTTTAAAATATAAAACAAAGGTACTAAGTTAGCCTGGAGCAGTGATTTATAGAGCAGTGCTATTTTCTGGGTCGGTACATTGTTAAGGTGCAAAGATGGCCTTTAGTAGTGTGATATGCTCTTCCTGCCGGATGTAGGAGTTTGGGGAGAGTTACTGATGATTATGTCTGCAGGAAGTGTCTTTGGTTGTGAATCCTATCAGATCACATGGATTGATTGGAGCAGTAGTTAGAGGCAATAAGGAATTTATAGGAACTGGGAAATGCTGAGGAAAGAGATCAATCTGAGACTGGTACAGTTGGGAAAGTGAATGAGTCGAACGGTCAGGGCAGGCAGGAACAAAGCAGTGAACAAGGTAGGATTGATAAATTAACCTGAATTTATTTCAACACAAGAGGCCTAACAGGGAAGGCAGATGATCTCAGGGCATGGTTAGGAACAAGGAACCAGGATATCATAGCAATTACAGAAATGTGGCTCAGGGATGGGCAGAACTATCAGCTTAATGTTCCAGGATACAAATCTATTGGAGGGATAGAAAGAAGGACAACAGAGGAGGGGAATGGCATTTTTGATAAGGGATGGCATTACTGCTGTGCTGAGGGAGGATATTCCTGGGAATACATCCCAGGAAGTTATTTGGGTAGAACTGAAAAATAAGAAAAGGATGACCACCTTATTGGAATTGAATTGTAGACCTCCCAATAGTCAGCGGGAAATTGAGAAGCAAATTTGTAAGGAGATCTGTAAGAATAATAGGGTGGTTATGGTAGAGGATTTTAACTTTCCAAACATAGACTGGGACTGCCATAATGTTTAGGGTTTAGTTGGAGAGGAATTTGCTAAGTGTGTACAAGAAAATTTTCTGATTCAGTATGTGGATGTACCTACTGGAGAAGGTGCAAAATTTGACCTACTCTTGGGAAATAAGGCAAGGCAGGTAACTGAGATTGTGAGGGAGCACTTTGGGGCCAGTGACCATAATTCTGTTAGTTTTAAAATAGTGATTGGAAAGGATAGACCAGATCTAAAAGTTGAAGTTCTAAATTGGAGGAAGGCCAATTTTGACAGTATTAAGTAAGAAGTTTCAAAAGCTGGGAAATGTTCACAGGTAAAGGGACAGCTGGAAAATGGGAAACCTTCAAAAATGAGATAACAAGAGTACAGAGACAGTATATTTCTGTTCGCATGAAAGGAAAGGCTGGTAGGTAGAGGGGCATGTTGGATGACTAGAGAAATTGAAGTTTTGGTTAAGAAAAAGAAGGAAGCATATGTCAAGCATAGACAGCAGAGATTGAATGAATCCTTAGCAGGGTTTAAGGGCAGTAGGAGTATACTTAAGAGGCAAATCGGGAGGGCAAAAAAAAATTGCTTTGGCAAATAGAGTTAAGGACAAACAGGTAACTAGGCAGAGAATTGGGCCCCTCAAAGATCAGCAAGACACCCTATGTGTGGTACCACAGGAGATGGTGGAGATACTAGACGAGTATTTTGCATCAGTGTTTACTGTGGAGAAGGACACGGAAGATACAAAATGTGGGGAAATAAATATTGACATCTTCAAAAAACTTGTGCTCTGACAAATTGAGGCTAGTAAACTCCAAATAATACTTTCTGGAAAAAAGGAGAGAATTAAAAAGACAGGAAGTTGCATTTTACGATTTTCATAAGAAAACATCTAGCAGCAAATTTCAAACAACAATTTGGCCACAAGTTTGCACAGGAAGATATGAGAACAGCTCAGAGAAAGCTTGTTCAGACAGCTAGGTAAAAACAAGGACTGCAGATGCTGGAAACCAGAGTCTAGATTAAAGTGGTGCTGGAAAAGCACAGCAGGTCAGGCAGGATCCGAGGAGCAGTAAAATCGACGTTTCGGGCAAAAGCCCTTCATCAGGAATACAGGCAGAGAGCCTCTTGTTCAGACATATGCACTATACAGAGCATCCTAAAGGAGAGAGAGGGAGGAGAATGTAAATAGTGAATAAAAGCATGCATATAGACTATAAGATATAGAAGTAGAAATTAGGCCATTTGGCCCATCAAGTCTGCTGCAGTATTGATCATGGCTGATATATTTCTCAACCCCATTCTCCAGTCTTCTCCCCATAATAATCAAGTACTTATTCATTTGTGTCTTAAATACACTGAATGACATAGCCTCCACAGTTTTCTGGGGCAATGGGTTTCGTTTATTCACCATTGTCTGTCTGAAGAAATTCTCCACCTCAGTTGTAAAGGGTTGTCCTTCACTCTGAGGCCATGCTTTCAGTTCCTAGTATCTCCACATCCACTCTATCCAGGATAAAGGTTGCATGTCACTAAATATATTCAGTGGCCTTAAATTATTTTTCATTTAATCAGTCAGTGCAGTTTGCACTATTACATGACCGAGGGGAAAAAATGGTTAAAACACAAAAGTGCACATAGAGATCAGAAATCAATTCAGAAATAAAGGTAGAACTGCATTTACATAGAACCTTTCACAACACAAGGATGTTCTGAAATATTTTACAGTATATAATTATACATTCTAAATGTAACCAATGTTGTAACAGAGTCATCAAGTTATACAGCACAGAAACAGACCCTTCGGTCCAACTTGTCCATGCTGATGAGATATCCTAACTTAATCTAGTTTCACTTGACAGCATTTGGCCCACGTCCCTCTAAACCCTTCCTATTCATATACCCGTCCAGATATCTCTTAAATGTTGCAATTGTTCCAGCCTCCACCACTTCCTGTGGCAGCTCATTTCATACACACACTACTCTCTGCATGAAATAATTGCCCCTTAGGTCCCTTTTAAATCTTTCCCCTCTCAGCTTAAACCTGTGCCCTCTAGTTTTGGACTCCCCTATCCTTGGAAAAAGACTATCTATGCTCCTTATAGAACAATACAGCACAGAACAGGCCCTTCGGCCCACGATGTTGTGCCGAACATTTGTCCTAGCTTAAACACCCATCCATGTACCTATCCAATTGCCGCTTAAAGGTCACCAAAGATTCTGACTCTGCCACTCCCACAGGCAGCGCATTCCATGCCCCCACCACTTTCTGGGTAAAGAACCTACCCCTAATATCCCCCTATACCTTTCACCCTTCACCTTAAATTTATGTCTCCTTGTAACACTGTTGTACCCAGGCAAAAAGTCTCTGACTGTCTACTCTATCTATTCCCCTGATCATCTTATAAACCTCTATCAAGTCACCCCTCATTCTTCATCGTTCCAATGAGAAAAGGCCTAGCACTCTCAACCTATCCTCGTACGACCTATTCTCCATTCCAGGCAACATCCTGGTAAATCTCCTCTGCACCCTCTCCAAAGCTTCCACACCTTTCCTAAAGTGAGGCAACCAAAACTGCACACAGTACTCCAAATGTGGCCTAACCAAAGTCCTATATAGCTGCAATATCACCTCACGACTCT
Source organism: Chiloscyllium plagiosum (assembly GCF_004010195.1). Lineage (NCBI taxonomy): Eukaryota > Metazoa > Chordata > Chondrichthyes > Orectolobiformes > Hemiscylliidae > Chiloscyllium > Chiloscyllium plagiosum. The sequence continues at coordinate 49,034,699 of NC_057729.1, forward strand.
TGAATTCAATCCCTCTGCTAATGAACGCTAATACACCATAGGCCTTCTTACAAACTCTATCCACCTGAGTGGCAACTTTCAAAGATCTATGAACGTAGACCCCAAGATCCCTCTACTCCTCCACCTTACTAAGAACCCTACCGTTAACCCTGTATTCCATAATCTTATTTGTCCTTCCAAAATGAACAACCTCACAGTTGACAGGGTTGAACTCCATCTGCCACTCCTCAGCCCAGCTCTGCATCAAATCTAAGTCCCTTTGCAGCCGACAACAGCCCTCCTCACTATCCACAACTCCACCAATCTTCGTATCGTCTATAAACCTCTATAATGTCACCCCTCAGCCTCCAATGGGAAGGGAGCACAGGGAAAACAGTCCCAGCCTATTCAGTTTCTCCCTTTAGCTCAAACCTGCCAACCCCTGCAACATACGACATATGTGCACAGCAAGATCCCACAAACAGAAACATGTATGATAATAATGTGATAAACTTAATTTAGCAATTTTGATGCTGATTAAAGGACTTAAAGAGGCTGGGACATCAGAGGAACTCACCAGTCTTTTCAAAATATTGACAGTGACCTCAATTAACTGTCTCATTCAAAATTCAGCACTCCCTCTGCAGTGCATAACAATGGACTCTGGACTTGGGCTTGACTTTAGATTTGGATTTAGATTTTATTATTACGTATAGTCAAGTATAGGAATACAGGAGCACTGTGAAAAGTGTATAATGTTGCCATTCTCCGACACCATCCTAGTACATAAAAGACAGGCTGATAAAAGGGGGCACATTGGTTTAAAACACAAGATTTCCAAGAAAGAATCAATGAGGTGGTTTCAGCAAAAATATGATGGCATCCTTTACCTGGAAAGTCATATGAAGAAAAAGCAATAAAATCAATTTGTAGCCAAAAGAAAAAGATGGGATTAGAAACAGAAGCAGAAATGAAAGGAAAAGCCAGAAGAAAACAGTGGCCAGAAAAACGAAGCTACCAAGCCAACAATGTCCTGACTCAGAAGCAGGGCGTGCTGTCCAATCAGTCATAGCAGTAACTCACAGACAATAGCAAGATACTGACTACAGACCAGAGCTCTACTCTCTCTCCATTCCCCACAGGTTAGCTGTTATGGTTAAGGAAGAAGCACCCAGAGTCGATGTTGAAAGACAGTGCAGAGGGAGGGAAACTGGGGAGACAGCCAGATTCTCTATCACTCTTCACTAAATTAAAGTTATGAAGTTGGTTGATAGAAATTGCCCCATAGTGTTCAGGGATACATAGATTAGGTCCATTAGTTAGGGGAGATGCAGAGTAATAGGGTAGAGGGAATGGGTCAGAGTGGGATACTCTTCGGAGGGTTGGTATAGACTTGTTGGGCCAAATGGCCCATTTCCACACTATAGGGATTCTATGAATAAACAAATAAGTAAAAAATCCCACTGTAATCAGACAGAAGAAAAGGAAATAAAATCACAGGAGAACAGGGAAGAATGATAATTATTCTTGTAGAGAGCTGGCATAGAATCAATGGGCCAAATGGCCTCTCTGTGTGCTGTACCTACTGTTCTATCCCATTGGTTTTGGGCAGGAGGCATATGAAAGAAATAATCGGAACAGAAAAGTCAAGGTGCAGTTACTAGTACCTCACAATGAGGTGGTGCTGTTAATTTTTACAGTTTCTGGGTGAGTTTTGCCTGTTTCATTGGGTTTAGAGTTCTCACAGATAGAAACTGCTGCACAAGGCAACTCACCAAGTCTTCTCTGGCAGCAGCTTCTAAACCCACAGCCTCTACCACCAAGAAAAAGAATGGCAGCAGATGTATCTGAACACCACCATCAGTTAGCTCCCCTCCAATTCACACAGCATCCAGATTTGGAAATATATCACCATTCCTTCAGTGTTGCTAGGTCAAAATCGTGAAACTCCCTTCCTAATTGCTTACTGTGTGTAAATGCACCAGAAAAGTGCAGCTCAATTCCATTTTCACAAGGGCTATTAGGGATGGAAAATAAATGCAGGCCTAGCTAACAAAACCCAGGTTCCTTGAAAGAATGTTTGAAAATTGGCCTACCTGAGAACCCCCTCCCATGAACTTTGTAATTGGGTAATTTTCCACCAGCAATTGTCAGTCTGTAAATCTTTACAAGCAGTTATATTTATTTTACAGATGAAATAAAGACAAGTTGTTTTGGTTTGAAACATGCTGTACAAAAGAATGGTAAGGTTATATTCAATGATCTATTTCAAAAGGGAACTAAATAAATACTTGAGGGAATATATACAGGTTAGGATGAGGAAGTGAATAGGAAGGCTTTAGAGGGATATGGGTCAAATGTTGACAGAAAAGGGCTTTTCTTGATGAAGAGCTTTTGCCTGAAACGTCAATTTCCCTGCTTCTCAGATGCTGCCTGGCCTGCTGTGCTTTTCCAGCACTACTCTAAGCTTGACTCCTGTATTCCTATACTCAAGTATACCTGACAATAAAATCTAAATCTAAATCTAAAATCTAAAAATCACAGCAAACAGAAGAAGTTAAGAACAGTGTAAGATCCAAAAAGGAGTCACCTGCCATAGTGTGCAGGTACCAGAAAAGTGTTCACAGACTGAGGGATTGACTTTGCGGCTTTGTGTTTCTGGTGGAAGTGGGGGAGTGATCTAGACATTTCCTTTTCATTTGGTGTTTCTTTTATTTCTGCTTCTGTTTTTAATCCTGTCTTTTATATACTAGGATGGTATGAGAGAATGAGTCAAAATGTGTGGTGCTGGAAAAGCACAGTCAGTCAGGCAGCCATCTGAGGAGCAAGAGAGTAATGTTTCAGGCATAAGCTCTTCATCAGGAATGGGGGGGGGGTTGCTGACAGATAAATGGGAGGGAAGCGGGCCGGGGGGGAAGGTAGCTGGGAATGTGATAGGCAATGGAGGTTGGGGAGTGATGGTGATAGGTGGGAGCAGAGGGTGGAGCGATGAGGTGGGAAAGAAGATGGACAGGTAGGACAGCTAGGTATGGGAGAATGGCAACTTTCCACACTTTCCACTGTACTCTTATATTCCTGTACTCAAGTACACCTGACAATAAAATCTAAATCTAAAATCTAAAATCTAAAAATCACGGCAAACTGAATAAATCAAAAACAGCTTAAGATCCAAAAAGGAGTCATATAAAGTTGTCAAAAAAAAGCAAGAAGCCCAATGACTTGGAATCTTTTAGAATTTAGAAAAAAAGGACAAAGAGGTTGATTAAGTGGGGAAAATAATTATGAGGGTAAACCGACAGGGAGCATAAAAGCAGACTGTAAGAGCTTCTACATGTAAGTAGGAGGAAAAAGGTCAATGCAGACAAATATAGACCACTTACAGTCAGAAACAGAATTGATAATAAAGAACAAAGAAACAACAGAACAACTAAACAGTTACTTTGTTTTGTCTTCACAAAGGAAAACACAGAAATCTTCCCAGAAATGCTAGGGAAGCAAGGGTCTTTTGGGAAGGAGGATTTGAAGGAAATTAATATTAGAAAGAAAACTGGAGAAATTAATGAGACTGAAAGCTGATAAATCCCCAAGACCTGATAATGTACATTCCAGACCTCTAATGGAGGTGGCCATGGAAACAGTGAGTACATTGGTTGACATATTCCAATATTCCATAGATTCTGGACCAGTCCAAGCAAATTGTTGGGTGACAAATGTAACCCATTGTTCAAAGTAGGAGGGAGGGAGAAACCGAGAATTACAGACTGATCAGCAATAGGGAAAATGTCAGTGTTTATTACAATGGAAACAGGACACTTAGAAAGTACCAACTGTAATATGCAGAGCCAACATGGATTTATGAAATGGCAATCATGTTTAACAAACTTACTGGAATTTGTTTAATCATGTAACTAGTACAATAGATGAGGGAGTTGATATACCAGTGCATTTGGATATTCAGAAAGCTAATGATGAAGTAACAAATAAGAGATTAGTGAGAAAAATTAAAGCACATGGAATCGGTGGAAATACACTGAAATTATTTGGAACAGTGCTCCCTCATAGAATCCCTATAGTGCATATGCACACCAATCTGACCATCTTGACCCTCCCAACCGGCTTCACCCATTCTGTGTTTACCACAACTAATTCACCTAGTGTGCACACTACAGGAAATTTAGCATGGCCAATCCAAATAACCTGTTCATCTTTGGGCTGTAGGCGAAAACCCGCACAGGCAAGGAGAATGTGCAAACTCTACACAGACAAGTGCCCAAGAGTGGGATCGAACCTGGGCGGCACGGTGGCACAGTGGTTAGCACTGTTGCCTCACAGCGCCAGAGACCCAGGTTCAATTCCCGCCTCAGGCGACTGACTGTGTGGAGTTTGCACGTTCTCCCCGTGTCTGCGTGAATTTCCTCCGGGTGCTCCGGTTTCCTCCCACAGTCCAAAAATGTGCAGGTTAGGTGAATTGGCCATGCTAAATTGCCCGTAGTGTTAGGTGCAGGGGTAAATGTAGGGGAATAGGTCTGAGTGGGTTGTGCTTCGGCGGGTCGGTGTGGACTTGTTGGGCCGAAGGGCCTGTTTCCACACTGTAAGTAATCTAATCTAATAAATAAAGATTCCTGAGACGTCAAGTTTGTTGTATGAGGAGATATTGGTTTGACTGGGTCTGTATTCGCTGGAGTTGAGAAGAATGAGCAGGAATCCTGTTGAAATGTGTAAACGTCTGACACAACTGGACACACTGGATGCAGATTCTCAGGATTTACAGTTGGCCATACTGAAATAAGGAGAACTTCCTTCGTCCACAACATCTCCAGTTTTTATCGGTGGAGTTTTGCCTGTAGATATGGGCTAAAGTAAGTCGAACCTTTAAATTCTCAAATATTTTGGCCTTTCCTTTCTCTCTCTCAGTGATTGAATGTTTGGTGAAACTAGCTTAGTATTTCCCTCGTTCAATGAGATTCATCTTTATTTGATGTGATACCTCTTTATTGTTTTGGGGAACTCTTTTTAAGGTGGGGAGGTGAGACATTTTGTGTGGCTTTGTCTGTTCCTAATCACCTCAGTCCCTGATAGAAACACAGAAAAATGGGTGCAGAAGTAGGCCATTCGGTCCTTCGAGCCTGCACCACCATTCAATATGATCATGACTGATCATGCAATCTCAGTATCCCACTCCCGCTTTCTCTCCATACCCCTTGACCCCTTTAGCCACAAGGGCCGCATCCAGCTCCTTCTTGAATATATCTAATGAACTGGCCCCAACAACTTCCTGTGGGAGAGAATTCCACAGGTTCACAGCTCTCTGAGTGAAGAAATTCTTCCTCATCTCAGTCCTGAATGGTTTACCATTTATTCTTAGACCGTGACCCCTAGTTCTGGATTTCACCAACATCAGGAACATTCTTCCCGCATCTAGCCTGTCCAGTCCCATCAGGATTTTATATGTTTCTATGAGATCCCCCTCATTCTTCTAAATTCTAGCGGATACAAGCCCAGTTGATCCAGTCTTTCTTCACGTGTCAGTCCTGCCATCCCGTCATGCCGTCGCTTAAGGACTCTGGGATGCAGAGCATCAGGCCCTGGGGATTTATTGGGTTTTAATCCCAACAATTCCCCCAATGCCATTTCCTGACTAATAAGTATTTCCTTCACTTCCTCCTTCGTGCTTGACCCTCAGCGCTCCCCACCCCACCCACCCCGCTGAGCATTTCGAGTAGGTCATGTGCGTCCTTCTTAGTGAAGACAGATCCAAAGTATTTGTTCAACAGATTCTGTTGTCCATCATGAATTTACCTGATTCTAACCGTAAGGGACCTATATTTATCCTCACCAATCTTTTTCTCTTCAGATATCCATGCAAGCTTTTGCAGTCAATTTTTATGTTTTCAGCCATTATACTCTTGTATTCTATTCCCTCCTCTCGAATTAAACCTTTTGTCCTCCTCTGCTGACTTGTAAATTTCTGCCAGCCCTCACGTTTGCTTTCTGGCAAATTTATAATCCTCCTGTTTGGCTTTAACACTATCCCTGATTTCCTTTGTTAGCTATGGTTAAGCCACCCTCCCTGTTTTACTCTTACACCAATAGGGATTTACAACTGGTGAAGTTCATCCATATGTTCTTTAAATGTCTATCATTGACTACCCACCATCAACCCCTTGGCCAGCTTATCCTAACCAGTGCATGTCTCATACCATCAAAGTTAGCTTTCTTTATGTTCAGGACCCTAGTCTCAGAGTTAACTATGTCACTTGCCACCTTAATGAAGAATTCTACCATTTTAAGGTCACTCTTCCCCAAAGGGTTAATGGCAGACTTTTATTTGGAGAGGTCTAATTTAGCCGACAACGATTCAATGCCTTATGAGCTGATGGATGTGGGATGTAATTCCTTTCCGCTAACTTGTGATAATAAAAAAGGATGACTAAGACAGTTTTGAAATAGGAAATGTGACAATAAGCCAATAAGGCATTTATTTTTATCCAGGAACTCTTTCATTTGCTGTAAGTCTTGTTTACAATGAGTCAAGCATGCCACAATGAATAGGCAAGGACAGTGGGTGCAACTAGAGACATATAAAGTGTTTGAGATTTCCTTAATAACTTGTAAAGAGTATTGAGACTGATGAAGGTTAGTTATCTGTCCAGAGAAATATCTGAGGTTATGATTACAAGCTAGTGGCATTGCATGTATTAATGGCTGATCAAGGACTACAAACAGTTTCAGTTTGAAATTATATTTGGTTTGTTAAATTCAGCTGGAGCTGCCCATTTCATTTCATCCCCATCTGCTTTACCCATACCAATCCATCAAATTGAAACACAATTCACTGCAGAATGCAACTCTGTTTGAAAACCCAAGTAAAAACCCATAGTTGCACCATCCCTTCTAAAGACTTTAATTAGAATTTAATCTGAATCCAAAAATAGATTTTCTTGCTATATATATTCTTGATGATTAGTCATTTCATTGTGGTTAAGACTTTTTTGCACTCACTCAGCCCTATTCCTAGTACTTCTTTGGTGAGTCTTGCCATCAACCCCTTTTGCAAACTCATACCAATGTGATTCAGCATGCTTTAAATAGTGGTGTTCAATGGCATTGGTTTCATTAGCAGCTACCTTTATCAATTAAGATCAGATATAACAGAATCAGCAATTAATCTGAAAAATAATTGTAAATTTTGAGGTTTCGTTTTCTATATTCAAGGCTGTAGTGATTGGAATGAAGCTGCCCAGGTGGATCTGATTGAGTAGGAGTTCTCTGACAGGGACTGTTAACCTGGGTCAGTCAGGGGGCCCAGGTTGACAGATATAAACAGGAGTGTCAGGGATTCTCTTTACTCTAAGGACTTGCTCTGAGCCAGCTGATCAAAATCCACGTAATGTGCAAGTGTAAATAAAGGGTGGCTTGATGACAGGTTACCAGCCTCCATGGAGTTATTTCAAAGGCATTATTAAAAACAAACTGCACTTATTGAATCATAATTAAGGAAGAATCAGCATAGTCCCAGATGGTTGCACTGTATGTGACTCTATGACTCTAAGTTGTGATACAGTTGCACTCTCATTAGAGACAGACCATTGGTAGTTGGTTTCATCTGAGGGTCATCATACCTCAGGCAAGGGGAGAGGTTGGGAAGGTAACCTGAGCCGGTGCAAGAATTGAACCCATTATGTATTCTCACCCCTGTCCAGTTTTCCCTCCATAAAAGGACCACTTTACACTTCTCTACATTATATTTTATCTGCCACTTGTTTCCTCATTCCACAAACTTGTCTACGTCCTTTTCAGTTTAATACTTTTTTCCTCAGTCACAATACTTCCAAGTTTCGTGTCATGTACAAATTTTGAAACTGTGTGTTGTATGCCAATGCCTAGGTTATTAATATATATAGAACAGGACAGAAGTCCTGTCATGGACAACTAGCACACTCCACCAGGAGAAAATTACTGCAGATGCTGGAATCTGAACTGAAGACAAAAACCTCTGGAGATCAGAGCGGGTCAGGCAGCATCCATGGAGAGAAAGCAAGCTAATGTTTTGAGTCTAGATGACTCCCTCTGGATGAGTGACCTTCCACATGTCCAAAAAGCAAATATTCAACACTGCTCTCATTCTCCTGTCACTCAATAAATTTTGCATCCATGTTGCTTCTGCCTCTTATCCCATGAGCTATGAGTTAACATGAAAGTCTCTTGTGTGGCTCTTTATCGGTGCTTGTTTGAAAATCCAAGTAAACTTGAAAAACGTTAACAAGGGCTTCAGAACAGTTGACCTTGGTCCCAAAGATCACTGCTGATGTTGCAAGAACTATGTTAGCTAGTTGCATGCTACATTACAAGAACTTGCTTTATATAGTATTTTTAAAGTAGTGAAATCCAATGGCAGCATTTCATAGGCACATTACATATGGAACATAAGAACCAGGAGCAGGTTCAAAACATTATCTTTCTTAGCTTTAAGAACATTTAATGGGGGGGGCCTCAACCACTTCACTGGGCAGGGAATTCCATAGATTCACAACCTTCTGGGTGAAGAAGCTCCTTCTCAATTCAGTCCTAAGTCTGCTCCCCCAATCCTGAGGCTATGCCCTCTTGTCCGAGTATCACCTGCCAGTGGAAACGTCCTCTCTACTTCTATCCTATATATTCTCTTCATAGTTTTATATGTTTCTATATGATGCCCCCCTCACTCGTCTAAATTCTCCATCCAGCCACATAATGAAGTATTAAGACAGGTCATGGAAAGCTTTTAATGAGCATCTTGAAGGATGAGAGAGAAGCAAAAAAGCAAAGGGGCCCAGTGCTTCATGCCAAACTGATTCTTCCTCGTGATAGTTTATGATCCATGTTCTCTTAAAACTTGTCTCCTGAGGTTAACATTGGGGAATAGGCAAAAGTGAGAACTGCAGATGCTGGAGATTAGAGTTAAGAGTGTGGTGCTGGAAAAGCACAGCAGGTCAGGCAGCATCCGAGGAACAGGAAAATCGACGTTTCGGGCATAAACCCTTCATCAGGAATACTTGCAGAGTGCAGAAGGCGGATTTGCCAAACATGCAAGAGCTCAAAACTGTTGAAAAAATTCTTATAAATAACATAATATTTCTCTGAAATTGCTAAGCACAAACTTCCTCCATTTGTTTATTCTTCATTTTCTGCAAACTAAGTCCATATAAGGTGGCAACGTCAAAGGTACTTTTTTCAAAAAAAGAGGAAACAATGACTTGTCAAAATAATCAAAATATTATGTCAGTGGGGAAGCTGATAAGTTTCTTTAGGGCAGCAACTGTGCCAAACTGTGGATGTGATTGTTGAGGTTTGATGGGAGGAGCGTACGGTGGGGGACAGTTTAAAACAAACTTCTGTTCCTCTTCTACCCGCTAACTGGCTTGGAAATTGTAATAGCTACATGACCGCTAACATCTGAAGTGACAACGCAGGACAAGAAACAACATCACCTTGCTGGCGAAAACATGCACAAGTAAGTAAATCCTGTTGGTTTTCTTAGCATTTCATTTTCCATGCGAAACGAAAGGCTGAATGGTTTTGTTATAGTCATCACCATTCAAAAATAGAGTTTTTGCACCATTTACTTATTTCACCAGGTCAGAGAACACCTGAGGTGGAACATGAAGGGGGAACTCCAAATGGAGTGTTTCTGAGGGTGGTACAAAATTAACAGGGACTTCTGCTACTGATCATTATAAGGTTGCAGCTGTGAATTTGAATCACAAAGGTGATTGTGACGCTCCTCATACTGAAATAAGTGGATGTCATTGGTTCTGTTTGCTCAAATATGAAGCTTAAAGACTTGAATGAGAAACAGATGCATGTACTTGCTTTGCACCATATCACCTCACCACCATTCCTCTCCCTGACTCCAATCCATAGAATCCAAAGTCATTGCCATCCCCCTCAGTAGAATGTGTGGGTAGAAGATTCAAGAGAACCAGTCAGAAGACAAAGAAAGTGCCACAATTCAAGCTACAGACAGAATGGAATGGTTCCACTATTACAATTAACACCCATGCCCCTCCCCACTCACAAAAAAAACCTCCATTACCTATTTGGCTCTTTTTAAAATAGCTTGTTAAATAGTCAATGGTATCATTTCAATGGCCAGTCGTGTAAAGGTTCTGTCTATACTACTCAGATAGGTTAATCAGAAAGTCCCAGATTCAATTCCTACTTTGATGCTGAACTAAAGGTAAAGTCACCATAATCTTACCAGACTATGGACTTGTCTCTCATGAGAGAGAGAGAGACAACTGATGGTGGTTTAACCTGAGGTTCACTACGCCTTAGGCAAGAGGAGAGATTGAGAAGAAGAATCCTTCATGGTAAACTCAGCTGGTGCAGGAATTGAACCCATGTCCTTGGTATCACTCTGTATTACAAACCAGCTGTCCAGCCAACAACCATTGCGCTCACATTGCCTCTGATCTAGGAACAGGATTAAAATCAGGCTGAGCTCTTGCTCTTCATTGTAATCAATTACTTACTGCTGATACATGTTAGTGTTTAGGAGGATTGGAAAAATGTTGACGATGATGTATTGCATGGTCAAAATCAAAAGACAACAATAACTTGCATTTGTGCTATCACCTTTAATGTAATAAAGCCTTCCAAAAGTACTTCACGGAATTGTCACAAAGCAAATTTTAGCACAAGCCTCATTTGGGGATATTACATCAGAAGACCAATAGATTACTTTTACTGAAGTAAAGGAAGCATATTTACAGAATATCATAATGGAGAGAATTGTGACAGAAAGGGAAAGAGATTTAGGGAGCTAATTACAGAGCAAACAGCCTAGGCAACTGAAGGTGTGGCCATAAATGATGGAACAATTAACCCCAGAGATATTTTGAAAGCCAGAATTAGAGAAATGTGAATATCTGGAGGGCTGGAGGAAATTAAAGCAATAGAGTGAAGCCATAGATAGATTTGATATCAATGGTGAGAATTTGAAAATTGAGGTATTAATTAATCTGGAGTTGAAAAATGTGGTGCTGGAAAAACACAACAGGCCAGGCAGCATCCGAGGAGCAGGAGAATCGACGTTTCGGGCATAAGCCCTTCTGCAGGAATTCCTGAAGAAGGGCTTATGCCCGAAACGTCGATTCTCCTGCTCCTCGGATGCTGCCTGGCCTGCTGTGTTTTTCCAGCACCACATTTTTCAACTCTGGTCTCCAGCATCTGCAGTCCTCACTTTTTCCTCCTTAATTAATCTGGAGCTAAGCTAGGTCTAGCAAACTGAGGGCCTATCGGTGAATAATGGGATTTGGTGCAAATGGACTCACAGTCAACAGAGTTTAAGGTTGTGGAGAATTGAACATAAGATCGATCAGGGCTCCACTGGAACAGTGTAATCCAGAGGTAAAAATTACATGTTGAGGATTCAGCAACAAATGGAATGAGGCAACGACCGGGTTGGATAATATTCAATTTAACAAGTGCTGTTGTCTGTAAAGCTACACCCCAGAAAATAAAAATAAATAAACAGTGGAATGCTGATAACGCTGTCAGAAACCTAGATTTGCATATATTACACAGCTGCTACTAAGAATTTCTAAGTGAATGGCTTGTGTTTTAACCCAGTGACAAGTGACAGAAATGTACAAAACACAATGTTTGAGGAAGGATCAAGCTATTACACACTGCAAATAATTCAGCTACATTGCACCAATGCTGTTAATTTTGGTCTCACTTATGTGTGAAATTGCAAAGAAGTGAAAAGAGTTAATTTTTCAAAGGAAGTCAAAATATAAAAACCAACAAAGATTCTTTTTTTTTGGTCTTTTTTATTTTTAAAGTGACACTGAATCTGAAGGAAGTGAAGCCATTGTCTGGGTACCTTGCTGGTGCAGCTCATATTTCCAGATTGGCTGCCACAAAGACCAAGGCTTCACCTGCTGGACTGCCAATTCTCGCAGTGTGGCTGTAGATTGTAGTTTCAAACTGTAACAAGTCACACACCAAATCAAAGCTCCAAAGCTGCTGCCCAAATCAAATAATTCACTACTGTCCTGAAATCCCAACCTCAGAGTATCCTATGGAAAGATTCCAGATGTTTTGGGAGGTAGCTTTGAAAAAAAATAAAATCCAAAGAACCATGTTTTCCCAGTATGAAGTTTGTATTTTGAATAATCTCATTAATTTTCTCCTTTACTTGAAAATGTTTTACTTCAATACTTTTATGTCTCATACAATGTAATCAAAAGTAGATAGAGCATAGAACATTACTGCGCAGTGCAGACCCTTCGGTCCTCCATGTTGCCCTGTGGAACCAATCCAAAGCCTATCTAACCTATATTATTCCATTCTCATCCAAATGCCTATCCAATGACCATTTAAATGCCCTTAAGGTTGGCTAGTCTACAACTGTTGCAGACAGTGCATTCCACACCCCTACTACTCTCTGAGTAAAGAAACTACCTCTGACATCTGTCCTATATCTACCACCCTTCAATTTGAAGCTATGCCCCCCTCATGCTAGCCATCATCATCCTTGTATAAAGGCTCCCACTATTCACCCGATCTAACCCTCTGATTATCTTATATGTCTCAATTAAGTCACCTCTCAACCTTCTTCTCTCTAATGAGAACAGCCTCAAGTCCCTCAAGCTTTCCTCGTAAGACTTTCCCTTCATATCAGGGAACATCCCAGTAAATCTCCTCTGAACCCTTCCCAAAGCTTCCACATCCTTCCTACAAAGCGATGACCAGAACTGTGCACAATACTCCCAAGCGCGGCCACACCAGAGTTTTGTACAGCTGCAGCATGGCCTCATGGTTCCAAAACTCAATCCCTCTACTAATAAAAGCTAACACACCATCTGCCTTCTTAACAGACCTATCAACCTGGGTGGCAACTTTGAGGACTCTATGTGCATGGACACCGAGATCTCTCTGCTCATCTATGCTACCAAGAATCTTACCATTCGCCCAGTACTCTGCATTTCTGTTACTCCTTCCAAAGTGAATCACCTCACAATTTTCTGCATTAAACTCCATTGGCCACCTTTCAGCCCAGCTCTGCAGCCTTTCAGTTCCATTGGCCACCTTTCAGCCGTCTGTAACTTACAACATCCTTCGGCACTATCCACAACTCTACTGACCCTAGTGTCATCCACAAATTTACTAACCCATCCTTCTACACCCTCACTCAGGTCGTTTATAAAAATGACAAACAGCAGTGGACCCAAAATAGATCCTTGCGTTACCCCACTAGTAACTGAACTCCAGGATGAACATTTCCTATCAACCACCACCCTTTAGCCAATTTCTGATCCAAACTGCTAAATCAACCTCAATCCCATGCCTCTGTATTTTGTGCAATAACCTACATGGGAACCTTATCAAACGCCTTACTGAAATCCAGATACACCACATCAACGGCTTTACCCTCATCCACCTGATTGGTCACCTTCTCAAAGAACTCAATAAGGTTTGCGAAGCATGACCTACCCTTATTCCAATCAAAATATTTATAAATCCTATCTCTTATAATCTTGTCCAATGCTTTATCCACAACCGAAGTTAGGCTCACTGGTCTTTAATTACCACGGTTGTCTCTACTCCCCATCTTGAACAAGAGACAACATTTGATATCCTCCAGTCTTCTGGTACTATTCCTGTAGATAATGACAACATAAAACCAAAGGCTCAGCAATCTCTTCCCTGGCTTCCCAGAGAATTCTGGGATAAATCCCATCCGGCCTGAGGGATTTATCTGTTTTCACACTTGCCAGAATTTCTAACACCTCCTCCTTGTGAACCTCAATCCCATCTAGTCTAGTAGCCTGTATCTCAGTATTCTCGACAGCATTATCTGTTTTCAGTGTGAATACTGATGAAAAATATTCATTTAGCACTTCCCTTATCTCCTCTAACTCCACGCACAATTTCCCACGACTGTCGTTGATTGGCCCTAATCTTACTCTGGTCATTCTTTTACACCTTATATACCTATAGAAAGCTTTAGGGTTTTCCCTGGTCCTATCTGCCAACATTTTCTCATGTCCCCTACTCACTCATCTTAGCTCTCTCTTTAGATCAAACATAGTAAACTGTAGAGCATAAAAACCTGAACCATCTGTCAGTTGGCAATGTGACAGGGATGAAGTAACCTAGAATATAGCTAACAATCTAGAGGCTATGATGTCAACCCCTACCAAGGTGTGAAATTGAGTTTAATATGTTTTATGGTTCCTTCTTATTTCCCCAACCTATCGAAGAATAGTCATGCACCATTAGTAACCACAAAAAATGCATGGTACTTCTGGAAGTCTTCTGTAACCCTGAGTAAACAAGAACTGCAACATGAGATAATTAGTAATCCTTGATTCAGTAGTAAGCACTCCTCTCTGAGTCAGAAGATTGTGACATTCCTCTACATGGGTGTAACGTGAGGGCAGCTTGCTCTGTAATGGTGGTGCTGTGCCTCGAATAAGATACTGAACCAATGCTAAGGTACTGGAGACCATGGTAGTGTGCTGCAAATCTGAACAAACTCACCTCCCATGGAGGAGAAAATGAGGACTGCAGATGCTGGAGATCAGAGCTGAAAATGTGTTGCTGGAAAAGAGGTCAGGCAGCATCCAAGGAACAGGAGAATCGACGTTTCGGGCATAAAAGAAGGGCTTATGCCCGAAACGTCGGTTCTCCTGTTCCTTGGATGCTGCCTGACCTGCTGCGCTTTTCCAGCAACACATTTTCAGCTCACCTCCCATGGAGACTGCCTTGTAGCAAAGGAAGAGGAAGAAGAAAGATTTTGTCACTCTAGCATGATCGAAAGTTACCACCCAATAGATAATTTTACACTATGCAAATCCAAACCATTTGTCCGTTGCCAACCTGATCTGAATGAAGTAACCTAGTGTAGAACTAGTAATCCAAAGGCTCTGACTTCAAACCCTACCAAGTTATGTATTTGAGTTCAATGTATCTGTTAATTTATAACACTGGATTCAAAAGTTATTGTACCAAATACTGACTGAGTTTTCACTTTGAGGGGAGGAATCACAGTTTCTGAATCTCAAAGTCATCCCTGGGGACAACCTTCCCGCTGACAGAAGCAGTAGACTGCAGCAGGAGATGAGTAACTGAGAGTGTGCCCTAACAGGAAGGTGTCCTCTCACCAAATTTGTTGGAGAAGAGAGATGCAGCCAGAGGACAACTGTGAGGGAGGGAGAGGGGTCTACTCCAGTAGGTGGCCTATAGGGACTTAGTGAGCTGAGAAGTAGAGTTGAAGCTGACCACCAGGATCTTATTATATGGCACAGCATTTTCTATGGGAGTACCTTCTAATCTTATATGTTTTTATTTAAATGATCTTGTGATGATCTGTTACCAGGCAGGCAGTGAATTTTTCTTTGGAGAGACAAACAGAGTTACAGAAAACCAAAATTCTGACAAAGGGTCACTGGACGCAAAATGTTAACTCAGTTGTTCTCTCTACAGATGTTTCCAGACCTGCTGAGTTTCTCCAACAATTTCTGTTTTGGTTTCAGCATCTGCAGATCTTTGTTTTGTTTTTAGTGAATTTTTCTTTGCCAGACTAATTTGGCATTGACCAATTCTTCATTGCCCCTGATTCGTTTGGCTTTCAGCACTCACATTCAGTCAGAATGTTGTGATAGGCTAATTGGGATCATGTTCAGTTGGAATATGTTTTTGTTCATGCATGGTGGAGTAGAATTTCCAATATCGAAGAATTCACTTGCTAAAAATTAATTTATTTCCCCTGCAGATACCGTATTTTGGAGAAACCCTTTTCCTGTGGGAGTAAATGGGCTCAGAAAATGAAGGAATTCATGCGGTTTGCATGGGTTACTTACTCTAAACCTACTCCAGATGACTGGAGAGAACTACTTGTCCTCTTTCTGTTATGTTCCAGTATATGTGCAATCATTGGTGGACTATTGTATAATTGGATGTTTTCATCTCTGAAATATGGATCATTGGCATCCAATATAATAACTTGCATATTCACGGGTGCCATGTTTCTGCTTCTCTTCCTGGTCCATCCTGTACGTTGCGTGTTCACAATGGTGATCCCCACATTAGGTTCTAAGCAAGGTCGTGATTTGCTCTTCTCCACGTGTTTCATGCTCAGTGCCATCAACATAATACCCAACTTTATGGGCAATATCAAGATGATTCTTCAAGTGATGCAGTGCATTGCTCTGACCTCAGCGCAAAGCCTTGTGAACTCAACAAACTTTCTTAAGCAGATTAAATTATCAATGGATAAAGATATAGCCTATCTCTTTGAACAAATCTCAAAGAGCAATGTGGTTTCAAAGTCGAAAGCAGAATGGCGTGTTAATTCAGACATCGAAATGTTAGCAATCAAGAATCATCTACAAGTTATTGGCAATGAAATCCAAGGCAACCTTTCAACAATTCAGGGCATATTTGATGAGACCACTTTGAATACCAACAGAGTATTAGCTGGCTTTGTTTTCTTCTATCTGTCTCTAACATCAGCTTGGTATCTCAAGGGCTATCTGACAGATCTGCAGTTCGACAATGTCTATATAACTAGCAGGCTGGCTCAGCTTATGCAGACAGACAAGGCGAAGCTTATGCAACTTGGTCGGACTTCCAGTAAAAAGCTAATCAAATCCACAGGGTTGAAGATGTCCCCGGATGAGACAGCCAGATGTGTGAAGCAATTTGTGATTTGTACAGTGTTCCTGGCCTTGTCTGCAATTTTCATTGCAGCAGATTTCATTGTCTTCAACCTGACCTCAAACATCCTGCTTCAGATTGCTGTTCTTCCACCTGTACCTATCACGTTGGAGCTTACATTTGTTGTAAATATGACTTTTTTCAAAAATTCTGCTTTCCTTGTGGTGACAAGATGAAATTTTGGTTGACATTCAGGTCAATGAGGCAATTAAAAGATACATACATTTAGTACTGGGATTAATTTCTAGAGAGGTAGAATTGGAAAGCAATGGAGTAATGTTAAACATGACAGACCGTACTTAGGAGTTGGGTGTAAACAGTCGTGTACTCTATTATAAAAATGATATAGATGCAACAGAGAAGGTGAGTTACTCTTGTAGAACTGACACACTATTCTGATTCAGAAAGAGATTTACTAGAATAGTTCGACTACTGTACTAATAGTTGATTGTCTTATGAGGAAAGATGACATAAACTGAAGAATGGGAAGCTGATTTCATTCAAACTAACCAGTCTTAGAAGTAGTCAACAGGACAGTTATGAAAGGATGTTTCCCTTGATTGGGGATTATAAAACCAGGTAACACAACCTCGGAATAAGGACCAGACCATTTAGGACTGAGATGAGAAGGAATTTTTTTTTATTTCAGAGGGGAGTGAATCTTTGAAATTCTCTACCGCAGTGGGCTTTGGAGGTTCAAATTGGAATTGATACATTTCAACACAACAAAACAGTTGAAGGATAGTGTGGGGAAAATGGTGTTGCACTAGAAGATCGGCCATGATCTCATTTTTAAAATTTATTCTATCATGGAACCTGGGCGTCACTGGCTGGCCAGCATTTATTGCTTGTCCTGAGCTGCCATTGAGAAGATGGTGGTGAGCTACCTTCTTGAACTGTAATCCATGTGCTGTAGGTTCACCCACAAAACACTTAGGAAGCGAATTCCAGGATTTTGACCCAGTGACAGTGATGGAATGGCGATATATTTCTACACCAGGATATTGAGTGACTTCAAGAAGAACTTTCAGGTGGTGATGTTCCCATGTATCTGTGGCCCTTATTTTTCTAGTTGGAAGTGGTTGTGGGTTTGGAAAGTACTGTCTGAGGACGTTTGGAGAATTTCTACAGTGTATCTTCTAGATACTGCTGCTATTGAGTATCGGTGGTGGAGAGAGTGGATGTGGTGCCAGTCAAGTGAGCTGTTTTGTCCTGATTGGTGTCAGGTTTCTTGAATGTTGTCAGAGGTGCACCTGTCCAGGCAAGTGGGGAGTATTCCATCACACTCCTGAGTAGTGCATTGTAGACGGGGATAAGTTCTGAGGAGTCAGTAGGCCAGCTAATCGTTGCAGGATTCCGAGCCTCTGGCCTGCTCTTGTAGCCATTGTCATAGAGATGTTTAGCACGAAAACAGACCTTTCGGTCCAACCCGCGCATGCCAACTAGATATCCTAAATAATCTAGTCCAATTTGCTAGCACTAGGCCCATATCCCTCTTAACCCTTCCTATTCATACACCCATCTAGATGCTTCTTAAATGTTTTGGCCTCCACCACATCCTCTGGCAGCTCATTCCATATATGCACCATCCTTTACGTGACGAAGTTGTCCTTTAGATCACTTTTAAATTTTCTTCCTCTCACCTTAAACATATGGCCTCTAGTTTTGGACTCCTCTTGGCAAGTCTAGTTGAGTTTCTGGTCAATGGTAACCCCTAGTTTGTTGACAGTGAAGGCTGCAGTGATGATAACACCATTGAACATCAAGGTGCAGTGGTGAGATCAACTCTTATTGAAGATGGTGATTGCCTGGCATTTGTGTGGCATGAATGTTATTTGACACTTATCAGCCCATGGATGGATATTGTCCAGATCTTGTTGCACTTGAGCACGGACTGCTTCAGTATTTGAGGAGTTACGAATGATGCTGAACATTATGCAATCATCAGCGAACATCCTCACTTCTGACCTTATGATGGAGGGAAGGTCATTGATGAAGCAGCTGAAGATAGTTAGAACATGGAACATAATACAATACAGTGCAGAACAGGCCCTTCAATGTTGCGCCGACCTGTGAACTAATCTAAGCCCATCTTCCTCCACCATCCCATCATCATTCATGTGCTTATCCAAGGATTGTTTAAATCTCCCTAATGTTACTGAGTTAACTACATTGGCAGGCAGGGCATTCCACGCCCTTACCACTCTCTGAGTAAAGAACCTGCCTCTGACATCTGTCTTAAATCTATCACCCCTCAATTGTAGTTATGCCCCCTCGTACAAGCTGATGTCATCATCCTAGGAAGAAGACTTTCACTGTTTACCCTATCTAATCCTCTGATCATCTTGTATGTCTCTATCAAATCCCCACTTAGCCTTCTTCTTCCCAATGAGAACAGGTTCAAGTCTCTTAGCCTTTCTTCTTAAGACCTTCCCTCCAGACCAGGCAACATCCTGGTACATCTCCTCTGCACCTTTTCCAATGCTTCCACATCCTTCCTGAAATATGGGGACCAGAACTGTACACAAGTGTGGCAGCACTAGAATTTTGTACAGTTGCAGCATGACTTTATGGCTCTCGAAGCCAATCCCACTACCAATAAAACCTAATACACTGTATGCCTTCTTAACAGCACTATCAACCTGGGTGGCAACTTTGAGGGATCTATGTACATGGACTCCAAGATCCCTCTGCACGTCCACACTACCAAGAATCTTTCCATTGACACAGTATTCTGCCTTCCTGTTATTCTTCCCAAAGTGTATCACCTCACATTTATCTGCATTGAACTCCATTTGCCACCTCTCAGCCCAATTTTGCAGTTTATCTAAGTCCCCCTGCAACCTGAAACATTCTGACACACTGTCCACTACTCCACTGACTTTAGTGTCATTTGCAAACTTATTAACCATTCATCTATGACTGCGTCTAAGTCATTTATAAAAATGACAAACAGCAGTGGTCACAAAGCAGGTCCTTGTGGCACACCACTAGTAACTGAATTCCAGGCTGAATATTTTCCATCAACCATCACTCGCTGCCTTCTTTCAGAAAACCAGTTTGTAATCCAAACTGCTAAATCACCCTCAATCCCATGCCTCTGCATTTTCTCCAACAGCCTACCGTGTGGAACCTTATCAAAGACTTTACTGAAGTCCATGTACACCACGTGAACTGCCCTACCCTCACCAGCATGGTGACATCTTGCAAAATGTCCATATTACAGAGGAGGAAGTGCTGGATGTCTTGAAACGGGTAAAGATGGATAAATCCCCAGGACCGGATCAGGTGTACCCGAGGACTCTGTGGGAAGCTAGAGAAGTGACTGCTGGGCCTCTTGCTGAGATATTTGTATCATCGATAGTCACAGGTGAGGTGCAGGAAGACTGGAGGTTGGCAAACGTGGTGCCACTGTTTAAGAAGGGTGGTAAGGACAATTCAGATAAATGCGAGGTGCTGCATTTTGGGAAAGCAAATCTTAGCAGGACTTATACACTTAATGGTAAGGTCCTAGGGAGTGTTGCTGAACAAAGAGACTTTGGAGTGCAGGTTCATAGCTCCTTGAAAGTAGAGTCGCAGGTAGATAGGATAGTTTGGTATGCTTTCCTTTATTGGTCAGAGTATTGAGTACAGGAGTTGGGAGGTCATGTTGCGGCTGTACAGGACATTGGTTAGGCCACTGTTGGAATATTGAGTGCAGCTCTGATCTTCTTACTATCGGAAAGATGTTGTGAAACTTGAAAGGGTTCAGAAAAGATTTACAAAGATGTTTCCAGAGTTGGAGGATTTGAGCTATATGGAGGGGCTGAACAGGTTGGGGCTGTTTTCCCTGGAGCATCGAAGGTTAAGGGATGATCTTATAGAGGTTTACAAAATTATGAGGGCCATGGATAGGGTAAATAGGCAAAGTCTTTTCCTGCGGTGGGGGAGTCCAGAACTAGAGGGCGTATGTTTAGAGTGAGAGGGGAAAGATATAAAAGAGACCTACAGGACAACTTTTTCACGCAGAGGGTGGTGCATGCATGGAATGAGCTGCCAGAGGAAGTGGTGGAGGTAGTACAATTGCAACATTTAAGAGGCATTTGGATGGGTATATGAATAAGAAGGTTTTGGAGGGATATGGGCCGGGAGCTGGCAGGTGGGACTAGATTGGGTTGGGATATCTAGTCAGCATGGATGGGTTGAAACGAAGGGTCTGTTTCCATGCTGTACATCTCTATGATTGTATGACTCTATGACTCTATGACATGCTTGGTCACCTTCTCAAAAATCTCAATGAGGTTTATGAGACATGACCTGCCCTTGACGAAACCATGTTGACTATCTGAAATCAAATTGTTGCTTGCTCAATGATTATAAATTCTATCTCTTCTAATCTTTTCCAAAACTTTTCCTACAACTGACTTTTCCTACAACTGACTTTTCCTCACTGGTCTGTAATTACCTGGGTTAGCTCTACTGCCCTTCTTGAACAAGGGCACAACATTTGCAATCCTCCAGTCCTCTGGTACTAAACCTGTAGACAATGACGACTCAAAGATCAAAGCCAAAGGCTCCAATACCTCCTCCCTAGCTTCCCGGAGAATCGTTGGATAAATCCTATCCGGCTCAAGGGACTTGTCTACTTTCACTCCTTCAAGAATTGATAATACCTCTTCCTTACTAACCTTGATCCTTTCTAGTGTAATACCTCGTATCTCATTCTTCTCCTCTACAATATTCTCCTTTTTCTGAGTGAAAACCGAAAAGAAATATTCATTTAACACCCCTCCGATCTCCACAGGGTCCACACACAACTTCACACTTCTGTCTTTGACTGGCCCTATTCCGACCTTAGTCATCCTTTTATTCCTCACATACCTATAGAAAGCTTTAGGATTCTCCTTTATCCTACAGACTGCTTGCTAAAGACTGCTCATGTCCTCTTTTTGCTCTTCTTAACTCTCTCTTTAAGTCCTTCCTAGCTTACCTACCACTAAATCAAACACCCTCTTGTTGACACATAATGTGTCATGAAAACCCTCCTACACACATTGGACAAATACTGATCTGTCCGACGTACTGCATTTCCAGTCAATTATGGGGAAGTTAAAGTCCCCCATAATGACCACCCTGTTCCTTTCACTCCTACTCAGAATAGTTTTGCCGATCCTCTCCTCCACATCCCTGGAACTCCGAGGAGGCTTATAAAAAACTCTCCTCTCCAGTTTCTAATCTCAGTCCATACTACCTCAGTAGACGAGTCCTCATCAAAGGTTCATTCAGACACCATTATACTGTCCTTGACTAATAAGGCCACACCACCCCCTCTTTTACCGCCTTGCCTATTCTTAATGAAAGATCTAAACCCTGGAACCTGCAACATCCATTCCTCACCCTGCTCCATCCATATCTCCAAAATGGCCACTACATCGAAGTCCCAGGTACCTATCCATGCTGCAAGCTCACCTACCTTATTTTGGATACATAGAACATAGAACATAGAACAGTACATCACAGAACAGGCCCTTCAGCCCACGATGTTGTGCCGACCATTGATCCTCATGTATCCACCCTCAAATTTCTGTGACCATATGCATGTCCAGCAGTCTCTTAAATGTCCCCAATGACCTTGCTTCCACAACTGCTGCTGGCAACGCATTCCATGCTCTCACAACTCTCTGTGTAAAGAACCTGCCTCTGACATCCCTCTATACTTTCCTCCAACCAGCTTAAAA
>NC_057729.1:49057456-49073134 GCF_004010195.1 Chiloscyllium plagiosum
CTGCAAACTTGCTGACCCCTCCTTCAATCCCCTCATCCAAGTCATTAATAAAAATTACAAACAGTAGAGGCCCAAGGACAGAGCCCTGTGGAACACCACTCACCACTGACTTCCAGGCAGAATATTTTCCATCTACTACCACTCGCTGTCTTCTGTTGGCCAGCCAATTCTGTATCCAGATAGCTAAGTTCTCCTGTATCCCATTCCTCTTGCCCTTCTGAATGAGCCTGCCATGGGAAACCTTATCAAATGCTCGCTAAAGTCCATATACACCACATCCACAGCTCGACTCTCATCAACGTTTCTAGTCACATCCTCAAAGAACTCGATAAGGTTTGTGAGGCATGACCTGCCCCTCACAAAGCCGTGTTGACTGCATTTAATCAAGCCATGCTCTTCCAGATGGTCTTAAATCATATCCCTCAGAATCCTTTCTAACGCCTTGCAGACGACAGACGTGAAACTTACTGGTCTGGAATTGCTGGGGATTTCCCTATTTCCTTTCTTGAAGAGAGGAATTACATTTGCCTCTCTCCAGTCCTCAGGTACGACTCCAGTGGAGAGCGAGGATGCAAAGATCTTTGCAAGTGGTGAAGCAATCGCATTTCTCGTTTCCCAAAGCAGCCGAGGACAAATCTGGTCCGGCCTGGCGACTTGTCAATCTTAATGTTTGACAAAATTTTCAGCTTCCTCTGTCTCTGTCCATTCCAGCATGCACACCTGCTCTTCAAAGGTTTCATTCACTACAAAGTTTGTTTCTTTCATAAAGACAGAAGCAAAAAACTCATTTAGGGCTTCCCTACCTCCTCAGACTCCACACACAAGTTCTCTATGCTATCCCTAATCGGCCCTACTCTTTCTTTGACCATTCTCTTATTCCTCACATAAGTGTAAAATGCCTTTGTGTTCTCCCTACTCCGTTCTGCCAAGCCTTTCTCGTGCCCCCTCCTGGCTCTCCACAGACCATTTTTGAGTTCCTTCCTCGCCTGCCTGTAATCCTCTAGAGCTGAGCTTGATCCTAGCTTCCTCCACATTCTTGCCTGTCTCAGAGGGACATATTTATTCATCACTTGCAACAACTGTTCCTGAAACAGTCTCCACATGTCTATAGTGCCTTTACCATGGAACAATTGCTTCCAGTCCATGCTTCCTAATCGCAACATAGTTTCCTCTTCCCCAATTAAATATCCTCCCATTTTGCCTAATCCTCTCCTTCTCCATAGCTATGTAGAATGTGAGGCAGTTGTGGTCACTATCACCAAAATGCTCTCCCACCACAAGATCTGATACCTGCCCCAGCTCGTTTCCGAGCACCAAGTCTAGAATGGCCTCTCCCCTCGTTGGCCTGTCAACGTACTGAGTTAGCTATTGCAATCCAAAGGGGAAGTTATTTCAAATTTAATAAAGAAAAAAATTAAAATCCATTAACAAAATTATTTACACATTTTTAAGTACAGTAATTATTTGCACAGTGGTGGAAAGTTTTTTGATGCATCAGAGTTGAATGGGCGATTACTTAGGACTGTCCTATTATCTAATCCTGGGCAACGGACTGAGTACTTGGCCCTCTGTTGTTTTGTATACAGTAGCTTGGATCTGAATAATTTAAAAATAAACTGCCCGTCACATTATGTCTGCTTGTAACACAAAATTTCACATGTATACTCTAAAAAATATCAGGAGTAACTTTTGATCAGGATATGGTTTTCTGTGTATTTTTAGCAAGGTTTTTACCTCTTTGAAATGACTGTTTTATAATTAATGTCTATTAGTTGGAAAATGAAGATCAAGATAGTTTATGATTTATTTAAACAAATTGTTCATTTTTTTAGTATTTTGATTTACAGATCTAAATGCCAAGGGTGAAATCTTAAACTCATTTGAGCAGTATCGCTTGAAATCCTGTGTTGATTTCAAACCCTATGATGGCGAGGAAACATACATAATTTTTCAAAAATTAGATGGGTATGTACATAATCACACAGTTGTATTAATAAATCAAAGTAGGAATCGTGTTATTGTACAAAATTTGATGTTCTGGAACCACATTGCTCTGTGTGCTAGTTTGTTGCAAATAGGAATTCTGTATGAGCATGTTCAGTGTTTGTTCAAGAGAACAGCATTATTTCTCCCCATAGTAACTATGCAAAGGTATACCAAAGCTATCATATTTTGTACTCATAAAACATCAAGGCAATTCTCACTGACCTCCATCACTCCCAATACTATAGCATGCAGCTTTTAAATTCCACAATCTTAGTCACAAGTTTACTTCAGTCTACATCTACAAAGTCCTCTAACTCCATTTCTCATTTTGAACCTTTAACTTTTACTGAGTCAAGATTATGGAGTGTTCAATTATCTCTTGATGCAGGGCTTTTCAACTAACAACCTCACACTTTGGAATAATTTCTTCACCCTCCTGCCTTGCTACATGGCATCCAACTTCTAAAATCTTCCTCAAAATCTGCATATTTATGTTTACCATTCAGTGACCTTCTCCAACTCTTCCCAAAATTCTTAGTTGTGTGCCCATCCCTGTTTTATTTTTAAAGTGTTTTGGTATGTTAAAATAGTCTAAGGAAGATCCAGCTTTGTTTCAAATGTTTGACTTGCTTTAAACTGATACGTTTTCAAACCTGTGTGAAAGAGTTTCTTCTTGTTGCATTTAGTGTAAAGAATCATATTGGTGGAATAGGTACAGGAAAATTCATTACATGTAGGATTACACATTAACGTTTGAGTCCACTTAATTTTAAATCCTTAATTTTAAAGTTAAAAATCACACAACACCAGGTTATAGTCCAACAGGTTTATTTGGAAGCACTAGCTTTCAGAGTACTGCTCCTTCATCAGGTGGTTGTGGAGTATAAGATCGTAAGACATCGAATTTATAGCAAAAGTTTACAGTGTGATGCAACTGAAATTATATATTGAAAAAGACCTGGATTGTTTGTTAAGTCTCTCATCTTTTAGAATGACCATGTTGGTTTCAGTTCTTTCATATATAAATCCCAGAACGTTACTCCTGGTGCTACGAGCTGCTGAGGGCAGGAGTAGGAGGACAGAGCAGATAAATGCATGGCTGAGAAGCTGGTGTATGGAAGAAAGATTCACATTTTTGGATCATTGGAATCTCTTTTGCGGTAGAAGTCATGCTAAATTGCCCGTAGTGTTAGGTAAGGGGTAGATGTAGGGGTATGGGTGGGTTGCGCTTCGGCGGGGTGGTGTGGACTTGTTGGGCCGAAGGGCCTGTTTCCACACTGTAAGTAATCTAATCTAAAAAAACTGACTACTATGGTTTTCCTCTGGTAGGTCATTCCCCCAGCAGTATCCAAAACAGTATACTTATTGCTGAGGGGAATGTCAACAGGGGATCTCTGCACTGTCTGTCTGTCCCCTTTCCTCCCCCTAACTGTAACCCATCTATCCTTGTCCTGAGCCTTAGGAGTAGACACACTTCAAACCAGCTTGCTGTCTGCCAGCACATTCCTGTGACCATGAAATCCTGTCCTTGCCCTCCCTACTCTCATCCTTCTGTGCACTGGAACTACATCTCAGGCTCCCATCCCCCTGCCAAGCTGGTTTAAACCCACCTGAATAGCACCAGCAAATTTCCCACCCAGGATATTGGTACCCCTCTGGTTCAAGTGAAGGCCGTCCTGTTTGTAGAGGTCCCACTTTCCCCAGAATGAGCCCCAATTATCCATGAACCTAAAACCCTCCCTCCTGCACCATCCCTGCAGCCACATGTTCAGCTAATATCTCTCCCTGCTCTTCACCTCACTATCATGTGGCATGGTTAACAAACCAGAGATAACTCTGTTTGTTTTAGCTCTCAGCTTCCATCCTAGCTCCCTGAAATCCTGCCTTAAATCCCTATACCTCTTTCTACCTATGTCATTGGTGCCTACATGGACAATGACTTGGGGCTGGTCCCTCTCTCCCTTCAGGACCCCAAAGACACGATCTGAGACATCACGGACCCTGGTACCTGGGAGGCAATACACCAGCCGCAAGTCTCGTTCATTCCCAACAGTCCTCCGATCTAACCCTCTAACTACTGAATCCCCAATGACTAACACTCTCCTCCTTTCCCTCCTTCCCTTCTGTGCAATAGGGACAGATTCTGTGCCAGAGACCTGCACCACACTGCATACCCCCCAACAGTATCCAAAACGGTATATTTGTTTTCCAGGGAAACGACCACAGGGGATCCCTGCACAACTGTTTTTTCCTCCTTCGAACAGTCACCCAGCTTTCTTCGTGCCTAGGAATAACTGCTTCCCTGTAACTCTTCCCTATCAAAGCCTCTGCCTCCCGAATGATCCAAAGTTCATCCAGCTCCCACTCCAGTTCCCTAAAGCGGTCTTGGAGGAGTGAGAGTTGGGTGCACTTCCGACAGATGTACTTGGATGGAACACTAATGGTGTCCCTCACCTGAAACAACTTGCAGGAGGAACATTCCTCTCTGTCTGCACTGCCATCCCTGATAGTCCCCTTCTCAGAATATGAAAAAAGAGAAGCTTACCTGATGTGTCCCTGGTGTTTAAGGTTAGAGGAGGTGGTTGGGTGGGAGGCCCCACAAAGGAAAGGTATCAGGTTTAGAAAACACTCACTTATATGGCTGAAGGGAAATAAAAAAAGTCCCTCCTTTCCCAGAAACCTCTAGTCTCCGATGTCAGATGTAAAGACTCAACTCAGTGACTCATCGCTCCCGACAGGGCCTGGTCCAAGCTCCTGCCCTTCGAGCTGCTGTAACTGCTGCTGTTGCTCCTGTTTGGGCCGCGGACATTACCCTGAGGAATTCCTGCACAAATATCCTGGAGCTGAGATGTCTGAACTCCAACAACCGCAACCATCTTCCTTTGTGTCAGGTATCACTCTAACCAGCAGATAGTTTGTCCCCTGATACCCACTGATTCTCTTTTTGCTAGCACTCCTTGATGCCACACTTGTTCAAATACAGCCTTGTTTTCTCGGGCTGTCCCTCTCACCTCCCCTCTGGAATTGAGCTCTTTCGTCCATGTTTGAACCAAGGCTGTAATGACGCCAGGAGCTGAGTGGCCCTGGCGGAGCCCAAACTGGGCATCACTGAACAGATCGTTCCTGAGCAGGTGCTACTTGACAGCGCTGTTGATGACACCTTCCATCACTTTACTGATGATCAGAAGTAGACCGACAGAGCGGTAATTAGCCGTGTTAAATATGTCCTGCTTTTTGTGTACAAGACATACCTAGGGAATTTTCCACATTGTCAGGTAGATGCTGGTGTTGTAATTGTAATGGAAGAGTTTGGCTAGGGACATGGCAAGTTCTGGAGCATAACTCTTTGGTACTACACAAAGGAAGATGGTTGCGGTTGTTGGAGTTTAGACATCTCAGCTCCAGGGCATTCTGCAGGAGTTCCTCAGGGTACTAAGCTTCTCTTTTATTGGTACTACTGCCAGAATGTTTTCAGGGCCCATAGCCTTTGCATTATCCAGTGTCTCCAATCATTTCTTGATATGATGTGGAGTGAATCGAATTGGCTGAAAACTGTTATCTGTGATGCTGGGGACCACTGGAAGAGGCTGAGATGAATCATCCACTTGGCACTTATGGCTGAAGATTGCTAAGAATGCTTCAGTCTTAGCTTTTGCACTAATACGTTGGGATCTTGAGGATGGGAATATTTGTGGAGCTACCTCCTCCAGTGAGTTATATAATTAACCATCACCATTCACAACAGAAGGTAGCAAGACTGCAGAGCATGGATCTGATTTATTAATTGTGGGATTGTCTGTCTATTACTTGCTGTTGCTTGGCATGCAGATTGTCCTGTTTGGTAGCTGCCCCAGGTAACACCTAATTTCTCTGCCTGATGCTACTCCTGGTAGGCCCTGCTGCACTCTCCACTGAACCAGAATTGATCCCCTGGCATGAAGGTAATGGTAGACTAAGGTATATGCCTGGCATGAGTTTGCAGATTGCAGATGGATGCCCAGTCTTGAATTGCTACATCTGTTTGAAGTCTGTCCCATTTAGCACAGTAATAATATCACACAACATGATGGAGGTTATTCTCAATGTGAAAGTGGGACTTTGTCTCCACAAGAACTGTGTGATGGTCATTCTTACCAACGCATCTGCAACCAGCAGATTGGTGAGAGCAGCTGAGGAGTGAAATCTGACCAGAACACATGGTGGAATATCCTAATAATTCATCTCATAAATTAGCTGTATCATTTCCTTTTGAGATTCTTGCAAGCGATGGCCTTATCAATAAAGTCGGTAACGTTCTGTATTGTGTAATTACATAAAACACTTTGAAACCGCTGATGATTGCAAAAGACACAGAGTAAATACAAGTTGTTCAATTATATTACATTGCTAGGATTGTCTTTGTTATATGATGAGAGATTCGAGTTGTAGGCAGACAATCTCTTTATCGGAACCAAGAGTTTTATAACATAGGGAAATATTAAGTCAGAGGCACAAGTTCAGATTTTTAACATTGTTGGAGACCCTCTCCACATAACAGAAGTAGGTTGAAATCCTAAGTTCCAAACCCACATTTCTCACTTTCACTGGGATGAGATTGCAGGGTGCACTGTGGTCCCAGCATTCTCAGTTTGTGAAGGCTGTTGTCTATTTAAATGAAATTGATACCAGAATCTCTTATTTCGAGAACCTAGAGTATGGAAACCAGGCCATAGCGGCTCTCTTCTCAGTACATTTCTTTTGGATAACCAGGTGTCCCTCTGGAGAGCCAACATATCCCTATGCATATAGTTTCAGGACATTCGTAGCCCATAGTGTTAGGTAAAAGGGTAAATGTAGGGAATGGGTGGGTTGTGCTTCGACGGGTCGGTGTGGTCTTGTTGGGCCGAAGGGCCTGTTTCCACACTGTAAGTAATCTAATCTAATTATTGGCGCAGGGTCAAGGTTCAGGTATCCTTTAAGGCTGGAGATCAGGGATCCTTTGTAGGGATGGACGGGATGTAGGGACGCAGATATCCTTTGGGGATGTCAGGTATTGTTTTGGATTAATAATATGAAGAAGATTGTGCACAAGAGGTGCATTGATGCACTTCTCTTTTTGCACTAGAAAAATGGCTGCAACTAATTGCAAAACCAAAACCTCTTCATCTCTCAGTAAGCTCCCTCTGAGTTTGGGAAAGGAGCCGGTTGGAATAACGTGCTGCTATATAAGATAGAAAGGTTTTGTTATGGACCAGTAGAGGAGTAACTTCAACAAAGTAATAAATAATAATATAGAATAAAGCTTTTCAAGACTGCAAGTTACTGGAAATAAATAGTTGTTTAATAGAAGATTAAATGAAGCTGCTTAAATGAAGTTGTAACATGAATTTGTTCATTTGACACATACAGTTACAATGAAGTAACGTTGCTCAAGGCAACAAGTAATTCATTTCATAGCTTGATCACTTTTTCTCTCCTATCCCACGCTTAAACAGGCTGCTCAACGGCAAAAACAGGGAAGCAACAGACAGACATCTAATTATCTTCATATGAGTGGCTTAACGGGTGAAATTTCAGGGCCTCAAAAGTTATATCCCTAGACTGGTGAATATGTATGAAATTATAAAGAACAGCCACAAGCATGATGGTATGAATGGCCTCATTCTATGATTCAATGAGCTGGGAGTGAGTGACAGTTGTAATCTATCCAAGAGACGCAGATTGTTCACCAACGGATAGTGTTTAGCTGGGAATTATTTACAATCAAACGTCCAGATGATGTACAAAAAATAGTATTTGGGCTGTAGAAATTTCTTGGGGTGCAGGCAGAAAAGGTAATGCAAAATCAACATTCCCTATATCTAGGAACCCCCAAACCAGTGCAAAGTTGTAATTCAGGCTTCAGCTATTAGTCTGGGCAGGCTAGGGCTTGAGTTGTGCCTTTGCAACTGGTTCGGTTTTCTGCAAAAACACGTTCCAAGTTACTCACTACGCTGGCATTCGTCTCAGTTGAGTTTGTGAATTGTGGGGCTGGGATTGAGGCATGTTGTGGAAGCTATGCTGATTGTGGTTGAGTTGAACGATCATCTTCCTTCCGGCTCCACATTTTATCTGGAAAGTGACTAATGCTCATCTCTTCCAGGATACCGTGTTCCTGAGATGGAGAGCCAAGCAGAGCACAGCCGATGTCAGTTCCATTCCTGGGTTCTCCAACTTTCTCAGGGGTCTTATAACACAAATTAAGTCCCCTCCTTCCATATTAAAGTCCTTTACAGCTATGTTTAGATGTATGGCACAGCACTGTACAACATGAAACATATTTAGCTGTCAGGAATTTATCAGGCAAATGTGGGAAATCTGGTCTAGTGTTGTTACAAAATATGATGATGTCAAAAGTAGTTTTGAAATTACATTGGTACACACATATTTAAGAAAGCCAGACTATCCACAATGTATGATATCCAAATTAAGTCTGCAAATTAAGTCTGGGGATTTACAGTTAAAACCTAAAAATAATTAATCCTTCTCTTTCATTATAAGGACATGATTTTAATGCCACAATTGATTGCAAAATGCCATCATATTAGCAGCTTGAGAAAAAGATGGCTTTAAAATTTTCTCTGTACTTTATATTTTTCATATTTATGTTCATAGTTATGGCAAATGTTTTAAAATGAATTGGTCTATTTCAGGTAAATATGGTGATTCCATTAATTACATCCCGATCTCTAATAAACCGAAAACCACAATTCCACTGGGATTTCATCTTTGTTTCTGATGTTTGCACGTTCCACCCATCTTACCCTAACATCAAGGTCATCTGTATTGTCTGCCTGCTCCACACTATTGCTTATATGACAGTGTTTTTGGAAACCTATGCTTTACGTATACGAAGGAAAATTTCGGCAGCTTTCTTTGAACAGCGAGAAGTCGAAAGAATCAACTATTTGCACCAAAAAATTTTGACAGATTCAGAACATCAATTTGAAAACAAGACTGCTGTCTTCTCTGTGTCCGAACAATGCAATGTGACCTTTGAATAGTAATGCAAAATATGACTGCTGTCTGCTGGCTGGCTTAGATTTTGAGAATCATATTAAAATATCAGAGGAGTAGAAATTAAATTTAAACATTTGGTGCGAATACTAACACTGCTCTTAGGTTAATGCTAGTTGGTGTCAGTACGAACACCCCATAGTATTGTACTGTGTTGAAACACTGTTACCTGTAGTACAGTGCAGAGCATGGTACAGAATTGGTACAGAAGAGTTGCACATATTATAAAGTCTGACTTGGCGGTGTTGACAGCACTAAATTATATATGGAGGTGCTGTCACAAAATTATTCTAATTGCACAAGATGTAAATCCTAAAAGCAGCCAAATAAACTTACCACAAACAAAATATTCAGTTCAACTTGGACAAAAGATTCCTTTTTCACTCCATAATACTGTATTCACTACTAGTTGGACTGACCACATGAAGAATCGAAAGGTTTCTGAAGAGTCCTAGAAATGGTCCCATAGCACCAAGCTTTATTTCTCCTTGCTAATAATCTACAAGAAACCACATTACATCACAGCAGAGACATTCCATCAGGCTCTCGAAAATAAGCAGTTAACAAGAGAGCTGATTGAGCTCGCTCCTTACAACATTGATAATATGATGTCCAAAATTTATTTAATTTTCCCAATGAGACAACCATAGAATTTACTTGAGTCTCTCCACTGATTCCTAAAGGCAACTAAGAGTAACATGCAATAAGTAACAATAGAATAACCACAATTATTCAATGCTGAACTACTATGGATCTATTATTCATTGCTTTACTGGTATCACGCTTTGTTTTAAAATGAGACTAAACTATTTTAATGTGTGTTGTATCTTCAACATTCAAAAAAAATTCAGCAAATGCTACAACTGTTTCTGTGCCGTTGTGTTTAGATTATGTAAAGTTTGAAACAACAATGGAAACCTAAAGCTGGCTGACAAAAAGAATTAGACAATATTCTTGCATTGGGCAAAAGTGAGGACTGCAGATGCTGGAAAGCAGAGTTTAGATCAGAGTGGTGCTGGAAAAGCACAGCAGGTTAGGCAGCATCCGAGGAGCTGGAAAATCGACATTTCAGGCAAAAGCCCTTCATCAGGAATAGAGGCAGGAAGCCTCCAAGGTGGAGAGATAAATAGGGGGTGGTGGCATTAACTGATCAGTCATTGGCAAGTGTGAGGTTATCCATTTTGGACCAAAGATTCCTTGGGGGTGCTTCCTTGATGGTATGAAGTTAAACACAAATGGATGTCCAAAGAGACTTGGGGGTTTAGATGCATACATCTTTAAAATGCCACAAACAGGAGTAGAAAATAATTAATAAGACTAATGGAATCCTAACCTTTATTTCTGAAAGACAAGGATGCAGAAATTATGCGGCTGTTTTACAAAAACTTGGTTAGACCCCTGTAGTGATTGGGACCAGGTTGACTTTGTTAACCATAAGGTTCCCAATTGGCCCTGGTTTACAATCTCAATTACGAACCTCATAGGTCACCCAATCACCACAAATCCATTTGGAGTATTGTGAGCAGATCTGGGCACCACAGTTTAGGAAGGATATATTGGCCTTGGAGACAGTACATGTGGGTCGACAAGGGGACTTCAGTGGTTAAGTTATGAGGAGGGATTTCACAGATGAGGTCTGAATTATTTTTCTGCAGAATTCAGAAGGTTAAGGGATGATCTGATCGAACTCTTCAAGATATTAGCAGGAAAAGGCAGGGTAGACAAAGAAAAACTGGTTGGGGATTCTAGAACTAGGAGTATAGTTCAAAAATTAGTGCTAGTCCATTCAGGAGAGATGTGAGGAAACATTTGCCCAGACAACGGGTGGTAGAGGTTTGGAACTCTCTTCCACAAATGGCAGTGGATGCTGAATGTAGTTGTTAATTTTAAATCTGAGAAATTTTTTTTTTATTTGCAGAAGTATTAAGGGATATGGGCCAAAGGTAGGTAGACAAGGTTAGGCCAGACGAGCC
Organism: Chiloscyllium plagiosum; assembly: GCF_004010195.1. Taxonomy (NCBI): domain Eukaryota; kingdom Metazoa; phylum Chordata; class Chondrichthyes; order Orectolobiformes; family Hemiscylliidae; genus Chiloscyllium; species Chiloscyllium plagiosum. The sequence continues at coordinate 49,068,451 of NC_057729.1, forward strand.
ATGACTTCATTGAATGACAGAACAGATTCAAGAGGCTGAATGGCCTATTCTTGTTCCAATGTCCGTATATTCAGTATAAACGTTAGGAGTTCTGCACTGCTTGCTATCGCCAGAAGCCCTAAGTTGCGTTTTTTTTATTATTCATAAGCAGTTTGGAACTTGCCGTGGAAAATTAACATTTTTTGATTACTACTTATTGGAAAGTTGCCCATGTATGTGGGTGCGCCTGTGTGAAAACAATACTATCTCTGTCATAGCAACAGCAATTAAGTTTTCCAATAAACTTTTTCAATGAGCACTAGATGTGAAGTGTATTGGAGATTTATTTCTGTGTCATTATTACATTACACCTGTTCACAGCATCTGCCACTGTTGTCTGGGAGATTCTCGGTTGTGTTACATAAGTACTGAGGATTGCCAGTCACTGGCAAGGAACATTATCACTCTTTCTATAAAAGCAGGTATGGTATGGTAGTGTCCAAGGAGAAGGAGAATCAACGTTTCGGGCATAAGCCCTTCTTCAGGAAGGCTTATGCCCAAAACGTCGATTCTCCTTCTCCTTTGATGCTGCCTGACCTGCTGCGCTTTTCCAGCAACACATTTTTAAGCTCTGATCCCCAGCATCTGCAGTCCTCACTTTCTCCATGGCATGGTAGTGATCACATTTTGTGACTAAGAATCACAAAATGAATTCAAGCCCCTCCATGGCAGTCATGGACTGGAAAGAGAGATATTCTGATATCTCCAATACCCATTTTCCTTCTGTTGGTAGTTAAATGTTGACAAAAGGTTGATGTATGTTAGACCATGAGACCATCAGACATAGAAGCAGAAATTAGGCCATTCAGCCCATCGAGTTTGCTCTGCCATTCAATCATGGCTGATAAGTTTCTTAACCCAATTCTTCCACTTTCTCCCCGTAACCCTTGAATCCCTTGACAATGAAGAATCTATCTATGTCAGTCCACAATATATTCAATGACCTAGCCTCCACAGCATTCTGTGGCAATGAATTCCATAGATTCACCACTCTATGGCTGAAGACATTTCTCCTTATCTCTGTTTTAAAAGTTATTCCCTTTAATCCAAGGCTGTGCCCTCTGGTACTAGTCTCTCCTAGCAATCTTCCCAACATCTACTCTGTCCAGGCCATTCAGTACTTTGTAACTTACAGTTAGGTTCCTGTGGCCCCGCCTCCTCGCAGCACCTCATCCTTCTAAACTCCATTGAGTATAGACACAGAGTCATCAAACATTCCTCATATGTTAAACTTTTCATTCCTAGGACCATCCTCATGAACCTCCCCTAAACATGCTCCAAGGCCAGTACATCCTTCCTGAGATATAGAATAGAATCCCTACAGTGTGGAAACAGGCCCTTTAGCGCAATAAGTCCATACCAAATCTCCAAAGTGTATCCCACCCAAACCCATTCCCCTACACTGTTACTCTACATTTACCCCTGACTAATGCACTTAACCTTCACATCCCTGAACACTATGGGCAAGTTATCATGGTCAATTCACCTAAGTTGCACATCTTTGAATTGTGGGAAGAAACCGGAGCATCCAGAGGAAACCGACGCAGACACGGGGAGAATGTGCAAACTCCACACAGACAGTCACCTGAGGCTGGAATCGAAACCGGGTCCTTGGCAGCAATGGTAACCACTGAGCCAATGTGCCACCCCCAAAGGGGGCCCAAAACTGCACACAATACTCCAAATGTGGTCTGACCAGAGCCTTATAGAGCCTCAGGAGTACATCCCTGCTTTTATATTCAAGTCCTCTTAAAATAAATGCCATCATTGCATTTGTCTTTCTAACTGCTGACTCAACCTGCAAGTTTACCTTGAGAGAATCCTGGACTAGAACTCCCAAGACTCTTTGCAATTCAGACTTCTGAATCTTCTCCCCATTTAGAAAATAGTCCCTGCCTCTATTCTTTCTACCAAAGTGCATGACCTCACACTTCCCCACATTGTCCTCCATCTGTCACTTCTTTGCCCACTCTCCTTATCTGTCCAAATCCTTCTGCAGCCTCCCCATCTCCTCAATGCTACCTGCCCCTCTAACTCTCTTTGTATCATTTGCAAACTTAGCCAGAATGCCCTCAGATTCTTCATCTAGATCATTAATGCATAAAGCGAAAAGTTGTCATTCCCAACACTAAGCCTTGTGGAACACTACTTGAGTACCATCCTGAGAAGGATCCTTTTATCCCACTCTCGGCTTTCTGTCAGACAGCCAAGCTTCCATCCATACCAGCACCTTGCCTCTAACAACATGAGCCTTTATCTTACTCAGCAGCTTCCTATGCAGCACCCTGTCAAAGGCATTCTTGAAGTCCAGGTAAATAACATGAATTGGCTCTATTTGGTCAAACCTGCTTGGTACTTAGTCACAGAGTAATAGAGATGTACAGCATGGAAACAGACTCGTCGGTCCAACGTGTCCATGCCAACAAGATATCCCAACCCAATCTAGTCCCACCTGCCAGCACCCGGCCTATATCCCTCCAAACTCTTCCTATTCATATACTCATCCAAATGCCTCTTAAATGTTGCAATCGTGCCAGCCTCCACCATTTCCTCTGGCAGTTTATTCCATGCACGTACCACCCTCTGCATGAAAAAGTTGCCCCTTAGGTCTCTTTTATATCTTTCCCCACTCACACTAAACCCATGCCCTCTAGTTCTGGACTCCCCCACCCCAGGGAAAAGACTTTGCCTATTTACCCTATCCATGGCCCTTATAATTTTGTAAACCTCTATAAGGTCACCCCTCAGCGTCCGACACTGCAGGGAAAACAGCCCCAGTCTGCTCAGCCTCTCCTTATAGCTCAAATCTTCCAACCCTGGCAACATCCTTGTAGATCTTTTCTGAACCCTTTCACATTTCACATCTTTCCAATAGGAGGGAGACCAGAATTGCACGCAATATTCCAACATTGGCCTATCCAATGTCCTGTACAGCCGCAACAGGACCTCCCAACTCCTGTACTCAATACTCTGACCAATAAAGGAAAGCATATCAAACCCCGCATTCACTATCCTATCTACCTGCGACTCCACTTTCAAGGAGCTATGAACCTGCACTCCAAGGTCTCTTTGTTCAGCAATACTCCCTAGGACCTTACCATTAAGTGTATAAGTCCTGCTAAGATTTGCTTTCCCAAAATGTAGCACCTCGCATTTATCGGAATTAAACGCCATCTCCCACTTCTCAGCCCATTGGCCCATCTGGTCAAGATCCTGTTGTAATCTGAGGTAACCCTCTTCGCTGTCCACTACACCTCCAATTTTGGTGTCATCTGTAAACTTACTAACTGTACCTCTTATGCTCGCACCCAAATCTTTTATGTAAATGACAAAAAGTAGAGGACCCAACACCGATCCTTGTGGCACTCCACTGGTCATAGGCCTCCAGTCTGAAAAACAACCCTCCACCACCACCCTCTGTCTTCTACCTCTGAGCCAGTTCCGTATCCAAATGGCTAGTTCTCCATGAGATCTAAGCTTGCTAATCAGTCTCCCATGGGGAACTTTGTCGAATGCCTTACTGAAGTCCATATAGATCACATCTACTGCTCTGCCCTCATCAATCCTCTTTGTTACTTCTTCAAAAAACTCAATCAAGTTTGTGAGACATGATTTCCCACGCACAAAGCCATGTTGACGATCCCTAATCAGTCCTTGCCTTTCCAAATACATGTACATCCTGTCCCTCAGGATTCCCTCCAACAACTTGTCCACCACCGAGGTCAGGCTCACTGGTCTATAGTTCCCTGGCTTGTCCTTACCACCCTTTCTGAAACAGTGGCATCACATTAGCCAACCTCCAGTCTTCCGACAACTCACCTGTGACTATCGATGATACAAATATCTCAGCAAGAGGCTCATCAATCACTTCTCTAGCTTCCCACAGAGTTCTTGGGTACACCTGATCAGGTCCTGGGGATTTATCCACTTTTAACTGTTTCAAGATATCCAGCACTTCCTCCTCTGTAATATGGACATTTTGCAAAATGTCACCATCTATTTCCCCACAGTTTATATCTTCCATATCCTTTTCCACCATAAATACTAATGCTAAATATTCATTTAGTATCCCCCCCATTTTCTGTGGCTCCACACAAAGGCCGCCTTGCTGATCTTTGAGGGGCCCTAATCTCTCCCTATTTACCCTTTTGTCCTTAATATATTTGTAAAAACCCTTTGGATTCTCCTTAATTCTATTTGCCAACACTATCTCATGTCCCCGTTTTGCCCTCCTGATTTCCCTCTTAAATATACACCTACTTTCTTTATACTCTTCTAAGGATTCACTCGATCTATCCTGTCTATAGCTGACATATGCTTCCTTTTTGTCTTAACCAAACCCTCAATTTCTTTTGTCATCCAGCATTCCCTATACCTCCCAGCCTTCCCTTTCACCCTGACAGGAATATACTTTCTCTGGATTCTTGTTATCTCATTTCTGAAGGTTCCCCATTTTCCAGCCTTCCCTTTACCTGCAAACATCTGCCTCCAGTCAGCTTTCAAAAGTTCTTGCCTAATACCGTCAAAATTGGCCTATCTCCAATTTAGAACTTCAACTTTTAGATCTGGTCTATCCTTTTCCATCACTATTTTAAAACGAATAGAATTATGGTCGCTGGCCCCAAAGTACTCCCCCACTGACACC
>NC_057729.1:49073604-49092798 GCF_004010195.1 Chiloscyllium plagiosum
ATTGTCTTGTATGCACTTAAAAAATTCCTCTCCATCTAAACCTTTAACATTATGGCAGTCCCAGTCTATGTTTGGAAAGCTAAAATCCCCTACCATAACCATCCTATTATTCTTACAGATAGCTGAGATCTCCTTACAAGTTTGTTTCTCAATTTCCCTCTGACTATTAGGGGGTCTATAATACAATCCCAATAAGGTAATCATCCCTTTCTTATTTCTCCGTTCCTCAAAGGATTCTAGCAGATTTGTCAGACATGACCTCCCCTTGATGAAACCACGCTAACTTTACTCTATTTTACCATACACTTCTATGTATTTAGACATCTCATCCTTCACAATGGATTGCAGGATCTTACCCACAACTGAGGTTAAGTTAATCACTCTGTAATATTCCGCCTTTTGACTTATTCCCTTTTTAAACAGGGGTGTCACGTTAGTGATTTTCCAGTCCTCTTTGACCCTCCCTGATTCTAGCGATTCCTGAAAGATAACTACTAACACCTTCGCTATCTCTTCAGCTATCTCCCATAAAACTCTGAGGTATACTGCATCTAGTCCATGTGATTTATCCACCTTCAAGCCACTCAGTTTTTCTAGCACCTTCTCCTTGGTGATGGCCACCATACTCAGCTCTGTCTCCTCACTCTCTTGAATGTTTGGGATATTATTTGTGCCTTCCATGAAAACTGACACAAAGTAATTATTCAGTTCCTCGGCCATTTTCTTGTTCCCCACTACTATCTCTCCAGCATCACTTTCCAGTGCCCAATGTCCACTTTTGCCTCTTTTGCCCTTTATATATCTAAAGAAACTCTTGCAATCTTCCTTTATATTACTAGCTAGCTTACCTTCATATTTAATCTTCTCCCCCTTTATTTCTTATTTTGTTGCCCTCTGTTGATTTTGCATGCTTCCCAATCCTCTAGTTTTCCACTGCCCTCTGCCACACTATATGTTTCCTCTTTTGCTTTTATGCTGTCCCTGACTTCCCTGGTCAGCCATGGTTGCCTCATCCCCCCTGTACCATGCTGATTTTTCCTCGGAATGAATCTCTTCTGTGTCTCCTGAATTGCTCTCAGAAACTCCTGCCATTGCTGTTCCACTGTCTTTCCTGATCAGCTCCTCTCCCAGTCAATTCTACCCAGCTCCTCCCTCATGCCTCTGTAGTTTCCTTTATTCAGCTGAAACACCATTACTTCTGATTCTATCTTCTCCCTCTCAAATTGTAGAGTTCCTTCACCTTAAGCTCCCTTATCAAGTATGCCTCATTGCACAACACTAAATCCAATATTGCCTCTTCCCTAATGGGCTTCACCACAAGCTGCTCCAAAAAGCCATCTCATAAACATTTTACAAATTCCTTTTTTTGCAATCCACTACCAACCTGATTTTCCCAGACTACCTGCGTATTGAAATGATCACTGTAACTTTGCCTTTCCTACATATCTTTTCTATCTCCTGGTGCATCTTGTGCCCCAGCTCCTAACTACTGTTTGGAGGCCTGTGTATAACTCCAACTATGGATTCTTTCACCTTTGCGATTCCTCAATTCTACTCATTCAAAATCCACACTATCTGACCCTACTTTGTTTCTTCTTCTTGAATTAATTTCATCTCTTTCTCATAAGGCAACCCCATCCCCTCTGCCCACCTGCCTATGTTTTCGATAGGATGTGTATATCTTTGAATATTCAGTTCACAATCCTGATCTCCTTGCAGCCATGTCTCCGTGATGCCCACCATGTCATAGCTGCCAATTGTGATCTGCGCCACAAGCTCACTTACCTTATTCCTTATACTGTGTGCATTTAAATATAACACCTTCAGTCCTGTATTGACCATCCCTCTTCTCATTGGCGTTCATTTGTCCAGTAAGCTTGAAGTTTGATTGCTAACCCTTTCCATACACTGTGTCCTATTTGTGTCTGTGCTGGAGATATTAATAACCTCTCCTGAGTTCCACACTCTTACTTCCTCCTTTAATTCGGGTTTTCTAATTTCCCCTATAACTGAACACTCCCCCCTCCACATTTAGTTTAAAGCCCTGTAACAACTCTAGTTATGCGATTCGCCAGGATTATGGTCCCAACACGATTCAAATGAAAACTGTCCCATCAGAACAGGTCCCTTCTTCCCCAGTACTGGTTCCAATGTCCCATGAATTCAAACCCATTTCTCCTACAGCAACCTTTGAGCCATGCGTTTATCTGCTTCATCTTATTGACCATGTGCCAATTAGCTCATGGTTCAGGTAGAAATAGAACATAGAACATCAAATATTACAGTGCTGTACAGGCCCTTCAGCCCTCAATGTTGTGCCGACCTGTGGAACCAATCTGAAGCCCATCTACACTATCCCATTCTCATCCATATGCTTATAAATGCCCTTAAGATTGGCGAGTCTACTACTGTTGCAGACAGTGCGTTCCACGCTCCAACTACTCTCTGAGTAAAGAAACTATCTCTCACATCTGTCCTATACCTATCACCCCTCAATTTAAAGCTGTGTCCCCTCATGCTAGTCATTGCCATCTGAGGAAAAAGGCTCTCCCTGTCCACCCTATCTAAATCTCTGACTATCTTATATGTCTCAATTAAGTCACCTCTCAACCTTCTTTTCTCTAACGAAAACAGCTTCAAGTCCCTCAGCCTTTCCTCGTAAGACCTCCCCTCCATGCCAGGCAACATCTTAGTAAATCTCCTCTGAACCATTTCCAAAGCTTCCACATCCTTCCTATAATGCGGTGACCAGAACTGCGTGCAATACTCCAAATGCGGCCGCACCGGAGTTTTGTACAGCTGCAGCATGATCTCACGGTTGTGAAATTCAATCCCTCTACCAATAAAAGGTAATACACCGTATGGCTTCTTAACAACCCTATCATCCTGGGTGGCAACCTTTAAACATCTATGTATATGGACACTGAGATCTCTTTGCCCATTTACACTACCAAGAGTCTTACCATTAGCCCAGTATTCTGCATTCCTGTTACTCCTTCCAAAGAGAATAACCTCACACTTTTCTGCATTAAACTGCATTTGTCACCTCTCAGCCTAGCTCTGCAGCTTATCCATGTCTCTCTGTAACCCATAACATCCTTCATCATTATCCACAACTCTACTGACCTTGGTGTCATCCACAAATTTACTAACTCATGCCCTCTATGCCCTCATTCAGGTCATTTATAAAAATGACAAGCAACAGTGAATCCAAAACAGATCCTTGTGGTACTCCACTAGTAACTGAAATCCAAGATGTATATTTCCCATCAACCACCACCCTCTGTCTTCTTTCAGCTAGCCAATTTCTGATCCAAATCGCTAAATCACGGTCAATTCCATGTCTCTGTATTTTCTGCAATAGCCTTATGTGGGGAACCTTATCAAATGCCTTACTGAAATCCATATAAACCACCTGTATAATTGCTTTACCCTCATCCACTTGTTTGGTCACCTTCTCAAAAAACTCATTAAGGTTTGTGAGGCACACCCTACCCTTCACAAAACTGTGCTGACTATCCCTAATCAACTTATTCCTTTCTAGATGATTATAAACCCTATCTCTTCTAACCCTTTCCAACACTTTACCTATAACAGAAGTAAGGCTCATAGGTCTATAATTTCCAGGATTGTCTCTACTCCCCTTCTTGAACAAGGGAACAACATTTGCTATCCTCTAGTTTTCTGGCACTATACCTGTAGACAATGATGACATTAAGATCAAAGACAAAGGCTCAGCAATCTCCTCCCTGGCTTCCCAGAGAATCCTAGGATAAATCCCATCTGGCCCAGTGGGCTTAACTATTTTTACTCTTTCCAGAATTGCTAACACACACCTCAAACCCATCTAGTTTAGTAGCCTATTTCTCAGTATTCTCCTCGACCACATTGTCTTTTCTAGTGCGAATACTGACGAAAAGTATTCATTTAGCACTTCCCCATCTACTCTGACTCCACGCACAACTTCCCACTACAGTGCTTGATTGGCCCTAATCTTACTCTAGTCATTATTTTATTCCTGATATACCTAGAGAAAGCCTTAGGGTTTTCCTTAATCCTATCCGCCAGCAATTTCTCACATCCCCTCCTGGCTCCTCTTAGCTCTCTCTTTCGGTCTTTCCTGGCTAGCTTGTAACGCTCAAGCGCCGTAACTGAGCCATCACGTCTCGTCCTGACATAGGCCTTCTTCTTCCACTTGATAAGAGATTCAATTTCCTTCGTAAGCCACAGCTCCTGCAGTAGCTGATCCTTGAATAAGTTCCGCATTTTAACTGTGCCCATCCCCTGCAGTTTCCTTCCCCATCCAATGCTTGTTAAATCTTGTCTAATTGCATCGTAATTGCCTTTCCACCAGCTATACCTCTTGCCCTGTGTTATATACCTATTCCTTTCCATCACTAAAGTAAACATAACCCAATTATGGTCACTATCACCAAAGTGCTCACCAACCTCCAAATCTAACACCTGGCCGGGATCATTACCCAGTACCAAATCTAATGCAGCTTTGCCCCTTTTTGGCCTGTTTACATACTGTGTCAGGAAACCCTCCTGCACACAATGGACAAAAACTGACTCATCTAAAGTACCTGAACTGTAGTATTCCCAGCCAATATTTGGAAAGTTAACAACTACCCTGTCACTCTCGCTCCTATCGAGGATCATCTTTACTATCCTATCCTCTACATCTCCATTTGGAGGCCTAGAGAAAACTCCCATCAAGATAACCTCTCCTTTTCTGAGACCATTACCCTTTTGGTTCTGCTTTGTAATTTAGCTCCTAGCTGTTCATACTCCCTTAGCCGAATCTCTGCCCTAGTTTTATCTATGTCATTGGTACACACAAGGACCATGACCACTGGATTTTCCCCCTCCCACTCCAGGTTCCTCTGCAGCCCAGATGAGATTACTAGATTACTAGATTACTTACAGCGTGGAAACAAGCCCTTTGGCCCAACAAGTCCACAGCAACCCCCGAAGCGCAACCCACCCAGACCCATTTCTCTACATTTACCCCTTCACTTAACACTATGGGCAATTTAGTATGGCCAATTCACCTAACCTGCACATTTTTGGATTGTGGGAGGAAACCGGAGCACCCGGAGGAAACCCACGCAGACATGGGGAGAATGTGCAAACTCCACAGAGAGAGTTGCCTGAGGCCCGAGATATCCTGGACTTAAGCACCAGGCAGGTAACACAACCTTCAAGACTCTCAATCCTGGTCACAGAGAACATAAATATGCTATCCCCAAATACAACATTTCTCTTCTGTCCCCCCACTTGACTGGCTCCCTGCATCATTCCAGCAGACTTGTCAGTCGGTGCTGCGGTCAGTCAGCTCATCTTCCCTGTAGTCCCCATTCCAGTCCACACAGGAACCTGTGGGACAAGGACAGAGGCTGAGGCTCCTGCATCTCTACCTCCTGGACCCCTCTCCCTGCCTCACTCACAGCCATACCCTCCTGTCCCTGACCAATGGCCAAATTCAAGTTAGTTAGTCTGAGGGATGTGACTGTCTCCTGAAACCCAGCATCCAGGTAACTCTCCCCCTCTCTGATGTATCACAATGTTTGAAGCTCAGACTCCAGCTGATCGAATTTGAGCCAGTGTTCTTCCAGCAACCAACAGTTATTACAGACATGGTCACTGGGAATCACAATGGGGTCCATCAGCTCCCACATTATGCAGAAACAAGACATCACCTGACCCTCCATCCTTATTTTACTTAATTAGTTTTGAATTTTTTAAACATCTTAACTGTGTTTCTATCTCTGCCTATGCAAGTTGTAACCTATAAATTAACAAGATTCAATTTAATACAGATTCAAATTTACCAGACCCCTTATCAGACTATCAAATCACAGCCCTTCTGTGACATCACTTCCCATGTTCCCCCTCAGGATCAGAAACTCTTACCTTCCCAGACTGCTCTCCATTCACTCCTGCTCACCTCCAGTCCTGAAGAGCCAGTGTTCCCAAAACCCTGTTGGCACTGGATCAGTCTCAAAGTCACCATTCACAGATTTTCATTGATTTAAACAAGGGTTATTAATTATTCACACATACCCCAGAAAGGTTATGCCACACCAGTTACAACCATACATCCAGGAAACATACAAATTAAAGAAGCTAGTTTATTCTACATGTGTTAGAACCACAGTGGTCAGCAGTTCAATTGAGTTTGACAGTCTAGTGATGGAGAGAACTTTTCCCAATTTGGACAGGTACATTCAGTTGGTGAAATAACTGCACAGAAGCAAGTTTCCCATCACCAAGTTCTGCTTTGTTTCCATGTGCACAGTACATTGGCTGTGGCAAGCCAGCTCAGAATCAATCCCTGCAGTGAGGATACTTTCTGGATTCCCTGTTTATTTTTTTTTCTCTTTTTTTGGACACTGGTCCAGCTCCCTCAAGAGCCAGCACTCAGAGTGAACTTCCCTGTTTATCTCTGTCAGCCAGGGCCCCCTGATGGGCCCAGGTTAATAACCCCAATTAGGGATCTCATAGTCAATAAGATCCATCTGGTTCCAATCACTAGACATGTATTGGTCAAATCCGAATTAAGTCCTTTGAAGTAAAGCCTATTCAACTGATTGTGTAAAAAGAGGTTCATCTAACTATTAATCGAGGTTTCCAATTTCTTATAGGTTTACTTGGAGCTTTTCAGATACATGGATAAAAACAATGATTGCAGATGATGGAAACCAGATTCTGCATTAGTGGTGCTGGAAGAGCACAGCAGTTCAGACAGCATCCGAGGAGCAGTAAAATCGACATTTCGGGCAAAAGCCCTTCATCAGGAATAAAGGCAGAGAGCCTGAGGTGTGGAGAGATAAGCTAGAGGAGGGTGGTGGGTGGGGGGGGGGGGGGTTGGGTGGGTGAAGAAAGTAGCATAGAGTACAATAGGTGAGTGGAGCAGATAAAGGGGGCGCAGTGGTATTCTGGCGCACTGACCTCTACACCGCTGAAGCCAAACGCCAACTCGAGGACATCTCTTCCTACCGCCCCTCGACCATGACCCCAACTCCCATCACCAAACCATCATCTCCCAGACCATACAGAACCTCATCACCTCAGGAAATCTCCCACCCACAGCTTCCAACTTCATAGTCTGGGAACCCCGCACTGCCCAGTTCTACCTCCTTCCCAAGATCCACAAGCCTGACTACCCCGGCCGACCCATTGTCTCAGCATGCTCCTGCCCCACTGAACTCATCTCTACATACCTCGAGACTGTCCTATCCCCCCCAAGTCCAGGAACTCCCCATATATGTTCGAGACACCACCCATGCCCTCCACCTCCTCCAAGACTTCCGTTTCTTCGGCCCCCAACACCTCATCTTCACCATGGATATCCAATCCCTCTACACCTCCATCCGCCATGACCTGGGCCTCCAAGCCCTCTGTTTTTTCCTCTCCCGACGTCCCCAACAGTACCCTTCCACCGACACTCTCATTCGTTTGGCCGAACTGGTCCTCAGCCTTAACAATTTCTCCTTCAAATCCTCCCACTTCCTCCAGACCAAAAGGGTAGCCATGGGCACACGTATGGGCCCCAGCTATGCCTGCCTCTTTGTTGGCTACGTAGAACAGTCAATCTTCCGTAACTACACTGGCACCACTCCCCACCTCTTCCTCTGCTACATTGATGACTGCATTGGTGCCACCTCGTGCTCCCGCAAGGAGGTTGCGCAATTCATCAACTTCACCAACACATTCCACCCTGACCTTAAATTTACCTGGACATCTCTGACACCTCCCTCCCCTTCCTGGACCTCTCCATCTCCATTAATGACGACCGACTTGACACTGACATTTTTTACAAACCCACCGACTCCCACAGCTACCTGGATTACACCTCTTCCCACCCTATCTCTTGCAAAAATGCCATCCCGTATTCCCAATTCCTCCGCCTCCGCCGTATCTGCTCCCAGGAGGGGCGGTTCCACCATAGAACACACCAGATGGCCTCCTTCTTTAGAGACCGCAATTTCCCTTCCCACGTGGTTAAAGATGCCCTCCAATGCATCTCATCCACATCCCGCACCTCCGCCCTCAGACCTTCCAATCGTAACCAGGACAGAACGCCCCTGGTGATCACCTTCCATCCTACCAACCTTCGCATAAACCAAATCATCCGCCGACATTTCCGCCACCTCCAAACAGACCCCACCACCAGGGATATATTTCCCTCCCCACCCCTCTCCGCCTTCCGCCAAGACCGTTCCCTCCGTGACTACCTGGGCAGCACGACGCCCCCCTACAACCCACCCTCCCATCCTGGCACCTTCCCCTGCCACCACAGGAATTGTAAAACTTGCGCCCCCACCTCCTCCCTCACCTCCATCCAAGGCCCTAAAGGAGCCTTCCACATCCATCAAAGTTTTACCTGCACATCCACTAATATCATTTATTGTATCCGTTGCTCCCGTTGCGGTCTCCTCTACATTGGGGAGACTGGGCGCCTCCTACAGAGTGCTTTAGGGAACATCTCCAGGACACCCGCACCAATCAACCACACCGCCCTGTGGCCCAACATTTCAACTCCACCTCCCACTCTGCCGAGGACATGGAGGTACTGGGCCTCCTTCACCACCGCTCCCTCACCACCAGACGTCTGGGGGAAGAACGCCTCATCTCCCGCCTCGGAACACTTCAACCCCAGGGCATCAATGTGGACCTCAACAGTTTCCTCATTTCCCCTTCCCCCACCTCACCCTAGTTCCAAACTTCCAGCTCAGCGCTGTCCCCATGACTTGTCCTACCTGCCTATCTTCTTTTCCACCTATCCACTCCACCCTCTCCTCCCTGACCTATCACCTTCATCCCCTCCCCCACTCACCTATTGTACTCTATGCCACTAATCCAGCTATTCAGATACATGTTGGTGGACACGATGAAAAGACTAAGTCATGAGATTCTTGAAAGGCAAGATGGCACATCTTTTCTATGCAAACCAGGACAGAACTGATACAATTAATGGTAGGGCCCTAGGAAATGTTGCCGAATAAAGAGACCTTAGGGTGTAGGTACATAGTTCCTTGAAAGTGGAGTCGCAGGTAGACAGGTTAGTAAAGAAGGCACAAAAACAGAGGTTGCTGGAAAAGATCAGCAGGTCTACCAGCATCTGTGAAGAGAAATTATAATTAACATTTCGGGTCCATTGAACCTTCCTCAGAACTGGTGAAGAAGGCATTTGGCATGTTTGCCTTCATTGGTCAGAACATTGAGTATTGGAGTTTGGAGGTCATGTTGTGACCGTACTGGACATTGGTGAGGCCACTTTTAGAATATTGCATACAATTCTGGTCACCCTTCTATGAGAAGGATGTTGTTAAACTTGAGAGGGTGCAGAAAAGATGTACAAGGCTGTTGCCAGCACCGGAGGGTTTGAGCTATAGGGAAATGCTGAATAGGCTGGGGTTGTTTTCACTGGAGCATTAGAGGATGAGGGGTGACCTTATAAAATCATGGAGGGGCATGGACAGGGTGAATGGTCAAGGTCATTTTCCTTGGGTGGGGTAGTCTAAAACATCAAAATAGGTGCCGTAGTGGACAGTAAAGAAGATCATCTCAGAGTACAACGGGACCTTATCAGATTGGCAAATGGGCTGAGGAGTGGCAGATGGAGTTTTATTTAGATAAATGTGAGGTGTTGCAGTTTGGTAAGGCTAACTAAGACAGGACTTATGCACTTAATGGTAGGGTCCTGAGGAGTATTGCTAAATAATAAAAATTTTGAAACTGACACCACAAGTTAATTTCTGCAATCTGATATAATCTGCAGTTTGCATTTCCTTCTGTTTAGTTTTTCTTGTTAATAAACTCAGGACACACCGTTGTGAAATATTGTTTAACAGATTGCAGCCTAAAGTAGAAGCTATAAGCATTTGCACTGAAGTATACTGTCCCAAATCAATTTGTACAAAAAGACCACGTTTTGCTTCAGAAAGCAGATGTATTCAAAAAAGGTCTGCAATTGCCTTAAGTTCAGAAGGTCGAGGAGTGATCTATATAAAGTCTATATGAAGAAAACCTTTCCAATTCAGGTCGATATCAAACAGTAAGAGTGGGAGAAATTTCTGGTCAGCTTTGTAAGGGAAAGAAAATTAAAGACTCTACCATCACTATCCATAGCTCCAGGCTACAACAAGTTTTACACATGAGCCTGATGGAATTTTGTGCTATTCGGGCATAAAGGGAGAAATGTACAAATGAAAGAGTGGATGAATAAAGTTGAGGCTTATCAGGTTTGATCTAATAGAACACAGATGACCAAACTTTCTGAAGCTGGGAAAAGTTATGTTGTGGCAATTTGGTTAAAGGACCTCAGCGTTTGCCACATGCTGGCACACGATGCAGATGTCAGATTGGCATTGGGCACATACCACCTCACCTCACGATACATCTCTAATCCACTTAAAGTATGGTTTTGCAGTTCAGTATTTGATAATATCAACACAGTAGAGAGACTCAAGAAACGGACAATCTTTACAGACACATTTTAAATACTATTGCATGCTTTTTTAAATACTGCCTCCCCATTCCCTCACTCATATGTTCCCTACCCAGTCAACCCTCAGACACTCACTCATGCCCTCACATCCAACACACCCACCCACTCATGTGCTCCCACCCATCTTACTCACTCACTCGTACAAGCCCTTCCTTCCCACTGAATCACATCCACTGACACCTCCCTCCTACTCCGAACCCCCCTGTTATCCGGATTTCCGCTGTGTGCCCTCATGTGGCATTGGAGAGAAGCTACTATCAGGACCAAATTCCAACCATCACCAGGGCACCTCCCTGGCCCAGGTTAATCTCCCCATTTTAACAACCACCACATTTCAATTATCTGTAGGTCTTCACTTTCTCTATAAAAAAATTACGCATGCAACTTGCAAGTCATGATTTAGCCACCCATAGAATGTTGGAATAGGCAAAAAGTGCTGACTTGATCTTGTTACTGTGCCCCCAAATCACCAAAGTGCTTTCGCTGATAATATTTGGATAAGTTAGGAACACGTATTACCCCCCCCCCCAGCCTGTAAACACAAATATTTAGAGAACAGGGGTTTAGTGTCATTCAACTTTGTCCAAATCCCCTCTCCATTGACATAAAGGTACCAATAGGTAGGAGGAAGAGCAAGAGTATAATAATGAAATGAAGAACTGCAGATGGTGGAGATCTGAAACAGAAACAGAAATGAAAAACAGAAATTGATGGTGAAACTCAGCAAGTCTGGCAACATCTGTGGGGAAAAAAGTAGAGTTAATGTCTCAAGTCCATGACTCTTATCAGAGTTCTAATCACCAGACTCGAAATCTTAACTCTACTTCCTTTCCACAGACGTTGCCAGACCTGCTGAGTTTCACCAGCAATTTCTGTTTTTGTTGAGGAGGAACAGCAGTTGGTCTGTTCACAATTAATTATGGTCGGCTCAGAATGGATACATAAGCACATATTCTCATATTCAGCTTCCACCTTACGTTTCCCAGCAGTTGCTTTCTCTAGTCTCAGAGTTTCCTCATTAGCCATTAACATCTGCCTACAACGTGGTGAAATGACCTACATTGAACAACAGCTTGCAAACTGCCAGCCATCCTGATATTCCAGACATTGAAATTCAACACTATCCATCAGATTTACTCATCGCTAATGCCTCCACCTCCAGCTTCTCATGTAAAAGATATAGCCCTGGGATTGACAAACATTTCTTTTTCCACTCAGAGTGTTTTCAAAAACTTTTGCCTGAAATAAAACCATTTGAAGCCGCAAGATGAGCATTTGCAATTCTAAACAAATTTCAGCCCCCGCATCTGACAGAATGCATATCTTACATATATAATAAGTGTGTTGAATTTATGTTTTGATAGATTTTTAAAAATAGAAATAGGCCTAACTCCAAAACATTTGGATGAATCGTATATACTTTCAGCTCAGTGTGTGTTGCATGAATGTTTTTCATGCTGTGAGACTTAGTGTGATTTCTTACCGTATCTTACCAAACTCACCTCATCAACTACCTAGCCAATCTCAGGACATCCCTCATATCCATTTTTACCCACATCTCACTCACCCACCAAAAGACCAGCATCTTCAGCAACTGCCTGCCATTCTTATAAAACCACTGCCCACTGGATGAGCACCGGTACTTTGAAGCTGATCTGCTTGGTAATGTACAGATTCTGAACATGCCAGGGAAGGGGAAGATGGTCATGGTTCTCTACCAGTCACATGAGGATCCTGTTCAAAGGACTGATGCAAAGGAGAGGCATCCTCTTCCAGGATGACCAACATAGCAGGCCACAATACCAGACCCTGACAGTCTAGTGCAAGGTGAGTCAGTGTGGCATCCATGGTCCCAGAGGGACAGCCAGCAGTGCCATTTGAAGATCGATGACTTTCTCAGCTCTACCAAGGAAAATGCCGCACACTTCCTTTGTCAACTTCATACTCACTCTATCTCTGCTACTCCACACACATTCTGCCAAGGCTCATGCTCTACTGCTCTCAATACTGTCTGCAACATCTTCTGCCACTTACTCTAACTCCCCCAGTCTCCCATACCTCTAACCCCGCATGGCCTTTGTGCAGCCCCACGACTCACCCAGGACCTCTCAGCACATGGAGCAGCATGGTGGCTCAATGGTTAGCACTGTTGCCTCACAGTGCCAGGGACCTAGGTTTGATTCCAACCTTGGGTGACTGTGTGGAATTTGTACATTCTCCCTGTATCTGTGTGAGTTTCCTCCCAAAGATGTGCAGGTTAGTTGAATTGGCCATGCTTAAATTGCCTATAGTTTTTTTTAGGTCATTATCTGGGAGTTCAGGTCCATTGTACCCTGAAGGTGGCAGCACAGGTGGCCAGAGTGGTCAAGTAGCTTGCCTTCATTGGATGGGGAACTGAGTATAAGAGCTGGTGGTCATGTTAAAATTGTGCAAGACTTTGGTTCAGCAGAATTTAGAATACTGTGTATAGTTCTGGTCGCCACATTAGGAAAAGGATGTGGACGCTTTGAGAGGGTGCAGAGAGGGTTTATGGGGATGTTGCCTGGTATGGAAGGTGCTAGCTATGAAGAGAGGTTGAATAGGTTAGGATTCTTTTCATTAGAAAAAAGGAGATTGAGGGGGGACCTGATTGAGGGTGGATAGAGATAAGTTTTTTCCTTAAGCTTTTGAGGATTAATAACGAGAGGTCACGCATTCAAGGTGAGAGGTGAAAAGTTTAAGGGGGATATCCGCAGCAAGTACTTCACACAGAGGGTGGTGGTGCCCAGAACGCATTGTTAGCAGAGGTGGTATAGGCAGGCATATTAGATTTATTTACAGTGCGGCTGGACAGATGCATGAGTAGGTGGGGAGCAGAGGGATACAGGTGCTTAGGAATTGGGCGACAGGTTTATACAGTGGATTTGGATCAGCTCAGGCTTGGAGGGCCGAAGGGCCTGTTCCTGGGCTGTAAACTTTCTTTGTTCTTAGTCAAGGGAAATGTAAAGTAGCAGCGTTGGGGAATTGTATGGTTGAGTTACTCTTCGGAGGGTCGGTGTGGAATTGTTGGGCCAACTGGCCTGTTTCCACATTGTAGGGATTCCATGAATTCTGTGAGTTTCTCCCACCTACATCAGCTTGAACAAAATGTGCCAAACACTTTCACCTTACTCCACCCTCCTCTCTGACCTATCACCATCACCCCCTCCCACCTTCATCCATCTATCGCATTCCCAGCTACCTTTCCCGCAGCCCTACCCCCCTCCCATTTGTCTCTCAGCCCCCTTAGGCCACCCCTACATTCCAGATGAAGAGCTTATGCTCAAAATGTCAACTCTCCTGCTCCTCAGATGCTGCCTGACTGGCTGTGCTTTTCGAGCACCACACTGTTCAACTCTGATCTCCAGTATCTGCAGTCCTCACTTTCTCCTGGCCCAGAAATGGATACTTCGGCAGGGAATGGTAGGCATAAAGAGTGTGTGTACATGGTCTGGTGAGCACTTCACTGTGTAAGCTCCACAGCTGGGCAGAGAAGAAATGGTTTTGTGACTGGCACTTGGAGGACTGACTGAGAGTATGCACCTGCTCAGCCCCAGGCAGGAGAGGGCTCTTTGGGGTCGATAATCAGGGACTTAATCCATATGTACAGGAGGATCAGGAGCAGTGGGCAGGAATGTGGGAGGCATGGCCCTCACTGTCCTAAAGCTGGAGCAGTGCAGTGAATCAATGTGAGCATCTGTTAGCCTCCATGGACAGGTTGGCACTGCCATGGAGAGCCGGGGCAAGCTCCCTCGGGGTCTGATGGAGGTAGACACACCTGCACTCCATCATTACAGATGTTGTCCTCAGGACTGAAAGCATAGCGAAAGGGAGACAAGGAATCCAGCAAGCACTACCCATGCTCCTTCCTTAACGGAGACAGGGCGGCACCCATAAGGTGTCCAGCTGGAGGAAGAACCGCAGACACGGCCTCCTGAAAAGTCTCCTTTCAGGTCACTCCAGAGGTGGTTAGGCCTTCACCTCCACCCTACCTGCCACTCTCTGACACTTCCAAGTTGAAGCTGAGGAGGATCCATTTGTCTCTGGTAATCTCCACTGCCAAGTAGGCTGACCCAGAGACTACACGGAGATGTAATAGAAGTGAGAAAGAGAACACCATGGTATTGAGGATACCATGGTGGCACAGGTGATATTGCACTATATATGAAGCCTTACATTTATTTTAAATTGTATTATTTTAAACTATGTCCATTTCTCTATCACTGTGTTGTCCAGAATGTAATAGTTCCAACATGATGCCTAACTTCATGTCCACACAGGATGTCTGGGCGCAGAGCCTGCTGCATCCAGAGGAACAAGGCTCATACGGGACAATAGCCCCTGCTGACACCATTGCTCCTCATCCTAAAATAGCCTTATTCTTTCCCTGAATTCTGTGTCCAAAAGTGTTGGTGTGAATGAGGTGGTCAGCGATGTTTGGGGCAGGGAGGTGTACAGCAAAGAGAAGGCCGATGCATTAGGATGGCCAACAATTAGGGACCCACCGGTCTGTGTCCTGCACAGTGCTTGGGTCTGTGTGTAATGTGGTCTCCCTTTAAAGGGCCTCACACTGGTGGGTCTTGCAGCCCCCTCCCTCACAGGTCAAGACATTTAGCTGGCCTACTCTTGTGAGGTTACAGCCATTTTCTTGCTGACTGCATACTTTGGATTTCGAACACAATGAAACATGACAGTGAATGATCATCAGACAATGTTTCCAGCCTCCACCTCTTGGCGTGGGTGAGGCCCTGAACATACACATCCCCCTTCCTGGTTGCTCATTCTGTAAATCCCATTGGATCCACACTTCCTCAGTTCCCCAACCAACCAGTCTACATGGACCTGAACCTGCCCACCTTTCTTCTTGACCCAGCTTCTGGCATATAAGGTGACTATGCCAGACGTGATCATACATTTTTCCCCTCACCCCTTGAAGCCAGGATGCACCTGACCATTGACAAGCCCCTTTCTCACATGATCCCCCTCCCCTTCCATCCAAATACCCTCCTTACAAATACTCTTGCCTCACCTTCACAGTTGTCATTCCTCCTTCCTCACAGCCTACAGCCAAGAGGAATATCCTGAAGAATAGGTTCCTAAGTCTCCATTCCATGGCAATGGCTGCCCCCTACCCCCATTATCCCACCCCCACCACCCCGCTTTCTCCTTTGTTGCCATGGACAGACTCAACAGAATGACTGTTTCTCACCACCCCCTTGAGTGGCCCAGCTAATTAGTCCCAAATGAGAAACACCCAGACCTCTAACTCATGTCTGTACATATCCCCTTCTGCAATGGCCCTAATTTCACCAAGCTGGTGCTATGCATCCAGGACTGACCTTGACCTGGACTGCAAAAGGAATGACTCCCTGACTAACAATACTCCAAGCAGACACTTGTCTCTGGCCAATCCCCTGAACTAGAAAGGGAAGCTGCCCTTGACGTACTGTTTCAAGATTCCCTGACTTAAGGATATCTCAGTAGACTTTAGTAAGGACAGGATTTGGGACATTATGTTGAGGTTGCACAGAATGGTGGTGAGGCCTCTTCTGAAGTACTATGTCCAGTTCTGGTCACCCTGTTATAGCAAGGATATTAAGTTGGAGTGGGTTCAGAAGAGATTTACCAGGATGTTGCTGGGAATGAAGTGTTTGAGTTATAACGAGGGCAGGGAGGTGTACAGCAAAGAGAAGGCCGATGCATTAGGATGGCCAACAATTGCTTTTCCAGCAACACATTTCCATCTCTGATCTCCAGCATCTGCAGACCTCACTTTCTCTTCACATTGGTGGGTCTTGCAGCCCCCTCCCTCACAGGTCAAGACATTTAGCTGGCCTACTCTTGTGAGGTTACAGCCATTTTCTTGCTGACTGCATACTTTGGATTCCGAACACAATGAAACATGACAGGCTGGGATAGGCTGGGATCTTTTTTCACAGGAGTCTAGGAGGTTGGAGTGGTGACCAAAAGGTTGGAGTGGTTGGATAAGGTGAATGGCAGAGGCATTTTACCCAGGATGGGGAATTTCAAGACTAAGGGGCATATTTTTCAGGTGAGAGGAGAGAGATTTAAAAAAGAAATGGGGGCAATGATTTTACATAGAGAGTGGCTCCTAAGGAAGTGGTCAATGCAGGTACCATGTATGTCCATGGATGGGGGTGTGGCTGGTCCTGTGGATCGTGCCCTGCAATGCTGTTTGATTCTAAGCAACATGGAGACTCTTCACAGCGGAAGGTGAGCTGAAGTCACCAAATACCCATGTCACTTCCATGTCGTGATTTCTCAATGTCTAACTTTTGCCGTGTGTTTGGCAAGACAGGAAGCTGGATATTAATGAAGGGAGTTGCAGTGTTAAAAAGACATTTAACATGCTATTAACACACTGGCAACTCACCACTGCCGAATGAGAAACTCACCTCACTGCCTTGAGATATGTTGCTCCCAGCCTTGAGGTAGGCCTCACCAGACTTTTGTGGTAAAGAATTCTACAGATTCATAACCCTCTGAGAGAATAAGTTCTTCCTCATCTCTATCTTAAACGTGTACTCCCTTATTTGAAAGTTTTGCACTCTGAGTTTAGCCTCTCCCACAAGGGGAAATAACCTCTCAGTACCTACCCTGTCCACGTCCTCTGAGAATCTTCAGTACTGAGGTTTTGAAGAAGGGTTACTGGACTCAAATCGTTAACTCTGTTTCTTCCTCCACAAATTCTGCGAAACCTGTTGACTTTCTCCAGCAATTTATTTTTGTTTCAGATTTCCTGCATCTGCAGTTCTTTGTTTTGTTTTTATATCCTCTAAGAATCTCAAATGTTTCAATAATATTGCCTCTCATTCTTCTATAATCCAACAAGTACCGTCCCAAACTACTTAATCTCCTCTCATTGACAGCTCCTCTATACCTGGTATCAGCCTAGCAACAAAAACAGAAATTGCTGGAAAAGCTCAACAGGTCTTGCAGCATCTGTGGAGAGGAATCAGAGTTAATATTTCAGGTCCAGTGACCCTTCCTCAGAACTGATAGCAGTTAGGAAAATATATAGAAGTTAGGGTGCAGGGAGGGCTTAAGGAATAAATGATAGGTGGAGACAGAGCTCAAAGAGAGAAAAGGACAGTTGGATAGTCAAAGGAGTGGATAACGATCAAGCTAGGAGAGTGAATAGCTGTTAATGGGGACTGTTCCCGGCTAACAATGGGTTGTGTGTAATAGCAGACCATGTGATAAAAGGCCTGGTGTGTGGGGGTTGGGATAAGGACATGGAAGAGCTCAAGCCCAAAAAATGTGGAACTCGATATTGAGTCCAGAAGGCTGTAGAGTGGAAAATGAGGTGTTGTTCTTCTACTTTGCGTTGAGCTTTGCTGGAACACTGCAGCAAGCCTGAGACAGAGATATTGGCCAGGAAACAAAGTGGTGTGTTGAAATGGTAGGCACCTGGAAGCTCAGGGTCAGGGTCTAGTAAACATTCTTTGGACTGCTTCCAATGCCACTATACCCTTGCAGAAGCTGAATGGCCTATCCTGCTCCTATTTTCTATGCTTCCATCTTTCCTCATATAAGGGTCCTAAAATTGTTTACAGTATTCCTGCTGTGGTTTGACTAGGAATCCAGTAACAACCTGGTCTATTTCCCCAATATTGAATAATGCCGGGAGACCTTTTAATTCAATTTCAGTAGACAGACACTTTATGTCTCACCTGACAGGTGGCACTTCCAACAGTGTTGCACACATTCAGTGCAAGAACATAGTGAGGACTGCAGATGCTGGTGAGGAAGGTAGAAAGCCACAAAGGGATCAGTTCCATGTTTTACTTCTCTTTCAAGGCATACTGGGGACTCAAGGGTTAGATAATCCACTACCAAACAGATTCACTGCAGTATCAATTGCATGTCTGTCTTCTTACAGAATAGACAGACCATCTCAGTAGGGAGGAGGCTGACTGAATCTTAGAAAAGGAATCTGTTGGAGCCACACATGTGGATTCCTCTGCAGCCTCAGGCAAAGGTATTTGTCCTCCCCAGACAATAGCCTTGGCCACGGCCCTGTCAAACTGCCTCCTGCTCCCATCATCTTGGTTCCCCTCTGTACTAGCACAGGTATGTGAATCCCCCATTGAGAACAGGCAAAACCCGTCTGCTTTAATCTCTTCCCATCCCATCAACACATAGTTATAGAGTCATAGAGATGTACAGCATGGAAACAGATCCTTCGGTCCAACCCGTCCATGCCGAACCGATATCCCAACCCAATCTAGTCCCACCTGCTGGCACCTGGCCCATATCCCTCCAAACCCTTCCTATTCATATACCCATCCAAATGCCTCTTCAATGTTGCAATTGTACCAGCCTCTACCACTTCCTCTGGCAGCTCATTCCATACACGCACCACCCTCTGCGTGAAAAAGTTGCCCCTTAGGCCTCTTTTATATCTCTCCCCTCTCACCCTAAATCTATGCCCTCTAGTTCTGGACTCCCCAACCCCAGGGAAAAGACTTTGCCTATTTACCCTATCCATGGCCCTCATAATTTTGTAAACCTCTATAAGGTCACCCCTCAGCCTCCGACGCTCCAGGGAAAACAGCCCCAGCCTGCTCAGCCTCTCTCTATAGCTCAAATCCTCCAACCCTGGCAACATCCTTGTAAATCTTTTCTGAACCCTTTCA
>NC_057729.1:49092910-49094934 GCF_004010195.1 Chiloscyllium plagiosum
GAATTAAACTCCATCTGCCACTTCTCAGCCCCTTGTCCCATCTGGTCAAGATTCTGTTGTAATCTGAGGTAACCCTCTTCGCTGTCCACTACACCTCCAATTTTGGTGTCATCTGCAAACTTACTCACTGTACCTCTTATGCTCTCATCCACATCATTTATGTAAATAACAAAAAGTAGAGGACCCAGCACTGACCCTTGTGGCACTCCACTGGTCACAGGCCTCCAGTCTGAATAACAACCCTCCACCACCACCCTCGGTCGTCTACCTTTGAGCCAGTTCTGTATCCAAATGGCTAGTTCTCCCGGTATTCCATGAGATCTAACTTTGCTAATCAGTCTCCCATAGGGGACCTTGTCAAAAGCTTTACTGAAGTCCATATAGATCACATCTACCACTCTGCCCTCATCAATCCTCTTTGTTACTTCGTCAAAAAACTCAATCAAATTTGTGAGACATGATTTCCCACGCACAAAGCCATGTTAACTGTCCCGAATCAGTTCTTGCCTTTCCAAATACATATACATTCTGTCCCTCAGGACTCCCTCCAACAACTTGCCCACCACTGACGTCAGGCACACCGGTCTATAGTTCCCTGGCTTGTCCTTACCACCTTTCTTAAACAGTGGCACCACGTTAGCCAAACTCCAGTATTCCGGCACCTCACCTGTGACTATCGATGATACAAATATCTCATCAAGAGGCCCAGCAATCATTTCTCTAGCTTCCCACAGAGTTCTCGGGTACACCTGATCAGTTCCTGGTGATTTATCCACCTTTTCCAGTTTCAAAACATTCAATACTTCCTCCTCTGTAATCTGGACATCTTGCAAGATGTCATCATCTATTTCCCTACAGTCTATATCATCCATATTCTTTTCCACAGTAAATACTGATGCAAAATACTCATTTAGTATCTCCCCCATTTTCTGCGGCTCCACACAAAGGCCGCCTTGCTGATAGGGGCTCTATGCTCTCCCTAGTTACCCTTTTGTCATTTATGCATTTGTAAAAACCCTTTGGATTCTCCTTAATTCTATTTGCCAAAGCTATCTCATGTCCCCTTTTTGCCCTCCTGATTTTCCTCTTACGTATACTCCTACTTCCTTTATACTCTTCTAAGGATTCACTCGATCTATCCTGTCTATAGCTGACATAAGCTTCCTTCTTTCTCTTAACCAAACCCTCAATTTCTTTTGTCATCCAGCATTCCCTATAGCTACCAGCCTTTCCTTTCACCCTAACAGGAATATACTTTCTCTGGATTCTCGTTATCTCATTTCTGAAGGCTTCCCACTTTCCAGCCATCCCCTTACCTGCGAACATCTGCCCCCCAGACAGCTTTCGAAAGTTCTTGCCTAATACCATCAAAGTTGGCCTTTCTCCAATTCAGAACTTCAACTTTTAAATGTGGTCTATCCTTTTCCATCATTACTTTAAATGCAATAGAATTATGGTCGCTGGCCCCAAAATGCACCCCCACTGACACCTCAGTTGCCTGCCCTGCTTTATTTCCCAAGAGTAGGTCAAGTTTTGCACCTTCTCTAGTAGGTACATCCACATATTGAATCAGAAAATTTTCTTGTACACACTTAACAAATTCCTCTCTATCTAAACCCTTAACACTATGGCAGTCCCAGTCTATGTTTGGAAAATTAAAATCCCCGACCATAACCACCCTATTATTCTTACAGATAGCTGAGATCTCCTTACAAGTTTGTTTCTCAATTTCCCTCTGACTATTGGGGGTCTATAATACAATCTCAATAAGGTTATCGTCCCTTTCTTATTTCTCAATTCCACCCAAATAACTTCCCGGGATGTATTTCGCGGAAAATCCTTCCTCAGCACAGCTGTAATGCTATCCCTCATCAAAAATGCCACTTCCCCTCCTCTCTTGCCTCCCTTTCTACCCTTCCTGTAGCATTTGTATCCTGGAACATTCAGCTGCCAGTTCTGCCCATCCCTGAGCCATGTTTCTGTAATTGCTATGATATCCCAGTCCCATGTTCCTAACCATGCCC
>NC_057729.1:49095680-49104264 GCF_004010195.1 Chiloscyllium plagiosum
TCTGATAAGATTCGCATCCAACAGCATTTATGACAGATATAATCCACAGTAACCCTTAAACTCTCTTTAAACTCCCACATCTGACAAGAAGTACATATCACCCTATTAAAGGCCATTTTTGCTCCTTCACAATCTACAGATCCAGAAAATAACACCATCTTATTTCTCTACAAACACTGCCCCAGGTTAAATTAATAGTGATAGCTTATATTTTAAGTTTAATCAAGAGACATATCTCCAAAAACATATAATCAAGAAAGAACCCACTCTACTCCCTACTGCAGATTCTCTGTAGGCCACACTTAAAAACAACAATTAACTTATCTGATTCTGTGCTGTGAACTTTGCCCAACAGTTCCTCCAAGATTAGTTGTGAATTTCACTGTTTGTTAATTTTCCCAGATGCACTCCGATGTCCAGCGATACATGAATTCAAACAGCAAAGGCAGTAACTGTGCAGGTTCTCTCTCTCTCTCTCTCTCCTGCAAAGACCTTACCATGTGCTTCCTTTGTCTGCTCTTCACCCTTTTAATACTGCTGTTGTTTTGACTTTTTTTCCAAAGTTCCAAAACAGTAATTGCTGCTCCTGGAATTTGAGGACGAATACATTAATCAGCCCCTGTAATCCATCCACTCGTTATCACAGGAGATCGACAATCACTGGGCCTTGTATAATGATAATTGCCCATCTTAAATAATGTAACAACGATCAACCACGTGACCTATAGGCAGAAGTGGGTGTTGCAGATGCTGGAGATTAGAGTCAAGATTAGAGTGGTGCTGGAAAAGTACAGCAGATCAGGCAGCATCCAAGGAGCAGGAAAATTGATGCTTCAGGCAAAAGCCCTTCATCAAGAATCATGTGTCTTATGGACCTTTTGTACTATTCCTATAAAAAGTGCTGCCTTTGTGTGTAGGGCAGAGATTCGTGGAGAAGTGTCACCACAAGTAGACGCAGGACTACTTGTGGGGACATTGAGAATCTCTTGTTGGTTGTCCGATAATAAAGAATTTACCATTGTATTGAAACTTGTGTCGTCCGGATTTGTGGAACAAAATATACCTCAACATTTGGTGCCGTAACTTGGACCTCAACACACGGAACATCTCACTGGGCTGAGTAAGTGACACGAAAGTCTGAATTGAACAAAACGGTGGTGAGTGTTTCCCGGGGTATTTTACCCCAGACTGCTCATTGTGTTCAGCCAGACAATCTGTCCCTCACCCAGTGGAACTGGTACCTTGAAGAGGTCAAACAAACCACCCGGAAACAGCTTGTAAGGTAGGAAAGTTTTGTCAGATTGTTCTGGATTGCTGCGAGGTGACATTGGCTACTCTGTATTGTTCCTGTCGGAAAAAGGTCGGGACTGGGCATCCCAGTGAGGGAAGTGTTCGACACTACCTGACGCATTTGGTTTAGGGAGCTGCCTCTTTCAGATATGGCTGGTGAAAATTAATGTATAATAAGGAAAGCGGGCAGGCTTGGTAAATTTCTCACCCCACAGTATTGATATGGGGTGGAAATTGTTTATAGCAGAGCAAGGAGCCATAAGGTAAAATGGAACAGTCCCTCTATTTCGTTGGGAAGGGGGGCAACGAAATAGAGGGACTGTCGTGTCAGTACTCAACAGGGTCCTAATGTCCGAATGGAAAGTGATGGTGAGTTGTGAAGCTTATCTGCTCATTTCTTTACAAAAAAATTGAAACCTAACATTGAGGAAAATCACCTCAGACTTTAACATTAAGTGGAGGAATCACAGTGAACTTTATATAGTTTAATTTTAAAAATTGTAAAACAGAGTATAAAGGTGGATCTGGATATACCAAACCAACAATATTGTTTTCAGAAAATTATTCTGGTTGAATTGAATCTTTGTTTCGGACTCGTTTACCTCCACTTAATTTGTGCAATCGAAGCATCTTGACAAGACTTTTATTAATGCTGCCACAGTCATTTCACAGCCTTACAAATGAGCAATGACTGATCAGAACTGCTTGAAAACAAAAACAAATTGGGGATTTTAATTGAAAGACTAGAACCAGGTAACTATAATGGAGTTCAGAGTTGGAAACTGTGCACATTCTACCTTATAGCACTGGATTTTGATTAAATGAATTTCCAGTTTATGTTGAAGACTCTTAACAAAACTCCTACTCGATGGGAAAAAAACTTATGATTTGGTCAGCTAAGTGGGATATGCATGTACTTGAACAATCCTGCTACAATTTCATATATACAACACTAAGCAGATTTTAATCATTTCTGTGAAATCTGTTTGTTCGTTCTTATTACTTCACAGTGTGATGTCTAGTCACATGTTCAGTTTCCATCCCTCATTAAATATGCTTATTACTCAATATTTCAAAACAATTTGTACTATCCTGAACTGCATTATCACGGTTAATTAATTAATTGGCAAGGCTTTATACCTTTCCACATTGTCAGTGATCTGTGTCATTGCCTCATGGTTACTTTAAAGCAGAGCTGCATTGATTAATGTTCAGTTGGTGAGAGAAGTTATGGCAATATGAGGAAACATGTAGGTAGCATAGCAAGTGAGGAACCGTTAAGGGAAAGTGAGACTTTGTGTTCCTCATGCAAAGCACTGGCACTGAAACAACCTTCTGTGCAGTAGGCACTTTTATTTTTATGCAATAAACTTGCCTAGGAGTAGGACAAATCTAATTAATGGGATTCTTTACACTACTATTTCTGGACAGTATGGAGGCAATACTTCTCTTAGATGTTGAAATTGTATGTATTAATGATATGTTTTAAAAAAGGGAACAGGAGAAACAGCATAAAGAAGCTAAAGCTGAATAAGATAAACAAGAGGGCTAAAGCAACAAAGCTGTGGAGAGAACCAAAGCATTTCTCGGGATCCTGAGCTCAGGTCTGGCATACCAACCCTGTTTGAGGAGGGAGAGAATGATACCGAGGTAGGAGAGGAATGGGGATGTTACCCTAGTGCACCGGTGCCTCCTGTTGAACCACCTATGACTCCATTCCCACTGCTGTACCCGAGCCCCTGTAGAGCTGATCGGGTTAAGATGCACTCTAGGAAACCATTGGCACCCTGCTACCTTTGCACTGGAGTTCACCATCTCCATGTCACCCCACCCCAATAAAACTATGCTCCTATAAGACAACTACTGAACCCCAAGGCAGATGAGGGAGATGAGCAACCAATTAGTGGGTATATGTCCCCTAGAAATCCCAAGAGATGATTGTGATAATGAATCAGGCTCTGGATCGCTAAGATAAACCTGCCCAATTCGCCCAATACGTCTGGCACACAATTGAAATGGACAATGCAACAGCCCGGTATCTGTTTGCCCCCTGTTGTATGATCTTGTCACCAGAAGAAGTTACTAAGTGGCAGGAACAAATGGGCGAGGGTGACGGAAAGGAACCAGTCCACACTTATGATGATTTAAATGACAGATTCAAAGAGGACACCTCAAGTGTTGTGGAAATGGTATGCACATATAACATGGATTGGTCTGAGAACACCAGGACACAGATGAGGAGAGCCCTTATTTATTACTGGGATGGATAGAACGACCCCAAGTTGTGCTCCAAAGGTCACACAAAAACTGAGTTTGTTCAGCTGCCCCATGATCACAACGCATCATCAGCCAGTACTGAGGAATTTCATTGGGACCGGGATACTACAGACCTACCACTTGAACACGCAGACTTCAGTTTCTATGTGGACGGCAGCTCCTTTATTTCACCTAAAGGTCAGCGATGCTCCGGATACGCGATTGTTACGATTCTGAGGTGGTTGGATGTACAGGCTTTGAGACTCCACTGTCAGCATAGAAGGCTAAATTGTTTGCCTTCACTCAGGCTTACATCCTGGCAGAAGGGAGTTCGGCCAATATTTACACAGACTCTCGCTATGCCCAGGACTATGACGCCTAATGGGAGCATAGGGGATTTTTCACCTCCACAGGGCAATCCATTAATAATGCTGTTTTTGTGTATAATCTTTTGCAGATCTCACAGTTACCATCAAGCCTAGCAGTAATCAAATGTTCAGCTCACAGTGGTGCCATGACAGAATCTCCAAGAGCAATGTACAAGTAGGTGCTGCCACCAAGCAGGCAGCCCTACACCCCACTTTCCTGGTTCAGTTGGCCTCACAGCAACACCTTGTTACAAAAAGTATGAGGACGGGTGTGCCAGACCTGGGTGAGACATGTCACTTATAGGGGAACGCCCCTACAGAGGAACACAGACTGTGGTGCACTCTTGATGTTCATACTAAATTGTGGGGCAAGTCTGTGTTCCTCCTTTGTTTTTATCAATCTTGGTGGATTATGTACATAACTGTGCACACCTACACAAGGAGGGAATGGTCAGTGCTTTGCTACAAACCTGGTGGCATCCTGATTCCCAAATCAATGGCTGAGAAACGAGCCAAAGCAGGTTTGATCCACAAAAAGACAAATGCTGGATAAGGGCTGCGTTGCAGTTCTGGGACTACCCCCTTGTCTGGTGGGCCTTTCAATTGTCTACAACTAGGTTTCATAGAATTACCCAAGGTACAATGTTATAAGTTTTGTTTGGTAATAGTAGATGTCTTCAGCAGATGGATTGAGTCAATCTCGACAAGGGACAACGCGGCTGCAACAGTGGTAAAAATATTGTTGAGGGAAATAATTCCCTGCTATGGACTCCCGGAGACAATAAGCTTAGACAAATGGCCACATTTCGTGGCTAAATTAACGAGAGGATCTGCAGGGAACTAGCAATAAAACAACAATTCCACTGCATTCACCATCCATAAGCGGCTGGAGTGGTGGAACTAGCAAATGGTACCCTAAAAAATAAGCTGGCAAAACTAAAACAAGAAACAGGCCAAAGTTGGTTGAAGGTCTTACCCTTGGTCCTGTTCCACATGAGGATTACCCCTTCAAGCAAAACCGGTCTGTGTCCTGCTGAGATGATTTACAAGAAGCCCATGAAGACCCCATGGGGACTTGAGATAGTGCCCCCCACCCCCTGCCCCGAGAGACTAGATATGAACACCCTGGGAGAGGAGGTGAGGGCGCACCTACAGCGGTTAACCAAATCTCTTCAAAGTTTGCATTCGCAGGTACGTCAGGCTTACCGAGAGAGCGACAATCTGCTTGATGGTGACCTCCCACTGCTGAGCCTGATAAAAGACTGGGAATGAAAGAAGCTGGGACCAAGATGGAAAGGACCGTTTTAGGTGCTGCTGAACACCCCCAAGAGCTGTGAAGGTACAAGGGCAGTCTCAGTGGATACACAGAACTGACTGCAAAAGAATTAGCGTGGAAGATGTTTTCCATACTTGTGACTTTGGGAAATGGGGCCTTGGGAACAAATGAATTTCAAACTGACACGCCTATGCATAATACCTTTTTGCACCTGGTCTACCAGACAGCCCATGTAATGGGGAGAGACACCCGATGCTGGGTATGTGCCCACATGCTACGCCACTCGGTAGGGGCGAAATCCCTTTGTGACTTGTACCTTTTCACTGGCATGAAGTGGCTGAATGGCTGCTGCATTGAAGCCTTTCTAACACTGATGATGCACAGGAATGGCAGTCGGCAGGATATAGCCTGACCTTATTCACCGACTGGTATCAACCTAATTATAACCAATCACATAGACCTCCCTCCCTTGTTGTTCTCAACAACACCATTGACTACACCATTTGTTTCAGGTAGGAAGGGAAACCCTGTAAAAGTACTAATGTGGGGACAAGTAAATGCTGTTTTGCTATCACTGGGTCAAACCTATTCAGAATTTAACAGAATATGGCTACTTTGTATTTGATTGGTCTGCTGTCCCAAGCAGAACATCAGGCTGGCCCTGGAATAAACCTGCTCTCAGGTTGTGGGGGGGTGACAGTTTCCATCTTAACAGCCTACAGTAGCACATATTGTATTTGCAGGTTGAAAGCCGACCCCTGGCTTCCCTCCGATTGGAGGGGTCATGCTACATGGGGTATGTTGTACTCTGCATTCACGTCTTGGACAACTTACCCTCACCCCCGAGACCCAGATTGTCCCTCATTGGTTCCTCACCTGGATGGGAATGTTCTCTCCTCCAATGGGAATCTATTTACATACCCAAGAACTTAGCTCAGGACCGTCTGGGAAAGGGTCGCCAATGATACGGCTAATGCTTTAACTGAAATTAACGCAGAGCTACTTGCAGTTAGGACTGTGGCCCCCCAGAAATGTTTGGGCCTGGACTTCCTGCTAGCCAAGGAGGGTTGTACCTATGCTATTGTTGGGGGAGAGTTCTGCAGCTATGTCCCTGACAAGGCCACTAACATCACTGACTTCTCTAAACACATCACATGGGAAATCCAGACTCTCCAAACTATTGACAAGGGGTTTAGCAATGGCATGGAGGGATGGCCAGTAGAGGGCATTCTTGGAGGACTGGGAGGCCTGCTGGTACATATTGGAATTACAATACTAATTGTAATCACCTGCATTCTAGTGCTCCGGTGCTTATGGTCACTGTTGTCCGAGTGATTTCGTTATAGGCTCTTAGGGGACCTGGTTGATCATCGAATGATCAATAGGAGGGAATGAGGAAGTTAGAAAGCCACAAAGGGATCAGTTCCGTGTTTTACATCTCTTTCAAGGCATACTGGGGACTCAAAGGTTAGACATTCCACTAACAAAGAGACTCACTGCAGTGTCAATTGCATGTCTGTCCTCTTACAGAATACGGCTGAAAAATGTGTTGCTGGAAAAGCGCAGCAGGTCAGGCAGCATCCAAGGAGCAGGAGAATCGACGCTTCGGGCATAAGCTTATGCCTGAAATGTCGATTCTCCTGCTCCTTGGATGCTTCCTGACCTGCTGCGCTTTTCCAGCAACACATTTTTCAGCTCTGATCTGCAGTCCTCACTTTCTCCTCTTACAGAATACACAGACCACCTCAGTAGGGAGGAGGCTGACTGAATCTTAGAGAAGAAATCCATTGGAGCTACACACATGGATTCCTCTGCAGCCTCAGGCAAAGGTATTTGCCCTCCTCAGACAAGACTGATAGCCTTGGCCACAGCCCTGTTAAACTGCCTCCTGCTCCCATTATCTTGCTTCCCCTCTGTATTAGCATAGGTATGTGACCACCTCCCCCCCCCCCCCCCATTGAGAACAGGTAAAACCCTTCTGTTTCAATCTCTTCCCATCAACACATGATCATGAAGAATACGATAATCAGTCCCTGTAATCCATTCACCCCTATATCATTGGATATCGGCATTCACCATGCCTTGTAAAATTATAATTGCCCATCTTAAACAATGTAACGACAATCAACCATGTGACTTATAGACCTTTTGGCATTCACCATGCCTTGTAAAATTATAATTGCCCATCTTAAACAATCAACCATGTGACTTATAGACCTTTTGTATTATTCCTTTAAAAAGCACTGCCTTTGTGGGTAGGGCAGAGATTTGAGGAGAAGTGTCACCACAAGTAGATGCACAACTACTTTTGGGGACATTGAGTATCCCTCACCAGCTATCCGATAATAAAGCATCTACCATTGTACTGAAACTTGTGTCGTCTGGATTTGTGGAACAAAATATTTATCAACACTGGAGAGCCAGAGTCAATTAAGTGTAGTGTTGGAAAAGGCACAGCAGGTCAGGCAGCATCTGAGGAGCAAGAGAGTCAACGTTTTGGGGATATCCCTCCTGAAACATTGACCCTCTTGCTCCTCAGGTGCTGCCTGGCCTGCTGTGCTTTTTTCCATTGCCACACATTTATCAACTCACACATTTAGTATTGTATGGAGATATCACCCTAAATGACGTGCTCAGGTGGAATAGGCCTTCAACTCTCAACTTCAGAGTTAGAAACAAGAGATAAGGTGAATATAATTTTGATCTAATACTCAATACATTCAACTGTTGTTTTTAGTTTGTTGGGAAAATATTGGCTTGGAACTATTCTAGGCTCACTTTGTTATTTTACAATAATAGCTTAGATTTATATGATGCCTTTCACATGATGAAATATTGCAAGATGCTTCATGAAGTGCATTGCATAGAATGTAATCTCTAAGTCTGAAAAGGAAAACATGGGAATGGTGGGTTGAAGTTTGGTCAGAGGTGGGTTTTAGTAAAGATCTTAGTGGGCGAAATACAAATGGAGTGGTTTAAGAAGGATTCCAGCGTAAGATCTAGTTTTATTCGATATTTAACGTCTAACACGAGTTGAATAATCTTGTAACTGCACTGTAATAGATCAGAAGCAAATACATGCCACTTCAATGATTGAGAGTTGCATGATGCCAGGACTAAAGATGGCAGCCCCCATATCGGCTTCAGCCAAACACACTGTGTGCCGGGATACTGGAGGACCATCGCAGCACCCCACTCCCGACGCGGTCTGTGGCAAGGGAGCATGAGCAGGAAGTTCGCCTTGTCTTTTACTCCTAGCCTGCGGCCTTCTGGAAAGTGTTTTCTCTCTCCGGAATAAAGGGCTGCAGAGTAGCGAGGCCCTGGGAGGGTAAGGCCGGTGTGGCTGGGGGAGGCAGCTCAATGACTAGAGCAGCCATTAGGGGTGGGGGAGAGG
>NC_057729.1:49105372-49132282 GCF_004010195.1 Chiloscyllium plagiosum
TGGGGTGGTGAAGATGCAATGTGGTGGGTTCCAAAGGAAAAAGAGGTGGAGGAGAAGATAGAACAGAAGAGGGGATATGTAAGGGGGAGTACTCTCAGGAACAAGGGAGATGTGGATTTGTAATCCTCTGGACCAGATATACCTCATCCCTGAGTGGAAGTGGCTGTGCAGGTAGTTGGATGCATTGGTGGTCATCTTTCAAACTGCAATAGGATTTGGAATGGCTCTTGCAGACTGTAGCAATGCAGCTCCACTATTTGATAGCTCAATTGGAATTTTTTTGGGATGTAACTTTTCTCAAAAATTAAGAACAAGTAGATACAGTAGAGGAAATGATTTGGAGCTGTGTCTTACAATTGTGTACTCCACAACCACCTGATGAAGGAGCAGCGCTCAGCAAGCTAGTGCTTCCAGTTAAGCCTGTAGGACTATAACCTGGTGTTGTGTGATTTTTTTAACTCAGTAGAGGAGAGATTGAGTAGAGTGGGGCTATACTTACTGTAATTTAGAAGGCTCCGAAAGCTAGTGTGCTTCCAATTAAGCCTGTAGGACTATAACCTGGTGTTGTGTGATTTTTTAACTCAGTAGAGGAGAGATTGAGTAGACTGGGGCTATACTTACTGTAATTTAGAAGAATGAGCGGGGGATCTTATGGAAATGTATAAAGTTATGAAGGGAATAGATAAGATAGAAGCAGATGGACGGGCTCCTGAATATAAGAGCTGGCAGGTCATGTTAAAATTATGCAAGATATTGGTTCGGCTGCATTTAGAATACTATGTACACTTCTGGTCGCCACATTACCAAAAGGATGTGGACGCTTTGGAGAGGGTGCAGATAAGGTTTACGAGGATGTTGCCTGGTATGGAAGGTGCTAGCTATAAAGAGAGGTTGAGTAGGTTAGGATTGTTTTCACTAAAAAAAAGATTGGGGGGGGGAACCTGATTGAGGTCTACAAAATCTTGAAGGGTCTAGACAGGGTAGATAGAGATAAGCTTTTTCCCAGGGTGAAGGGTTCAATAACAAAAGGTCACGCTTTCAAGGTGAGACGTGAAAGGTTTAAGTGGGATATACGCGGCAAATACTTTACTCAGAGGGTAGTAGGATGCCTGGAATGCGTTGCCAGCAGAGGCAGGCATGGTGGAGTCACTTAAGATGCATCTGGACAGATGCATGAATTGGTAGAGAGCAGAAGTATACAGATTCTTAGGAATTGGGCAACAGGTTTAGACAGCGGGTTTGGATCGACAGGCTTGGAGGGCTGAAAGGCCTGTTCCTAGGCTGTAAATTTTCTTTGTTCTCTAAGCAGGCAAGTTGTATCCACTGGTAGGTGAAACTAAAACGAGGAGATATATCCTCAAAGTAAAGGGGAGCAGAATCAGAACTGAGTTGAGGAGGAACTTCTTCACCCAGAGGGTTGTGAATCTGTGGAATTTCCTGACCAGTGAAGCAGTTGAGGCTACTTCATTGAATGTTTTTAAGGCAAAAATACATTTTTGTACAGGAAA
Source organism: Chiloscyllium plagiosum (assembly GCF_004010195.1). NCBI lineage: Eukaryota > Metazoa > Chordata > Chondrichthyes > Orectolobiformes > Hemiscylliidae > Chiloscyllium > Chiloscyllium plagiosum. The sequence goes on from NC_057729.1 coordinate 49,106,881, forward strand.
GGAATTAAGGGTAATGATGAGCAGAAGGATAAGTGGAGCTGAGTCCACGAAAATATCAGCCATGATCTTACTGAGTGGCAAAGCGCTTGATGGGCCAGTTGGCTTATTCTTGCTCCTATTTCTTATGTTCGTATGGACGTGGTATATTTGGATTTTTACAAGGTTTTCGATTAGGTCCGACAGAAGAAGTTGGTAATCAATGTTAGAGCACGTGGGAATGGGGATAATGTAATGATATGGGTTGAGAATTGATTAACAGACAGAAAACAAATAAGAATGAATAGATCATTCTCGGCATAGCATTACCATTGGTGCACCAGAAGGATCTGTTCTAAGGCCAGTGGTGTTCACAATCTGTATAAATTTTTTGACATGGGAACCAATTATTATTCTTTCCAAATTTACTGATGACACAAAGCTTGAGAGTGTATATTACAAGGAGGATGCAAGGAGACACCAAAGGGATCCGGAAAAGATAAACAAATGACAGAATCATGGCCAAATGAATGTGATATCAATAAGTAATAAATTATCCAAAATAAACAGAATGCTGTAGACATCCAACAGGTCTGGCAGCATCTGTAGAGAGAGAAACAGTTAACATTTTGAATCCAGTATCAGACTCGAGCATTAACTCTTTCTGTCTCTACAGATGCTGTCAGAGCTACTGAGTTTCTCTAGCATTCTTTCTATGTGTTTCAGATTTCTAGTACCCATAATATTTTGCTTTTATAGTCGGTTATGCATTTTGTAGAAAAAACCCCAAAAAGACAGTGTTTCTTTACTGATGGGAGGTTGTGAAATGTTGATGTCCAAATGGATCTGGGTGATCTTGTTTCTGAGACACCGAAAAGCTAACATGCAGGTGCAACAAATTATTAGGAAGGCAAATGATACATTAGATTTATTGAAAGGAAATTTGAGTATAGGAGTAAAGATATCTTGCTGCAATTGCATAGAACCTTGATGAGACCACACCTGGAGTATTATGTACAGTTTTCATTTCCTAATCTGAAGAGGGATAAATGTGCCATCGAGGGAGTGCAGTGGAGGTTCATCTGACTAATTCCTGTGATCATGGATTGTCTGAGAAGGGATTGAGGAAACTGAGCATGTAGTCTCCAGAATGTGAAAGAATGGGAGGTGATCTCTGTTAACCTTCTAAAATTCTTACAGACGTGATCAGTTTACATGGTTAAAGTGTTTTCCTGACTGTTGAGTCGAGAATAAGAAAGCATAAATGGTTTACCTTTTAACTTGAGGTTAAAACTGAGAATGAGAAGGAAGTTTTTCACTCAGGTGGTGAATTTTTAGAATGCTTCACCCCAAATGGGTGTTGAAAATGGATGTTGATAGATTTCTGGGTACCAATTACATCAGGGTTCTTGTGGCATAGTGGTAGTCTCTGTACTCTGAGCCAGGGGATCTGAGTTCAAGTCCAACCTGCTCCAGAGTGCGAAATAACATCTCTGAACAGATTGATTAGAAAATAAGATAAAAATCAGTAATAGGAGTTTAGCTTGGGACAGTGGTATTGAAATAAATGATCAACTCATGACCTAATTGAATAGCAGAACACACTTGATGGGCTGAATGGCCTGCTGCTATGTCCCTATGGGGAGGTATGTGAGAGTTGGCGGGGACATGGATATGGTGATGGTGTATATGGAGATAGAAAGTAGGACATAAGATCTTTGACTAAGGCGTTAAAAGAGTGGTTGCAGGGAGTTTGAAGTGGGGTTGGAAAGGGGAAAGTGGAGGAGAAAATGGAAATGGAGGGTAAAGAAGAGGATGGAAATAGAGCTGAAGGAAGTCAGTTATGTTGAGAAATTGGAGAATATGTGGTAACTCTTTGAGCCATAGAGATGTACAGCATGGAAACAGACTCTTCAGTCCAACTCATTTATGCCGATCAGATATCCTAAATTAATCTAGTCCCATTTGCCAGCATCTGGCCCATGTCCCTCTAAACCCTTCCTACTCATGTACCCATTCACTCACATTTTAGATGTTCCAGTTGTACCAGCCTCTGCCACTTCCTGTTGCAGCTGTTTCCACACACGCGCCATCCTCTGCATGGAAATGTTGCTCCTTGGGTCCATTTTAAATCTATTCCCTCTCGACTTAAACCTATGCCCTAGTTTTGGACTCACCTACTATGAGCTATTTTCCCTGTCCATGCCTCTCATGATTTTATAAGCCTCTGTAAGGTCACTCGTCAGCCTCCGATGCTCCAGGGAAAACAGCCCCAGCCTATTCAACCTCTCCGTATAGGTCAAACCCCCCAACCATGGCAACATCCTTGTAAATCTTTTCTGAACCCTTTCAAGTTTCACAACTTCTTGCCTGTTTCAGGGAGACCATAATTGCATGCAATATTCCAAAAGTGGCCTCACCAATGTCCTAGGAGAAAGTGAGGTCTGCAGATGTTGGAGGTCAGAGTCGAGACTGTGGTGCTGGAAAAGGTCCTGATGAAGGGCTTATGCCCGAAATGTCGATTCTCCTGCTCCTCGGATGCTGCCTGACCTGCTGTGCTTTTCCAGCGCAATACTCTGGACTCATCAATGTCCTGTACGTCCACAACAAGATACCCAAACTCCTATACTCGATGCATGCCTTCTTCAATATCCTGCGAATCAACTTTCAAGGGACTCTGAACCTGCACCCAATGTCACTGTTTGGCCACACTCCCCTACTAGGAGAAAGTGAGGACTGTAGATGCTGGGGATCAGAGCTTAAAAATGTGTTGCTGGAAAAGCGCAGCAGGTCAGGCAGCATCAAAGGAAAAGGAGAATCGACGTCGATTCTCCTTCTCCTTTGATGCTGCCTCACGCTCCCCTACTATTAAGTGTGCAAGTCCTACCCTAATTTGTCTTATCAAATGCGGAGTAGAGAAAATTTAAAAGGCAACCTAATAGTTGTTGTGAAAATTGAGATGTTTTGATAGAGCGAATAGGATGAAACTGAAGCCATGGCCAGCAACAATGCATTGAAACTCAACAGCAAGCAAGAGGCCAGAATTAGGAGAGTGTTGAGATCTCAGAGGTTTGTAGAGCAAGAGGAGGAAGAGGCCCGTAACGTAGGTACAACAGATAGCTGTTGGTTTAGAAGGGGATGATTCTTCCTGACCAACTTCTGTGTGAAAGTGATCATCCAAACAGACTGTGGAAAACCCCATAGTGAAATGCACCGAAATTTCCATGCAAAATTCTGCGTCATTAATTAAACTCAAAGTTCAGGAACAAGCCTGAAAAGGACAAAAATATGGCTCAAGTGTAGAAAGTAAGGTTGAGAAAAAGGGAAGCACTGAATATGGTGATCCAAGGCCAGGTTCCTAATTCACATTGATTGCTTGGATTCAGAAATTTGGTGCAATTTTTAAAAATTAAATTTGGGGTCGAAACAGCAGCATTTAAAACTGAAATCTTACAAGTCTTAAGTACTGCATAATGGAAAAGGTAGGATGTACTCCAAGAAGCAAGTTGAAATAATGAATACATTTGAGAGGTTTTGGACACTTGGATTTAAGCTCCAACAGTTTAAGAAAGCTAAAGGCCATTGTTAGGGGTCAGAAGTGGAAAAATGCTCTATTTTGTAGTACTGATATTTTCATTTTATCATAAATTCACAAAGGTATAAATTTGGTGAACATATATAAGTAAATTTTGGATGGAAGCCCCATTTCGCAGTAACTTGGGAAAGTGTACATCGACGTACCTTCTACTCTAGTTTTACTTCAGTGTTTTCCTATGGTCTGATCTTGATTGCAGATTGTCCTTTGAACTCCATACATCAAAATGGCAGAAACTTCACAGCAGGATGAGCTGGAAACAATTGGGAAGCTGCGAGTCCAAGACTTCCTTCTTCATTTCCAAATGGTCAAACAAGGTGCCGAAGCCAAAATCTACAGGGGCAATTTCCTTGGAAAGCCAACAGTTGTGAAGGAAAGATTCCCCAAATCATATCGACACTCAACTCTGGATAAGAAACTCACCAATCGCAGGACTACTCAGGAAGTACGATCCATCCTCAGGTGCAGGAAAGCTGGTCAGTACTATAATGGATTGTTCTTACTGATTGAAAAGTTGAAAGACCATCAAAATGATGGAGGACTGAGTGTTAACATTTCAAATGGGAATGCTCTGTCAGAAAGTGTTACTTCTGGATTTCTAGTGGCGATTTATTCTACAACAAGAAGCCATACTTTATGAATTATAATTCCCTCAAAATTTTTTGTCTCAAATTCAGGAGACAGCCTATTCCTCCTAAGTAAACATTGAGCAGTTGGGATTCAGAATTTTGGTCTTCATTTTCGGGAATTGGATTTTAAACTGGATTAGTCTAAGAGTATACACAGCTTCAAGAAAGAAAGGCGAGCATTTGTTTACTGTCTTTTACTGCCTCCAGATATCCCAAAGCATTTTACAATGTTCTTTCTATTAATTTTAGTAGATTTAAAAAAAAGCAGGAAAGTCTATTCTATGTCACTGGAATCTAATAACTGATGTAACCAATTTTTGTGCATTGGTGCTCAATCCCTTTGCTGATTTGGTTTAGCAGAGGTGTTAATATCAGTAAACTGGTTAACATTTATGTCAGGAAGCAAAGAAATTTCATTATGTAAGCAGTGTGTAAATTTGCAAACATGTCAGCTGTAATTTTCAGCTTGGCAGTTTAGTTTGTAACAATGATTTGTTGTACAGTATTTATTACTGAGAGCATAGAGACCTGTAGTCATATGATATTGCTTTGACAGTTTAATTCTGCATTTTAATAATTCTGTATATAGATTTGTATTTCTTCCTTAAAATTCAAACCCATGATTCCACGTTAAGTGTTCAGTTCCCCATTAGCTCAGTTACTCAGAGAAGTGTATAATTGGAGTTCTCATTGAGTTGAGTTCAGTATAGCATCTGCCATATCAGTTGATCTCAGCTGATGTCGCAAAGGACAAAGAAAATTACAGCACAGAAACAGGCTCTTCAGTCCTCCAAGTTTGCGCTAATCCAGATCCTCTATCTAAACCTGCAGCCTATTTTCTAAGGATCTGTACCCCTTTGCTCCCTGTCCAATCATGTATCTGTCTAGTTACATCTTAAATGACGCTATCGTTCCCGTCCTTACCACCTCCACTGGCAAAGCATTCCAGACACCCACCATCCTCTGCGTGAAGAACTTTCCCCGTATATCTCCCCTAAACTTTTCCCCCCTCACTTTGCACTGGTGACCCATAGTAATTAAATCCTCTCCTGTGGGGAAAGAAATTCTTGCTATCCACCCTGCAGTAAGGGCATAACACCTAACTGTGCACCAACTGGACCAGTGAAGGAAAAATTGGTTAAGATTCATAGCATTGGCCTTGAATCAATAGAAAATGTGTGAAAGTGACTCAGAAAATATTGGACTCAAGTATGATACCCCATAAAATGAAATAGCTTGCTTTCAATTGCAATGTGGACTGAGATATTAGTTACATGGTGATAGTAACAGAGCAACAAAAATCTGTCAAACTATATATTCTGGTTGGAGTTGAACCTTCCATGCGATTGGAGAGGAAGAAAATTCATTGAGTTAAAACAAAATATGTGGAAAGTCATTTTTTTCTTCTTTTAATTTTAGGTATTGCAACCCCTGTAGTGTATTTTGTGGACTACAATACAAGTTGCATCTACTTTGAAGATTTAGTTGGGGCTGTAACTGTCCGTGACTACATAACTTCCACTCACAGTTCTGCAACAGATACAGCAAAGCTTTTTCCCTTGGCCGAAAAAATTGGGCAGATCCTGGCAAAGATGCACGATGAGGATGTTATCCATGGGGACCTCACTACCTCAAACATGATGATACGGCAACCTGGGGAAGAGTTGAGTTTGGTGCTGATAGACTTTGGCCTAAGTTTTATATCTGCTTTACCCGAGGATAAAGGGGTCGATCTTTATGTTCTGGAGAAAGCTTTCCTGAGCAGTCACCCCAACACAGAAAATGTGTTCAAAGTTTTCCTTAAGAGTTACTCGACCACTTCTAAGAAGTCAGGCCCTGTGCTAAAAAAACTTGATGAAGTTAGGCAGAGAGGGAGAAAACGATCAATGGTTGGATAATGAAAATATTTTTATTTTCTCTTAACTTTTAAGTTGTTCAACTTTTTTTTTTAACTTTGTCAAACTCTGTTTAAAAAAAAAGTCTGAATTCGAAATTATATCTGTTTTTCAGAGTTGTGTTTAAAATCCATTGCAATGGTTTTATAATTTCTCGAGCTATTGTAAATAATAAATATTTAAGGGGTGAATTCATAGGGGTCCTTTTTGTATTATCTTTTGCAATCTACCTTCTTCATTTGTTACATATTATTCTGACAGCAAGGTGACATATATGACAAAAGAAACACCAATTTACATAATTCTGGCTTCGGCAATAATCTTTCCTAAAAGAAAACATAGGAATTAAAAGGACCAAAGAAAGAAAGTTGCAATTTATGACAGGTGCAGATATATTCAGAAATTACAAAGTGAAGTTATGGCTGCAAAAACAGCAAACCATCAAGTGGTAACTTGTCCAGGTAATCACAATTAGGCTTGTTAATTATGTATTTATCTTAGGAATTTATTAACCATTATAATGGATTTCCCTGACTTCCAATGGTCCAGACATAAATCAAATTGAGCTGGAGCTTCAGTGTGGCTATGTTAAATCTCACCGACTGAAATGGACTTGAGAGCCTTTAGTTTGCGTGGGTGAGCTCCTGTCTAGGAATATATGTCACTCAATGCAATTATAAATGAGCCATATGACAAGCCTGACAAATTAAGTTTATTATTATGTTACTCTTAGTTTAATGATCAGTGTGTACTCATGATTATTCAGCAGGTGTTGCCCAATCACAGAATTACCTCTGAAAGATGTTTTGTTTTGGTTTTGCAAGAGTAAACTCATTTAGTATAGTCTGTACTCTGCCTATTGTGAGATGTAATCCAGCAATTCAGAAGCATTTATAAAAAGGAACATGTTAAACCCTTGTGCCTTTTTTGAATAACTCATGAGTTAAGAGAGTTTATATTCGCTATTGTTTTCACAATGGCAACCCCATGGCCAATCAGAAAACTTGACACCTCTTTACTTAGCACCTCTTTACAACATACAAACAAGGAACAAGAGTAGGCCTTTCTGCCTGTTTCAACAATCAATAAGATCATGGCTGACCTGATTTTAATCTCAACTCTATATTCCTGCATAACCCTCTTAATCTTTGATGCCCTGCGGTATAGTTTTTCCTGCTATAGTATAAATAGTTAGCGTTTAAAATTTGGCATTCTTCTGTTTGTCCTGATGAGTGAAAGATTCAAAAGCATGGATGTCTCGAAATATTCAAGGTCTGAACTACTGTTTACACTGTTTTGCAGTATCAATTTGATACTGCAAAATGATGCCCGCAAAGAATCATATTTTGAATTGGTGACTTTTCAAAACTCTTTTGTTAAAAAACACAAGGTTATAGTCCAACAGGTTTAATTGGAAGCACTAGCTTTCAGAGCGCAGCTCCTTCAGGTGGTTGTGGGCTACATAGTTGTAAGAGACAGAATTTATAGCAAAAGTTTACAGTGTGATGTAACTGAAATTCTACATTGAAAAATACCGTGATTGTTTGTTAAGTCTCTCATCTATTAGAATGACTATCTTAGTTTCACTTCTTTCATATGTAAATCGCAAAACCTTTTTTTAAAAGTTACATTCTCAATCAAGTTACACATGACTCCAAAGCCCTAATTTTCCTTTAAATAAGCAGCATTCTTATTAACCACAAGGATGTTTTATTCAAAATCTGTTATCAGTTACATTTAACTTTTTCCAATGTTTTGTTGTATTCACATCAAAAAGACCATTTCCATAAACAACAAGCCTTGTGTACTGATCTAGTAAGTTTATACATGCCACAAAATGGAGCACCATGTCAACTGTTAATCTTAACTGATAGCTTTTTACATTCGAGACAACACTGATGTTTATTTTTCTGTTCTTGTGATATTGATGTAGATGTGGGGCCAGTACTTATTGCCCATCCCCAGTTGCCCTCAAGAGGGTGGAGTTGATCTGCCTTGAACTGCTGTAGTGCATGGTGGGTACGTGCACAGTGTTGATAGGAAGGGAGTTCCAGGTTTACCATCATTCCTTCATGAAATATTGGACATACTATATTGTCAGACTTAATATTTGTTTCTATTTTCAATATTTAGATTAGATTAGATTCCCTACAATGTGGAAACAAGCCCTTCGGTCCAACAAGTCCACACCGACCCTCCGACGAGTAACCAACTCAGACCCATTTCCCTCTGACTAATGCACCTAACACTATGGGCAATTTAGCATGGCCAATTCACCTGACCTGCACATCTTTGGACTGTGGGAGGAAACCGTAGCACCCAGAGGAAACCCACACGCACAAATGTTTTTCTTTAAAAATCTATCACAAAATGCCCCTCTACCTACATTCAGAAGTTTATCTATGAGCAGAAACTGAACTGGACTCGCCTTTGTTTATTCACTCGTGTGATGTGGACATCGCTGGCTGGCCAACATTTTATTGCCTGTCCATAGTTGCCCTTGAGAAGGTGGTGTTGAGCTGACTTCTTCAACTGCTGCAGTTCATGTGATGTAGGTTTACCCACAATGCCCTTAAGGAGGGAATCTCTGGATTTTGACACAGCGGTAGTGAAGGAACAGTGAATGGTTTGGAGGGGAACTTTCAGGTGTTGGTTTTCCCATGTATCCGCTGTCCTTGTCCTTCTAGATGGAAGTGGTCATGGGGCTGGAAGGTGCTGTCTAAGGATCTTTGGTGAATTTCTGCAGTGGACCTTGTAGGTAGTGCACACTGCTGCTACTGAGTGTTGGTAGTGGAGGAAGTAAATGTTTGTGGATATGGTGCCAATCACACTGGTTGCTTTGCTGTCAAGCCTCTTGAGTGTTGCAAGCATTCAGGAAAATGGAAGTATTCTGACTTTTGCCTGTAGGTGGTGGACAGATTTAGGGGAGTCAGGAGGTGAGTTACTTGCTGCAGTATTCCCAGCCTCTAACTTGTTCATGTGGCAACTGTGTCCAGTTGAGTGTCTGGTTAATGGTAGCCCACAGGATGTCGACAATGCAAGATTTAGTGATGCTAACACCAGTGAATGTCAGGGGCAGTGATTAGATTGTCTCTTATAGGAGATGGTCATTGCCTGGCATCAGTGCGGCACGAATGTTACTTGCAACTTGTCAGCCCAAGTGGTAAGATATAAATACAAGAGCAACAAAAGCAAGTCAGAAGCAAGGAATACTGCAGAATAACTCACCTCCTGACTCTCTAAAGCCTGTCCACCAAGGCATAAGTCAGCAGTTTGATGGAATACTCCCCACTTGCCTGCATGAGTGACATTCAAGAAGCTTGATACCATCCAGGATAAAGTAACCCACCCGATTGGCACCACATCCACAAACATTCAGTCACTCCACCTGTGCTCAGAAGCAGCAGTATGTACTAACTACAAGAATCAATGCAGAAATTCATCAAGGTTTCTTAGATAGCACCTTCCAAACCCATAACCACTTTGATTTGGGAGGACAAGGGAAGCAGTTACATGGAAACACCACCACCTTCAAGTTTCCCTCCAAGCTATTTACCATTTCGAATTGGAAATATCTCCATTCCTTCATTGTTGCTGGGTCAGAATCCAGTAATTCCCTCCCTAATGGCATTGTAGGTTTACCTATGGCACATTGTAGGTTTACCTACAGCTGTGGTTCCAGAAGGCAGCTCACCACCATGACTTTCCCAGTCGACCCATTGTCTCAGCCTGCTCCTGTTCCACTGAACTCATCTCTGCATACCTTGACATTGTCCTGTCCCCCTTCGTCTAGGAACTCCCAACCTTCGTTCAGGGCACCACCCATGCCCATCACCACCTCCAAGACTTTTGTTTCCCTGGCCCCCTACACCTTATCTTCACCATGGACATCCAGTCCCAGTATACATCTATCCGCCACGACAAAAGCCTCCAAGCCCTTTGTTTCTTCCTCTCACGCCGTCTCAACCAGTACCCTTCCACTGACACCCTCATCCACCTGGCTGAACTGTTCCTCAACCATAACAATTTCTTCCAATCCTCCCACTTCCTCCAAACAAAGGGGTAGTCTTGGGCACCCACATGGGCCCCAGCTATGCCTGCCTCTTTGTCGGGTATGTGGAACAGTCCATCTTCCGCAGCTACACCGGCACCAACTCCCTTTTCCTCTGCTACATCAATGATTGTATCGGCGCTACCTCGTGCTCCCAGTATGAGGTTGAACAGTTCATCAACTTCACTAACACTTTTCACCCTGACGTCAAATTCACCTGAACCATCTTGGATACCTCCCTCCCCTTCATAGACCTCTCCATCTTGATGTCTTGCAAGCGACTTTGCAGATGACACCAAAATTGGAGGTGTAGTGAATAGCGAAGAGGGTTACCTCAGATTACAACAGGATCTTGACCAGATGGGCCAATGGGCTGAGAAGTGGCAGATGGGAGTTTAATTCAGATAAATGCGAGGTGCTGCATTTTGGGAAAGCAAATCTTAGCAGTACTTATACACTTAATGGTAAGGTCCTTGAGAGTGTTGCTGAACAAAGAGAGTGCAGGTTCATAGCTCCTTGAAAGTGGAGTCGCAGGTAGATAGGATAGTGAAGAAGGCGTTTGGTATGCCTTCCTTTACTGGTTAGAGTATTGAGTACAGGAGTTGGGAGTTCATGTTGCTGCCATACTGGACATTGGTTAGGCCACTTTTGGAATATTGCGTGCAATTCTGGTCTCCTTCCTATCGGAAAGATGTTGTGAAACTTGAAAGGGTTCAGAAAGGATTTACAAGGACGTTGCCAGGATTGGAGGATTTGAGCTATAGGGAGAGGCAGAACAGGCTGGGGCTGTTTTCCCTGGAGTGTCGAAGGCTGAGGGTTGACCTTCTAGAGGTTTACAAAATTATGAGGGGCATAGATAGGGTAAATAGACAAAGTCTTTTCCCTGGATATCTGGTCGGCCTGGACGAGTTGGACTGAAGGGTCTGTTTCCATGCTGTACATCTCTATGACTCTATGACTAACCACGGACTCCCATAGTTACCTGGACTACACCTCCTCCTGCCCTGCCTGTTGTAAAAACATCATCCTTTATTTCCAATTCCTCAGTCTCTGCTGCACCTGTTCCCAGGATGACCAGTTCCACCACAGAAAATGACAGATAGCTTCCTTCTTCAAAGACTGCAATTTCCCCTCCCACATGGTTGACGATAACCTTCAGCACATCTTCTCTACTCCCACACCTCTGCCCTTGAACCCCACCACACCCAATCAATGAGGACAGAACCCCCCCCTGGTCCTCCACCACTGACATCACGCCCACCTGTCTGTTGCTCCCTGGCTTTTCCTTACCACCTTTCTTAAATAATGGTGCCACATTAGCTAACCTCCAGTCTTCTGGCACTTTACTCATTGTTATCAGTGATGTAAGTATCTCAGCAAGGGGCCCAGCAATCTCTTCCCTCGCTTCCCATAATTAAGCATTATAATTTGTTCCCTGTTAAAAATCACACAACACCAGGTTATAGTCCAACAGGCTTAATTGGAAGCACACTAGCTTTCGGAGCGACGCTCCTTCATCAGGTGATTGTGGAGGGATCGATCGTAACACAGAATTTATAGCAAAAATTTGCAGTGTGATGTAACTGAAATTATACATTGAAACATTGATTGTCTGTTAAGCCTTTCATCTGTTAGAATACAGTGATAGTTTCACTTCTTTCATGTGTAAATCACAAAACCCTTTTTTTTAAAGTTGCATTCTCGGGTTAGTTGTTAACAGATGAAAGGCTTAACAGACAATCAATTTTTCAATGTATAATTTCAGTTAAACCTTTTGGACTATAACCTGGTGTGTGATTTTTAACTTTGTACACCCCAGTCCAACACCGGCATCTCCAAATCATAATTTGTTCCCTGGTCATTATCCTCTCCAATCAGGGATATCTATTCAACTCCTCTCATTCCTTCATCTTCAGTCTTTTCAATTCCAAAGCCACTTTAAAAAGCTCCCTCAGTATTGTCCCTCTCTCAAGATTGCAACAATCCCTTCTGGTCAATTACTGATGTTTTACTGATCTAATAAAGCACTTTGAATTAAAGGAAAAGTAGAATGTAAGTTGTGAAGAGAACATCGGAGTCTGCAAATGCAAGTAGGTAGGTTAAGTGAATGGGAGAAATATGGCAGATGGAATATTGGAAAATCTAAATTTGACCAGTTGGCAGCAAGAATTGGAAAGCAGCTCATGATTTAAACTGAGAAAGATTGCAAAACTCTGAAGTACACAGGGATCTAGGTGGTACATTAATTACAATGTGTTAATATGCCGGTATGGAGCAAATGAGGGCTGCAGATGCTGGAGATCAGAGTCAAAACCTGTGGTGCTGGAAAAGCACAGCCGTCAGGCAGCATCCGAGTAGCAGGACATTTGATGTTTCAGGCATAAGCCCTTCGTCAGGAATGTGGGAATATGCAGATATAGCACCTGATTAAGAAGGCTAATTAAATAACGTCATTTTTTTGCAAGGGGAATCGAATTCAAAGGTGAGAATGTTTCCTTCAGCTACCTGGAATATTGTGTACAATTTTGGTGTTCTTGTCTAAGTAAGAACATAACTGAGTTAGAAGCTGGACTGAGCTGGTTCCTGGAATTGTGGTGGTTATCTGAAGAAAGGATGAACTGTTGAATAAATTGAAGTTAAGAAGAATAAGAGGTGATCTTATTGAGACATATAAAATCCTGAGAGGACTGGAAAGGGTGAATACAAAAAAAATGTTTCCCTTGTGGAAGAACTCGGGAGTTGTCTTCTCTGAGGGTCATAATCAGATCAGCCATGATCTCATTGAATGATGAGTAGACTCAAAGGGTTGACTAGCCCATTGGGAGACAGGCCGCCTACTTGCGGAACGTTTCAGAGAACACCTCTGGGACACCCGCACCAACCAACCCAACCGCCCCGTGGCTGAACACTTTAATTCCCCCTCCCACTCCGCCAAGGACATGCAGGTCCTTGGCCTCCTCCATCGCCAGACCATGGCAACACGACGCCTGGAGGAAGAGCGACTCATCTTCCGCCTGGGAACCCTCCAACCACAAGGGATGAATACAGATTTCTCCAGCTTCCTCATTTCCCCTCCCCCCACCTTTTCTCAGTCCCAACCCTCGGACTCAGCACTGCCTTCTTGACCTGCAATCTTCTTCCCGACCTCTCTGCCTCCACCCACTCTCCAGCCTATCACCCTCACCTTAACCTCCTTCCACCTATCGCATTCCCAACGCCCTCCCCCAAGTCCCTCCTCCCTACCTTTTATCTTAGCCTGCTTGGCACACCCTCCTCATTCCTGAAGAAGGGCTTATGCCCGAAATGTCGATTCTCCTTCTCCTTTGATGCTGCCTGACCTGCTGCGCTTTTCCAGCAACACATTTTTATAGCCTATTCCCAGTCCTAATTCATGTCTTCTTATGTACAGAAATAAAAACATATTGTATGAAACTGTCTGCTTTATTACTTATCATGGATGGATCCCATCCTCAAAGAGGATGGTGGCAGCAAACACACGCCATGATTAGTAGCAGTGCAGACAACATCATACAATATGATCAGTGGTTATGACTGCTCACACAGCAAATTGAAGGACTTTTAAAACAAAAACAGAAATAGTCACAGAACCTCAATAGGTCCAGCAGCATATATGGAGAGAAAACAAGATCAATGTTTCGGGTCCAATGACTATTCTTCGGAACATAAGCATTTTTTAACATTTTTTCACAGGATTTGATGTCCCTGGCAAGATCAGTGTTTGCTGCCCTTCCATATTTCCCTTGATCTGATTTGTTTAATTGTCTATTTCAAAGGGCAGTTAAGAGTCAAGCACAATGCTGTCCATTTGGAGTTGTGTGTAAGCCAGAGTAAGTAAGGCCAACACATTTCCTTCTGTGAAAGACATTAGTGAATTGGATGGGTTGTTGCAACAACAATGGCTGAACATTGACAAAGGAATTTAACCCTGATGAGTATTAGGTGATACATTTTGGGAGGACTATAAAGGCAAGGAAGTACAAATATTTACTACAGTAGGTCCCCAAGAAGTACAGAGGATCAGAGGGACCTTGGTGTGCACATCCATAGATCCTTGAAGGCAACAGGACAGAGTAGATAAAGTGGTTAAGAAGGTATATGGGATACCTGTCTTTATTAGTCAAGGCACTGAATACAAGAGCAAGGAGTGAGGACGTCCTCGTGGGTCTGCTCCTGGGCCTGGCCAAACTGGCCATAAACAGGTCCAGGGAGCGGGCCGTGGAGAGGGTTGTTAGGGCCCACTGCCTGCTCCTCTTCCCCAGTTGTTAAGAGCCCGGGTGTCTCTGGAGAATGAGCACGCGGTGTCCACCAACACCCTGGAGTTGTTCAGGGAGAGGTGGGCACCGCAGGGAGTGGAGTGCATCATTTCCCCCTCCAATTCTATATTGATTTAATCCCTGCCCTCCCATTCACTGTTTGACCACACAGCATTGCCCTTTGATGTGAAGGGCACTGCTTGTCACTGTCCACCTGGCTGTTTCCTTTCTTCCTGGTGGTGGAAACTGAATTAAAAAAGGAAAAAAGAAATAGAAGAGCAAGGAGGTTATGATCGAGTTGTATGTAACATTAGTTAGACCGCAGCTGGAGTACTGTGAGCATTTCTAATTGTAACACTGTAGGAAGGATCGGTGCTGAGGAAGGGTCACTGGACCTGAAACGTTATTTTACTTTAGAATAAATGGATAGTTGATGTCCAGCAGGAACACGATGGGCCAAAGGGTCTCTCTGTGTGCTGTTTGAAAAAAAACTCTGCGATATAACGATGGCTTCAAGATCACCACAGTTGAGACTGATTGCAGACTCATGAACTGAATTTAAATCATTTGAACCCATGTCCGACCTGCGGAGAAAGTAGAAAAGCTGCTCCTGCCGTCGGTAGAGGCGGCGAGGCCGCTGTCACGTGATCACTGCTGCCTTCCACCTCCCTCCCCGCGACAAAATGGCGGCTCCTAGCGGCGGGGGCGCGGCCTCCGAGCATGCCGGGACGCTGGAGGACCCGCGGGGCGCGCGTGCGCGGTGCTGGGGTCCCCCGCAGCTATCGGCGTGTGTGGCAGAGTGCGGCACTGCCCCCGGGGCTGGGAGCGAGGGGAGAACGGGAGACAGAGAGCGAGGAGGAGCAGCCGCCGCCACCGCCGGTGGTGACAGGAGAATGAGTGGGGGCAAGTCGTCCAGAGAGCACCTGGCCAATGGCGGCGTGAAAGTGTCCGTCTGGAGTAAAGTGCTGAAGAGTAACGCGGCCTGGGAGGATAAGGTTAGAGCCGGGTGGGTGAAAGGATTGAGCAGGGAGACAGACGGAGTGGGTCTGGTCCCCGGCCTGGGGAGTGGCACCAGGCCCCAGGCCCCAGCCCCAGCCCCAGCCCCAGTGAGAGAGTCTGACTGACACAGGGGCAGTGACTGTGTCAACCATTCCCGTGGAAAATCTCCACACTCGGAAAATCTTCTGGGGCTGCAGAGTTAACCCACTTGCAAGCTCGGGCTGTGTCTGCAAAGTGAAAGGAGGTGTAGGGGTGGGAGAGAAGGGAGGATTATTTACCCCGCCCCGACGCCCAACACTGGGGTACCTCAAGAGATTTGTCACTTGTTTGTGTATAGGCTCAAGTGCAAATTTTGTGGCGGTGTGTTAAGAACAATGTGCCAGTGATAACATGTTGGACTGTCACCCGGTGTCGTTTGACTTCTGACTTTGTCCATCCCAGTCCAACACCGGCACCTCCACATCTGTGGTAGCGAAGGCTGAGCAGATCTGTCTGACATGATTTTTATTTTGGTCACTGAGAGGGATTGGAAGCATGGGATCTCATTTATACTAAGATGTGTGCAATTTTTTTTGTTTAATTTAAATAGTCAGTAACCAAATATTGATTGGAGGGGGATGCAGTGGGGTAGTGGAAATGTCATTGGATCACTAATATTAAAACTCTGGGCACGTCAATTTGATTACCACCATGACAGATTGTGCAAAATTTGAATTCAGTAAATTCCGGAATAAAAATGGAAATTAATTAATTAATGGAAACCAATCTCAATAGTTATAAAAACTCACCCAGTTATTAATGTCCTTGAGACAAGGAAATTCGCCTTCCATAATGGTCTAGCCCACATGACTTCAGACCCTCAGCAATGTAGTTGATGATTAACTGCTGTCAGTAATAAATGCGGGTCTATTGAGCAATGCCCACATCCCATGAACCAGTAAAAAATAACTGCACCATCTTAAACATTCACTTCCTTCACCAGTAATGCATTGTGGCAACAGTGTGCAAGATGCATGACAAGTGAATGCAAACTCCACACAGCCATTCTCCTCATGTCTGTACGGGTTTCCTCCGGGTGCTCCGGTTTCCTCCCATTGTCCAGGGATGTGTAGGTTAGGGGATTAGCCTTGAGAAATATAGGGTTACAGGGAAAAGGTAGGGCTTGGGTCTGGGTGGTGGCTGTTTGGAGGGTCGGTGTGGACTCAATGGGCCAAATGGCCTGCTTCCACTCTGTGGGGATTCTAAAAACGACTTACTAAGGCTTTATAGACAGTACCTTGAAAGCCTGTGACATCTGCCACTTAAAAGGACAAGAGCAGCAGACACATAGGAACTTGACCATTTCCAAGCCACACACCATCTGACTTAGAACTGTATCACCATTTCTTCATGGTTGCTGATCAAAATCCTAGAACATCTTGCCTAAAAGCACTGTGGTATACTGGCACCCACACTGATGTCCACATGTCACAGAAAATTTAAAAAGTGATATTGCAGAATGTTTGTGCCATCTGTCAAGTACAATGCTATCTTGATGAAATTGGAAACCATTTTTAAGAAAATTGTGTGTACCAGATGGGTGCTCTGATTTTTTTTTCAGGGCAAGGTTGAATGTAGTGAAGGTATATGGGTCTAAAAAGAAAGAAGGTTGCATCTCAACTCTTTGACTTAAAGTCATAGAGGTAATCAGCATGGAAACAGACCCTTCGGTCTAACTCATCCATGCTGACCAGATATCCTATATAAATCTAGTCCCATTTGCCAGTGTTTGGCCTTCTAAATCCTTCCTATTCATCTATCCATTCAGATGCCTTTTAAATGTTGTAATCGTACCAGCCTCCTCCACTTCATCTGGCAGCTCATTCCATACACGCACCACCCTCTGCATGAAAATGTTGCCCCTTAGTTCCCTTTTATATTTTACCCCTCTCACCTTAAACCTAAGCTCTCTAGTTTTGGATTCCCCCACCCCCGGGAAAGACCTGGCCTGTATACCCTGTCCATGTTCCTCATGATTTTATAAACCTCAGCCTCCAATGCTCCAGGGAAAATAGCCCTAGCCTATTTAGCTTCCAACCCTGGCAACTTCCTTGTAAATCTTTTCTAAACCCTTTCATGTTTTGCAACATCCTTCCTATATGTGAGAGACCAGAATTGCACTCAATACTTCAAAAGTGGTCGAACCAATGCCCTGTACAGCTCCAACATGACCTCCCAACTCCTGACCAATAAAGTTCATCATGTAAATGGAGCAATGCAATGTTTTCAGAGTTATTTCATCGGATTATGAGGACAGATGGTTTTAAGATTGTGTAAAATTAAGTCATGCAGTGAAAGTCGCCATTTAGTGTTGTGAAAAATTTATATGTCTATTTTTATGATCCTGGTTATGCAAGTTGACTTGCATTTTAGTTTTTACTTTCTGATAGTCATAGTATCATAGACATAACAGCACGGAAACAGACTTTTCAGTTGAACCAGTCCCTGCCGACCATAATCCCAAACTGAACTAGTCCCATCTACCTGCAGTTGACCCATATCTCTCCAAATATTTCTTGTTCATGTACTTATCGGAATGTCTTTTAAACATTGTAACTGTATCCATATCCATCACTTTCTGTGGAAGTTCATTCCACACATGAACCATTCTGTAAAAAAAGCAAACATTTTTTAAACATTTCTCCTCTTACCTTAAAAATTTGTCCCCTAGTAGGGGTTGAGGGGTGATCTTATAGTGATTTATAAAATTATGAGGGGTGTAGATAAGGTGAATACAGGCATCTTTTCCCAAGGGTGATAGATTTATAGACTCGGGGGTATAATTTTAAAGTGAGGAGAAAGATTTTACAGCCATGAAGGGCAGTTTTTTTTTACACAGTGGTTCATATGTGGAATAAACTTCCAGAGGAAGTGATGGATGTGGGTACAGTTACAACATTTAAAAGACATTTGGATAAATATGTGAATAGGAAAGTTCTGACTTTGTGTATAGGCTCAAGTGCAAGCAGTTGAGACTAGTTTAGTTTGGGATTCTTGGTCATGTGGACTGGTTGGACTGAAGGGTCTGTTCCCGTGCTGAATTGGCTTTATAAATTGCCCACCTTAGGGAAAAGACACCTGTCATTCACCTTATGTATACCCCACATGATTTTATAAACCTCTATAAGGTCACCTCTCAGCTTCCGACACATCAGTGAAACATGTCCCAGCCTCTCCTTGCAACTCACCCTCCATTCCTAGTAACATCCTGGTAAATGTTTTCTGAACTCTCTCCAGCTTAATATCTTTCCTATAACAAGAATTGATTTCAATCAGTTACTGATATCAGTTGTACTGAAGTGATTAGATTTTAATTGGAGATCCAGTTTGTTGACATAACCTGGAGTCTTGATGAAAGATTCTGACCTGAAACTGCTCCTCTGCTGCTGTTTGACCTGCTATGCTTTTTCTCGCTCCACACTTTTTCCACTCTTGACTTTCCAGCATCTGCTGTCCTCACTATCTCCAAATAACCTGCATTACATTTGATTTGATAAGTTATAAGATGCATGACATTTTCTTTTCAAATAGTATTAAGTAGATGGAAAGGATTTTATGAAATATGTGTATGTTGTGTAGGAAATTCTGAATTTGGGCATTTTTACTATTGAATACAAAGTTTCCCTGGTTATGTCAGTGTTTTTCTATTCATCTTGTAACATTATTGTATTTAGAGTTGGCAAAATAAATACGTTACAAAATTCAGATCTTGTGGGTATCCATAACGCATGGAGAAAATTCTGAAGGAGAGAATTGATCTTTACTTGGAGAAACATGATTTTATCAGGTGTAGATTATATGGCTTTGTCTGAGGGGGTCATGCCTCACAAATTTAATGGATATCTCCTCAAAATTCTGTGTAGGTAGTGCAGTTGATGTCATTTTTGTGGATTTCAACAATTCTTTGTCAAGATCGCACATGGGAGATGATAAACAAGATAAAAGCACATGAGATCTAGGGTAATTTGTTGACTTCAACCCTTGTTTTAGTGGTGGGATAGGTGGTGATGATAGAAGACTGCTTATGTCACTGGAGGTCGGTGTTCCACAGGGATCAGGCCTAGATCCCTTTATTGCTTTTGAAAGAAATGTGAGGAGACTAAGTTTGTGGATGACACAAAGTTGACTGGTTGTTTGACAGTGACGATGGAAAGCCTTTGGAGGATAAAGGTGGATTGATCAGTGGCAGATAGAATTTAACCCTGAAACGTGTAAAGCGAAGCACCTTGAAAGAAGGAACAAGAGAAGGAAATAAAGAATGGTAGGACACTGAAGCACAGAGGGATCTTGGGATGCTTGTTCGCAGATCGCTGAAGATGCAAGACAGGCTAACAGGGTAATTGAAAAGGCGTACTGATGTTTGCCTTTATCAGATGTGTCATAGTTTATAAGAGCAGGGAGGTAATGTTAGAAGGTTAGGCCACAGCTGGAGTACTGTGTGTAGTTCTGGTCACTGCGCACAGGCGGGGACGCAGAGGAGATCCACCAGGACGTTGTTTATGATGGAGCAATTTAACAATGAAGAGAAGCTGGGTTACCTCGGGTTGTTTTCTTTAGGGCAGAGAAGGTTGAGTGAGGACCTGATTGCAGTCATAGTCATACTGCATAGAAACAAGTCCTTTGGCAAACCACGTCTATGCCGACCAACAAATGGCAAACTACATTAATTCCATTTAATAGAAACATATATTTGTATAAGGTCGAGGGCACAGGCAAGGTGAATAGAAAGCACTTTAAGGGTCAATAAAATGGGGCACAATTTTAAGGGAGAGGCAGGTGGTTTAGAAAAGATTTAAGAAAAATGTCTTTTACCAAGAGAGTTGTGGGAATGAATCTGGAACACACTCCCTGGGAGGGTAGTTGAGGCAAAAAGCCTCCCAACACTTAAAGCATCTTGGATGTGCACTTGAAATGTTACAACATTTCCACACTGTATGGAATCTAATCTAATCTAATGATGCAAGGCTAGGGCCAAATGCTGGAAAATGGTGTTAGTACAGATTTAGAGTAGTTTTTTTTAGTGCAGATTCAATGGGCAGAAGGGCCTCTTCTGTACTATATGATTCTATGATATCACTCTTCTTTACAGAGAAGAAACATGTCTTTTATCTGGATCCTGAGATTCACTTTCCCCTCTGGCTAGCTTCTGTTTTTGTTACGTTTTTTGGCCTATTTAAACTAATGATCCTAAAGACTTTTTGACAACAAAATGCCACAATCCTGCTCCAAACAAAAGACAGTATTATAGTACCAGCATTAATTTGCTGGCCCATGGGTGAAAACATCAGTGTAATACCACTGACTCCAGGATCTCTTTAGCTCAGTTTCATGACAAAATAGCTTTACTGAACTATTGTTTTTTTAAATTATGGGCACCACTCTTTAGGAGTGATGTTGGGGTTTTTCAGAGGCTATAGACTTAATATACTGAAGTAATTTACTCGCAGTATCATTTTATTAATGTGGATGGATTGAGAAGCTGGGTTGTTGCTAGAGCAATGAAGATTACAAAGAGATAAAGCCTCTGATAAGGTTCTGCATAGTAGACTGTTAGTGAAGTTATAACACTCGCGATTCAGGGAGAGCTTGCTGGTCGGATACAAAATTGGCTTGATGGTAAGAGATGGTAATGGCAGAGAGTTGTTTTTCAGACTGGAGGCCTGTTACCAGCGGTGTCCCACCGGGATCGGTATTGGACCCACTATTTGTCATTTATTTAAACAATTTGGTTGAGAATTTGAGGTTTTTGGACAGTGAAGAAGGTGATCTAAGATCTTAATCAATTGGAGCCAATGGGCAGAGGAGTGTCAGGTGCATTAGTCAGGGGTAAATATAGGGTAGGGGAATGTGTCTGGGCGGGTCACACTTCGGAGAGTTGCTAGGCCAATGGACCTGTTTCCACACTGTAGGGAATCTAATCTAATCTAATCAAGAATGGCAGATGGAGTTTGATTTGCATAAATGCGCGGTGTTGCGTTTTGGTAAGATGAACAAGGCTTATGCAGTTAATGGTAGGGCCCTGGGAAGTGTTGTTGAACAGAGAGATCTAGGGGTACAGATACATAGTTCTTTGAAAGTTGAGTCACAGGTTGGTAAAGAAGGTGTTTGGCACGCTTGTCTTCATTGCTCAGAGTGGAAGGATTGGGGCATCATGTGGTTGTACAGGATGTTGGTGAGGCCACTTTTAGAGCACTGTATACACTTCTGGTCACCGTACTATAGAAAGGATATTAAATTGGAGAGGGTGCAGAAAAAGTTTATGACGATGTTACTGGGACTGGAGGGTTTGAGTTATAAGGAGAGGCTGGATAGACTGGGATTTTTTTTCACTGTAGTGAGGAGGTTGAGGGGCGACCTTAGGTTTATAAAATCATGAGGGCATAGATAAAAGGAATATCAAAGTCTTTTCCTAAAGGTAGGAGTGTTCAAAAGTGGAGCATATCATTTTAAGGTGAGGGGATAATGATTTAAAATGGACCTGAGGGGCAACATTTTCAGAGGTTCGTATGTGAAATGAACTGCCAGAGGACGTGGTGGATGCAGATGCAGTTACAACATTTAGTAAAATGTTTAGACAGGTATTTGATAGGAATGTTTTAGAGGGATATGGGTCAAACACAGGCAAATGGGACTAATTTAGGTTGGGACACTTGGTCAGCATAGACAAATTGGACCAAAGGCTCTGTTTCCATGCTGTTTGAGTCTAGAAGATGAGAAACAGTTGTCTATTTCAGATGGTTAGTAATAGAATCAGAACGCATGTTTTTTTAAATGCAGTATCGCATGCAAAATTTGTCCTCTTCTACTTAAATTTCCAGGCAGTTGGTTCTCATGAGAACTCCAACATTGGAATTGATTGGAGGGGAGTCAAAATTAATCGTGTGGAAAAGTACAGCAGGTCAGCTATAAAATCCAAGGAGCAGGAGGTTCAACGTTTTGGGCATAAGCCCTTCATTAGTAATGTGGAAGGGGAAGGGGGCTGAGGGATAGATAAGAGGGTGATGCAGGGGCCCGAAACATCGACTCTGCTGCTCCACAAATGCTGCCTGACCTGTTGTGCTTTTTCAGCCCACACTTTTGACTCTGACTCTCCAGCATCTGCAGTCCTCACTTTCTCCATTGGTTGGAGGGGAGTCCTTCTCTCACTTTAAATATGGTGTTTATTACCTTAGTTGTGAAGATAACTTGCAGATTGTTTGGTGGTTTCTGATGGAACTCTGTCTCTGCATCGTAGTTATTACTGTTATTTTATAAGCATCCAACAAAATGGTGACTACTTTATCTGACTTGTACAATTTCAGTATCCTTTTAGCAGGAGAGAATGTGTTGATTACAAATTCTGTATTGTCATTTAACATCTTGAGACACAGCCAGCCTAATTTATTTGAGGGCACCATCATAATTCAATGAAAGCTCAATGGAATCCATTCACGTTCATCTAACACATTGAATTTTGCTGTTTCTTTTGACCATGGTGAAATAGAATGATGGGAATGCTATAATTCTTTTGTTGATGGACCATCCTTGAACAAAGAATTGTGTGAATTCCTTGGATGGCAGTGAATGTCCAAATTTAATTAGGTATTTGCTTGAGCTTCAGGACTATCTTGAGTTCAAAATGCCAGTAGTTCCATGTTTTGTAGCAGTAATTTTAATAGCCTGCTGTTTTCAAGGCTTTACATTATTGAATGCAACTTCGTCGTGTACTGGAACATGAGAGAAACAAGTTACGATTATCTGCACTGAGCTATCTGAAAGGACAGTGACAGCAGACTCAGTGGTGGCTTTAAAAGAGAGTTGGATAAATACTTAGACAGGAGAAATACATTTTGCAGAATCATGGGGAAGTAGTCAGACAATGAATATAATTGAATACCTGCTTCAAAGTGCTAACAGAGCTGCCAGTTTGTTCCCTGTGTCATTATCAATCAGTGGTTCTAAGTGCGTAACGGTGCCATAATCTTACCAGGCGATAGGGCTGCTCTCTCTTTAGATAGAGACAACTGGTAGTGGTTTAACCTGAGGGTCACCATGCTTCAGGTGAGGGGAGGAGTTGAGAAGCATGTCCTTTGTGGTAACCTCAGCCAATGCAGGAATTGAACTCTCGCTGTTTGCATCACTCTGCACCGCAATCTGACTATCCAGCCAATTGAGCTAACTGGCCCTCGTTTCTAAGTGTTGTTGGTGAAGTATCCAGGCCCACTTTTCAATTTTTGGCAGCTGTGTCTTGAAAGGTCTGGCAGTCAGTGCTGGGGATTCCCTCCCTAAAGCTCAGCACCCTGTCTTCACTTTTAAGATGTTTCTTTAAGATCATTCTCCTCGTATAAGCAGTTGTTCCTTGCCCTGATATCACTTTGTGATTTGGTCTCATGTTTTGTCTGATTACACCCAGTGAAGTGCCTTGTGACATTTTACTGTGTGAGAGGGACGATTTAAGTGCAATTTGCCATAAGCAAGAGCACGAAAAATTTTTGAATATCATTTAAAAGGATAGAAATAAGTAAGTTAGCTTGCTGAGCTTGATGGTTTGTTTTCAGACGTTTCATCACCATACTTGGTAACATCATCAGCGTGAGTCTCCGGTGAAGTGCTGGTGGTATGTCCCGCATAGGATCTAAATTGATGTTTTATCAATGGAGTTCTGGTTAGAATGCCTTGGCTCTAAGAATTCTCATGCGTGTCTTTGTTTCACCTGTCCTAGGATGTGTGTGTTGTCCCAGTCAAAGTGGTGCCCTTCTTTGTCTGTATGTATAGAAACTAGCGATAGTGGGTCATGTCTTTGGAGGCCAGTGGTGTTCATGTATCCTGGTGGCAAGTTTCCTGCTAGTTTGTCCAATGTAGAGTTTTTTTTACAGTACTTGCATGGTATCTTGTAAATGACGTTAGTTTTGCTGGTGGTATCTGTTGGATCCTTTAGGTTTATTAGTCACTGTTAAAGTGTGTGGGTGGGTTTGTAGGCTACCATAATGCCAAGAGGTCTGAGTAGTCTGGAAGTCATTTCTGATATGTCTTTGATGTAAGGTAATGTGGCTATAGTTTTTGGTTTTATTGTGTCTGCTTGTTTGGGTTTGTTTCTGAGGAATCGGCTGAGCAGAAGATATCTAATAATGGTTAAAGAATATTACATAGGGTGACACTAAGAATTTTGCCTTTGCAATCCAAACACTTGTCAACTTTAATGGCAGTAAAGTTTTCAACTTTAAAGAAAAATAACTTTTTGAAAACTGTTTTGTACCTTAGAAGTAAAAGAAACAGTTAAATAAGCACATTGGTTTATTTTTAAGCTTGTATTTGCTGCCACTGAAACTGCACAGAATGCATTCGCCACCCACTATCAGTGAGATACCTAGATCAGTAAATATAAGCAATAAAATTAGGGTTTCCAGTGTTTTAAAATAAGTCAAATCCTGGGATTGCAATTTGTTCGCTTAAAGCACTAGCCTACCATACGTCAAACTCCCCAATGCCTTCCTCCTGCTCCCCTCTCTGCTGCCTCACTGCTCACTATTGTGAGGAGAAAGGTGGCAAGAGGAGGGAGGACGTGAGGAATCGAGAGCAGCACGACCAGGGAGTCATAGAGTCTTAGAGATGTACAGCATGGAAACAGACCCTTCGGTCCAACCCATCCATGCCGACCAGATATCCCAACTCAATCTAGTCCCACCAGCCAGCACCCAGCCTGAATCCCTCCAAACCCTTCCTATTCATATACCCATCCAAATGCCTCTTAAATGTTGCAATTGTACCAGCCTCCACCATTTCCTCTGGCAGCTCATTCCACACACGTACCACCCTCTGCATGAAAAAGTTGCCCCTTAGGTCTCTTTTATATCTTTCCCCTCTCACCCTAAACATATGCCCTCTAGTTCTGGACTCCCCGACCCCAGGGAAAAGACTTTGTCTATTTATCCTATCCATGCCCCTCATAATTTTGTAAACCTCTA
>NC_057729.1:49133533-49184155 GCF_004010195.1 Chiloscyllium plagiosum
TATCTTCTAAGGATTCACTCAATCTATCCTGTCTATACCTGACATATGCTTCCTTCTTTTTCTTAACCAAACTCTCAATTTCTTTAGTCATCCAGCATTCCCCATACCTACCAGACTTCCCTTTCACCCTGACAGGAATATACTTTCTCTGGATTCTTATCTAATTTCTGAAGGCTTCCCATTTTCCAGCCGTCCCTTTACCTGCGAACCTCTGCCTCCAATCTGCTTTTGAAAGTTCTTGCCTAATACCGTCAAAATTGTCCTTTCTCCAATTTAGAACTTCAACTTTTAGATCTGGTCTATTCTTTTCCATCACTATTTTAAAACAAATAGAATTATGGTCGCTGGCCCCAAAGTGCTCCCCCACTGACACCTCAATCACCTGCCCTGCCTCCATCTAAACCTTGAACACTATGGCAGTCCCAATCTATGTTTGGAAAGTTAAAATCCCCTACCATAACTACCCTATTATTCTGACAGATAGTTGAGACCTCCATACAAGTTTGTTTCTCAATTTCCCTCTGACTATTAGGGGGTCTATAATACAATCTCAATAAGGTGATCATCCCTTTCTTATTTCTCAGGTCCACCCAAACAACTTCCCGGGATGTATTTCCGGGAATATCCTCCCTTAGCACAGCTGTAATGCTATCCCTTATCAAAAATGCCACTCCCCCTCCTCTTTTGCCTCCCTTTCTATCCTTCCTGTAGCATTTGTATCCTGGAACATTAAGCTGCCAGTCCTGCCCATCCCTGAGCCATGTTTCCGTAATTGCTATGATATCCCAGTCCCATGTCCCTAACCATGCCCTGAGTTCATCTGCCCCTTGCATTGAAATAAGTGCAGTTTAATTTATTAGTCCTACCTTGTCCCTGCCTGCCCTGACTGTTTGACTCTCTTCTGTTCTCAACTGTACCAGTCTCTGATCTCTTTCCTCACCATCTCCCTGGGTCTCACCCCCCCACCTGACTAGTTTAAATCTTCCCAAGCAGTTCTAGCAAATTTCCCTGCCAGTATATTAGTCCCCTTCCAATCCGTCCTGCTTGTTCAGGTCACTTCTACCCCAAAAGAGATTCTAATGATCCAAAAATGTGAATCCTTTCCCCCATACACCAGCTCCTCAGCCATGCATTCATCTGCTCTACCCTCCTATTCCTGCCCTCACTAGCTCGTAGCACTGGGAGTAATCCAGATATTACTACCCTTGAGGACCTCCTCTTTAAATTTCTGCCTAACTCTCTGTAATCTCCCTTCAGAGTCTCAACCTTTTCCCTTCCAATGTGGACAATGACCTCCTGCTGGCCCCTCTCCCACATAAGAACATTCTGCATCCTCTCTGAGACATCCTTGATCCTGGCACCAGGGAAACCACACCCATTCTGCTTTTTCTCTTCTGGCCACAGAAACGGCTGTCTGTACCTCTGACTACAGAATCCCCTAACACAATTGATCTCTTGGAAACCGACATACCCCTCGTTGCATTAGAGCCAGTCTCAATATCAGAAACATAGCTGTTTGTGCTACGTTCCCCTGAGAATCCATCACCCCCCTACATTTTCCAAAACAGCATACCTGTTTGTAATGGGTATATCCACAAAAGACTCCTGCTTTAGCTGCCTACCTCTCTTACCCTTCCTGGAGTTAACCCATCTATGTGACTGTATCTGAGACATTTCCCCCCTTTCTATAACTGGCATCCATCACATGCTGTTGCAAATTCTTCATTGCTTCTATCTGTCTCTCCAACCGATCCACTCGATCTGATAAGATTCGCATCCAACAGCATTTATGGCAGATATAATCCGCAGTGACCCTTAAACTCTCTTTAAACTCCCACATCTGACAAGAAGTACATATAAAGGTAACGAGCCAAGTGCAGAGACAAAGGCTGAGCAAGGCACGCATTGTGTGGAACAGGTGAATGGGTATCTCTCTAGAGGAGTGTGAAACCGTCAAATCCAATTCATGTATTGGATTGGACAGGGTTAACACCACAATCAGATTACCTTTCAAATTTGACCTAGTTTTCTGACTGTACTAATCATGGATTCAGCATTATTATGTGGGCTGGTAACACTCCATGAAGTGTGTCATTTTGTCTAATATCTCCTTATGTGACTCAGTGCCATACTTTGTTTTCTCAAACCTCTGGAGCATTTTATTGAGTATATGCAATTTGAACACAGGTTGTTGATTATAATATAAAGGAAAACGATCCCACTTGATTCTTTTGTACGTCCCGAAAGCAGTGAAATACAAAAGCTTGCTAATATTTTATGTAACATGCAGCTATGGTCACTCAAATTCAAATTTTAAGTTAAAAATAATCTGGTAAAACTTGTCAAAAGAGCAGAACAGTACTTCTACGGCAGGAATTTGTCCCCTCAGCGATTCCAGTTAAGCTTCACTTTGTACGATGTGCGAAGAACAATGCAGGCACACGACAATCTGAAATTGGAAAGTAACTTTTACAGTTTGTTGATCTCGAAAGAGAAGTAAAAAATAGGAATGAGGTTAAGCCACTTGATCCCTTGAGCATACTTTGTTATTCAACAAGATCGCAAATGATTGACCTCAGCTATGCCTTCCCACGCTATCAAACAATGTCAACTTCCAAATGAATATACTAAATGACTGAACATCCACAGCTTTGTGCAGAATTTAATACCATAGCTTTACAACCTTTCGAGTGAAGCAATTTCTCCTTACCTCAGTCCTAAATGACTGTTCCCTTTAATCCAAAACTACTCCTGATTCATTGCTTCAACATCTCTAGGGCTTTGGAAGAGTTGTCTCATGCCTGCAAACCCATAAGGGCCAACGTTTACTGAAAGCTGTAAATTCAAATGAAGTGACGGAAACATGTGGCGCACATCAGTTATATATCATGCACTATACATAATGTATACATACACACTATACATAATAGCCTGTTTTTGCCATCACAAACACAGAATTGTTCTTAATAAGTGTTCACATATTATCGAAAAGGTAAATTCTGACATTGCTACTTAAAAAGCTGGTGTTTCCAATGGTGAAATAGGGCTTTGTTCTAGGAAGGAGAGAGATTGCCCGGGCTGCAGTCTAGTAATAACCATGGAAAATAGGCGGGTTTGGGCAAAATTGATTTGGCAGCAATGTCCACCATGATCGATCAATCTCATCCATTCTCCATGTTTAGTAGATTGTAACATATAGTCAGACAAACCAAAGAGATGTTTATCTATCCTATACTGATGCACTTGCACCTCCAATCATTATATTATGCACATTCAGATAAAATTTCATTACTATATCATTTATGATTTGTCAATTTTAATCAAAATAGTTTTAAATTGAAGCATATGGAATTGTTAGCTGATAAATGTTAATCGTTTTTACAAGTTGTTTTCTTTATGAAAATGGTGGACTACAAATTGTGCCAAAGTTAATTGAATTTCTCCTCCTCCTTACAGGATGAGTTTCTAGATGTGATCTATTGGTTTCGACAATTAATTGCAATTTTTTTAGGAGTTATCTGGGGCGTTGTTCCACTTAAAGGATTCTTGGGAATAGCAATGTAAGTTCATGTTATGTTCCTTTTTATTAATAAAATGCGAGTAAAATGTTTACCTTTGAAGGCAGTTTTACCTTACGAAGTTATAATTCATCTCCATCCTTATTAAATTACTTTACATTGTGGGGTTTAATGAAAAAGACCTATTTCCTAATCCATCTCCTCTTTGAAAAAAGCTCTTTTAAGTCAACCATATGACGCGCCCCCCCCCCCCAACCAGTTGGAAAGTAAGCAGATGATTAACTGTGATGCTGTTCTAATTAAAACTATAAGAAATAGAACAGGAATACGTTGTTCAGCCCCTGAGGCTGTTCAATAGCATCATGGCTGATTTGACAATCCTCATATCCACTTTCCAGTCCTTTTCCCTTTAACCCTTGATTCCTGGCTGATCCAAGAAACTATTTCAGTCGTAAATACTCTCAATGGCTTTGCTCCCACACACTCTGTGGCAAGGACTTGCAAAGTCACTCGATCCTCTGAGAGAAGAAATTCCGCCTCATCTCAGTCTTAAATTGGTCCTTTTATTCTGAGACTATGCCCTCCGGTCCTAAACTGTCTCATGAGGGAAAACATCTGCTCATCATTTACTATCAAGCCCCTTAAGAATCCTATACATTTCAATGAGATCCCCTCTCATTCCACTACAAGTTACCAGCCTGAAAAAGAGCCCTTATCTCAACTTGCTGTTTCCTGCTCATTAACTAATTCTCTGTCCATACCAATATACTACCTCCAACACCATGACTTAACTTTTGAGGTACCTTATCAAATGCCATCTGGAAGTCCAAATACAACAAATCTACTGGTTCCCCTGTATGCACTCTGGTTGAGACTTCCTTGAGAAATCCTCATAAATTAGTCAAGTGCAAATTCTCTTTCACAAAGCCATGCTGACTGCTTGTTTATATTACAACTTGCGAAATCTACTGCTATTACTTAATAATTGATTCCAGAATTTTTCCTAGAATGATATGTGTTCGACTAACTGACCTATAGTTAGCCACTTTGAGTCCTTCCCTTTTCTTTTAATCTTCCACGTCTATAGCTCTTTGTTTTGTCCTAGGAAGGAGAGAGATTGCCCAGACTGCAGTCTAGTAATAACCACTGAAAATGGGGGTGGCTGGGCAAGGTTGCAAATGGCAGCAATGTCCACCATGATTGATCGATCTCATCCACACTCCAGGTTGAGTATACTGTAGGATAGGGTTCCTGACTGTATTCCATTCTGAATCAGCGTCTTCGATGGGGTTAGTGATGATAGAGGTGGATCAGTGCAAGAGTGAGTAATATAAATACTTCCTTGTTGTCATGTTGAACAGACATTATTATAAATTCTGTGTTTTCTGCTTCTAGATTTTGTCTCATCAATGCTGGACTTTTGTACCTCTACTTTAGCAGCTTCCAGCAAGTAGATGAAGAGGAATATGGCGGAACCTGGGAGTTAACAAAAGAGGGATTCATGACATCTTTTGCGTTGTTTTTGGTAATTAGTTATTTCTGCGCTCAATGCAGGGAAATTCTGCCAATAACAATTTTTACACTGAGACATTTACAGATTTCCGTATTTCAGCTCAAACTGCACCCTTTTTAGAAACTTGAGTGTTGCTGCTCAATGTGTTTGTATTGGTGCCATTCTCTAACAGGTGTGAATTGTGTGGTTCCTTCTTTCTATGATGCAGCTAAAGGAAGTAGATTTGGATATGTTCTGATATTCTTGTGTCTCATTTATTTCACAATTCGTTTGATTTTTATTTTCTTGTCAACCTGTTCAGAGATGTGGTTACACTTGAACCCAGGTCTCCTGGTTCAGAGGGAGGATCACTAACAGTGCACCACAAGAACCTGGACATGTTCCAGATGATTAATAATAGAACCAGAAAGTTTTAAAGTATACATTATTTGGGAAATTACTATCACATGTGCAGTTGACAAGCTCAAGATTATTGAACAGCTTTAAGTAAATGAATCATTTAGTGTAAAGCTAAATTAGATTTGAAAAAAATTCAAAGTAGGCAGGAGGAATAACAATCAATATGCTGCATGTTCCGGCAGTCAATGTCAATACAATTAAACAATGACAAAATGAATATGTTTTCTTTTGGACTTCAAGATGAAGTAGCCACTTCTGAATGTGATAAGTTAGCTATTTTTATGTTTATATCCAAAAACAAAGATTACGTATTATGCTCATTCTATGCATATGGGGCAGATTGTCATAGAATGCAGCGTTCAGTTTAATTTCTTAAAAAAGACTTAGTTATTTTAAATAGTTGAAAGGAGTTGGATTTGTTGTATCACCATAGAAGAAGTAACACTTGAGCTATACACCTCCTTTTGGCTGGCTTAGAATGGCTAGGAAAAGCTTTGAAGTAGAACCTCCTGAGGATGAATTATAGTTGGTTTGAGGTAGTTGCTGGGGGTGAGTTTTGTTTGGAATAACGAGGATGGTGCATAAAAACGTGGATCATGCAAAGTGAAAATAGCAATTACCTTGAAGCATTTTTTAAAAAATACGGCATCCATATTGCAATCGCATAGGATATCTTGGATGAATAAAAAAATTGGAACAAGGTGCACCACTTGATTAGAAACACAGAAACATACTTGGCTTGATTCTTTTGTTTGTGATATCTCTCCTTGCCCTGAATCAGAATATGGTGGGTTCAAAACTTGTTCCAGACTTTGAAGCACAACATTTAGGCTGGTGTTTCAGTGCAGTTCTTAAAACAGTGTTTGTGTGCTGGAAGGTGCACCAATTGGGAACAAATCAGTTACGATTCTCTCAGGAATGAAATAGCCTGATAAAAGTTGAACTCTGGGCTGATGGATGAGACACGTTGGTGCATGGATTATGCATGTTGGAAAATTGTTTTCACTTTTGAAATCAATTTGCAATGCAAGTCTACTCCTTTTAGGAGCTGAGAGGAGGGGAAACCTAAATGCTGGCTAAATTGGTTAAAACATTTTTTATTTAAGGTCTATTATCACTTATTTATATATTACCCAAATGTTGACCTGAATAATCTGATGCTGTGTGGATTATTTTAGTTGCATAGATCTGTCATAGCTTTTCTTAAAAAAAAAAGTAACCTGTTTTTCTAAACAACCTGTTCAGGGATGTTGCACACCTCTGGAGTAGGTGGCACTTGAACCCAGGTCTCCCATTCCAGGGCTAGGGACTCTACGCCACAAGTGGGTCCCTTTGTTTTCCCCAAAGGTTACCACCGGCCAAAGTGGATTTGAACACAACAGATCCTATTCATTCAGTGACAGTGCCATTAGAAACTATTTCCAGATGTAGCTTGATAACACTTCCTTTTTTTTTCCCCCTTCCAGGTGGTTTGGATAATTTTTTACACTGCAATTCACTTTGATTAAAGACCAAAAACAGCTGCCTAACCCTGTCAAGTTTTAAAATTACCGAAAGAGAGAAATTAAAACACTTTAACTGTGTTTACATCATAAAAACTGGCAATAGTTCAGAAGTGTTTTGTGCCATCAAATCACGGGACCTGTGATGAAACCTTGGGATATATTGCAGGAAGCAGTATTCCCACTGAGGCTGTTTTAATATCTGCAATAATGTATGGAACATCCCAGGAATCTTACAAGACATGGATCTCTGCATTAAGACTGTTTCAAGAGCTCCAGAAGCATCGAAGTCTGATGACAACCACATCAAAGTGCAGCTTTCCAGTGTCATACCCTCTAATGTTGGTACTCTTGTTGTTAGTATCTGTTTTAATTTAACAAATGTAAATGACTTGTAGAATTGGAGAAGAAACATTAATTTTTGACTTGTGCATCTTTCAGAGTTTGTATTTCAGTCTTTATAATGGAAAATGATTGCCCCTTGGGTGTTTTGTACCTGTTTTAAAAATCCAAGTATTCAGCCAGCATTTCAAAATTACACCCATCCAGTAAGGGCTGGTTTTGAGTTTCTCATCCTAACCCCTATTCTTGTCTTCCTCCTTTGTTTGTGTTTTGGTACAAATATATGTTGTCTGGTTAATGGATAGCTATCAAACACTTTATTTTTGGGGTACAGTGTTGTGAAAGCTTTACCTGTCCGGTAAATATCAGAGCATTGACCACCAGTAGAAGACCTCCTTATCTGTCCAGGCTGGTCCACATACTTGTAATACCTTTTTCAATTTAAAAAAAATTGAGTATCTTCCCAGGAGAGGTGGAAAAAAAATATAGATTTTAAAACATAGGCCAATTTTTGAGGAGAACATCTTGATAATTCCTCTCTAACCCTCCTACCAAATTGAAACTAATCCAGAAAATTGCTCTGACCCCTATTAATTTTTTCAGTTACCTCTTTTTTTTGTAAGAGCTAACGTAACCACAACCAGAAGCAGGTGGAACTCTTGCTTGAAGAAATTTGATGAATTAGTGCCTCCTATTCGAGGAAGCAATTTGTTAGAGTTCCAATATTCTCTGACAGAAAAAGTACTAAGACCTCATCTTTTCCATCTTAAAATTATGACCATTGGTTATTGCCAGTCCTTGATTTAGAATAAATTACAAACTGCCTAGCAACTTAGTCCTTGCACTTTATCGATCAAATTGTCCTCACATCTGTTCTCAAATGCTGGCAGCTCAGCATTCTTCTCTTGATAAATTTTATTTTAATATTTAGTGAAGTGCAAAGCTATATAAATGATACACCACAGTGGGAGCAGTCAATATGCAATATGAGTGACCTACTAGATTGTATTAATGCTGAAGGAGTGCAGTCTGTACTGCATGTGGAATTAGAGGTGATCTCAATTATTAAAATATTCTTTGCATAATCTTAAGATCAGAGCTATATGTCTCAGTGTTCAAATGCTGCTTCGCAACCTGATGCTATAGTTAATATTTTCATTGATGTGACCCACTTATGAAATCTGAGTCTTGACTTTTCTCTAATGTTTCATAATGTGCAGTCTGTTTCAAACTGACGGACTCTGAATTTTCAACAAGGCTCCTCATATCTTCTGGTCAGTTTGCTCATCACTCCAGCTGTGTACCAAGGTTCAAATGATCTGAAGATTTATTTTTTAAAGATTGATAAGGACGATGTGCCTTGGGAGCCTTTAGATAACTCAGTAGTGATTTCAGTACCCACTTTGAGCTGCTGTTGCTGATATAGTGCTGAAAAGATGGAAGAACAGAAACATTTTGGGCAATAGCAGAACTAAGGGCTATGGTTTGTGTTTTGTCCGTATTTGTTATTAATCTCAACTGTGGTAGCACTGCCAGATGCAGTGAGCAAGAGGTCAATGCTTCACCTTGGATTTAATTTCAAACAGACTATAGAGCGCATTTACTCATCCCATTCATTTGGAGTTAGAACCACAGCAATGATATTTGTTTAAGTTGTATATGTTGGGTATATTTCAATGATTGTATGCAGTAAGACCCCTTTTTAGGGAGTAGAGGACAGCCACAGCCCTCAAAGCGATCAAACCTTCTGGTTCTGTATGTTGGAACCATGCTGCTCACTGCTGTGGAGACCTTGCAAAGATAAGGGAGTAAATACTCTAATTCAGTTTAACGATGCTCTTGCACGTTGTATCCTGTCTTGAGCATGGACATAGTGTAAATAACAAAATAAAAGTACAATTTACTTTGATTATATAATGCTATTCTGAACAATCCTCTTGGAAGCATTTTATAGTTGTCACAGTTTGGTTTACTGCCTTGAAACTAATGAATATCAAAGTATGCAAAGTATTTGTACAAAGATGTAACCTGAATGCAGTGGTTGTCTGATCTTTTATATTTTAATATGATTTCATACTGTGCAGTCTATGGCCTTGTCTCTTGAAGTGACAGCTTCTATTAGGTGGTGTCATTTCTGACTGAGTTAAAGTTTGTAGTTCACAAGGCAGCATTGAAGGTAACTATCTGGTCCAGGCTTAATGTCAAGATAATGCAGGCAGAATGATGAAGGTGCCACCCCATCTCTCAGATGTTATGAAACCAAAGTTTGACTGCTTGATCTAGTTGATGTAAAAGATCTAACGTCACAATTTGTTGAAGAACAGGGAGTCCCAGTGTCCTGACCAACATTCCTACCTCAGCCAACAGCACCACAACACAGTTACTAGATTTTTGAAATCTCATTTGCTGTTTCCAGCACTTTGTCCAGATTGGTTGTTACAAATGCCTGTGTAAAATTGTCCACATCAGACAAAAAATTTACTGGATGTCCGAAAAGTTTGAATATCCTAAAGGAATTCTCCTCTTTGTAACCCTGTCGTACAGATTTGCTCCCCATTGTCAGAATTCCAAGGAAACATTGAGTAGTCAGTTCTAAAGGTTATTGCATTTATCACACACCGAAATATTTTTAGTTCTAACAACCCAAATAAAGGGGAATGTTGCTTGAGGTGAGAGGAATAGAAGGAGCAGATGAGAAGTTCTTATATTTTAACAGAATGACAAGTCATTGTATTGGTAATATTGATTTAGGATGAAAGTTTGAATTGTATAAGTGCAGATTGACCATTAAAATCACTTCTGATGAGTGTGCTAATGTCATTTTAAGAGTTGTTTTTACTTTAATGCAAATGTTTTCTTGTGAAAACAAGAATATATCTGTTCAGCTAAATCTTACAGTAAGGTGGAACAGGCTTGATGGGCTGAGTGTCTTAGTCTTTGCTCCTAATTCATTTGTTTGCAAGTCTCCTAGGTTTTGTTGCTGAGTGATGCTGATGCAGCCTTCATCTATATCTGCTGTACAGGGGCTGAAGCTTCAATCATCTTCTCCTTTTGAACACTGAAGGGAAAATGTGTATTGAAATGTATTCATTTATGCCTTTGTTGTGGGCATAAATGAATTCAATCTCTTCACCAGATGACCTGAAAATTACAGTCTTAAAAATATTCGAGGAGAAAGTGAAGACTGCAGATGCTGGAGATCAGAGCTGGAAAAGCGCAGCAGGTCAGGCAGCATCCAAGGAACAGGAGAATCAATGTTTCGGGCATAAGCCCTGTGTTAGACTTGATTTTTACTTTCAGTAACACAAATTAGTACCATCAGGTTAAATTGAGCATATTTTTCTGAGCTGTCTGAGTGCATGCATTGTGTTTGTTTTTAAACAATGTTCTTCTAAATTAGTTGTTCTATGATAGTACTTTATACTCCAGCAAACCATCATGATGCTTAATTCAGAAAAAATGATGAGAAAACAACTGCAGTAGTAATGCAGAGCCAGAGCTAATGCTGGTGATATTGAAATCCAGTTACTAAATCTGCAACATAAAGATACAGTCAGAATCTGTATCACTGGTGCCCTTTAGACAAGGAAATCTGCCTTTCCTGGTTCAGCCTACATGTGACTCCAGGCCAGTAGTGATTTGGCTAAGTTCTGAGTGACCTCTGAGAAGGCCACAGCACATCACTTAGTTCCAAGAAAATGTGGATGGACACAGATGTTGGCCATTCTAGGAGTCCCCACATCCCATGGAAGAAGTACATAAATTGTTTACCCTTCCTGGGAGCTGAAATTGCATTAGAGTTAAGAAATCTATCGTTCTTTGATTATTTTCTTACCAGACCTGGTACATTGAAGCTACTGGGTTGAGATCGTATATTTTACCACCAGTTGTCTTGAGACTTTAAAATCATGTAGAATATTACAGCAAAGAGGAAGTCATTTATGCAGCTGTATCTGTCAGATTTTCGAAAGAGCCATCAATGATTCTCCTATTCTTGCTGCTTGGTTTTAACCCTACAAAATTTCCTTTTCAAATTGACATCAAACATATTTTTAAGGAACTATTGAATTTCTTTTCAATTGCCTCTATAATTGTAAAAGGAAATCTTGCTTCCCCTGGAATCTTCCTCAGAGTTATTTTACTGATTAGTAATCATCTTGCTGGTGGAAACAGGTTCTCCGCAATTCTCCAAACCCCAAGTACACAAACAAAGAAAATAGGAGCAAAGAAAACAGGACTCATCAAGTCCACTGCCATTCAACACGATCATGGCTGACCTTCCAGCTCAATGCTATACTCCTGCTCTCTCCTCTTACCCCTGGCACCTTTAAGTTCCAGAAATAGAGTCATAGAGATGTGCAGCATGGAAGCAGACCCTTTGGTCCAACCCGTCCATGCTGACCAGATATCCCAACCCAACTTAGTCCCACCTGCCAGCACCTGGCCCATATCCCTCCAAACCCTTCCTATTCATATACCCATCTAAATGTCTCTTAAATGTTGCAATTGTACAAGCCTCCACCACATCCTCTGGCAGTTCATTCCATGCACGTACTACTCTCTGCGTGAAAAGGTTGCCCCTTAGGTCTCTTTTATATCTTTCCCCTCTCACCCTAAACATATGCCCTCTAGTTCTGGAAAAGACTTTGTCTATTTATCCTATCCATGCCCCTCATAATTTTGTAAACCTCTATAAGGTCACCCCTCAGCCTCCAATGCTCCAGGGAAAACAGCCCCAGCCTGTTCAGCCTCTCCCTGTAGCTCAAATCCTCCAACCCTGGCAACATCCTTGTAAATCTTTCTGAACCCTTACCTCGCATTTGTCTGAATTAAACTCCATCTGCCACTTCTCAGCCCATTGGCCCATCTGGTCCAGATTTTGTTGTAATCTGAGGTAACCCTCTTCGCTGTCCACTACACCTCCAATTTTGGTGTCATCTACAAACTTACTAACTGTACTTCTTATGCTCGCATCCAAATCATTTATGTAAATGACAAAAAGTAGAGGGCCCAGCACCGATCCTTGTGGCACTCCACTGTCACAGGCCTCCAGTCTGAAAAACAACCCTCCACCACCGCCCTATGTACCTTTGAGCCAGTTCTGCATCCAAATGGCTAGTTCTCCCTGTATTCTGTGAGATCTAACCTTGCTAATAAGTCTCCCATGGGGAAACTTATTGAATGCCTTACTGAAGTCCACATCGATCACATCTCCTGCTCTGTCCTCATCAGTCTTTGTTACTTCTGCAAAAAAACTCAAGTTTGTGAGACATGATTTCCCACGCACAAAGCCATGTTGACTATCTCTAATCAGTCCTTGCCTTTCCAAATACAAGTACATCCTGTCCCTCAGGATTCCCTCCAACAACTTGCCCACCACCGAAGTCAGGCTCACCGGTCTATAGTTCCCTGGCCTGTCTTTACCGCTCTTATTAAACAGTGGTACCACGTTTGCCAACCTCCAATCATCCAGCACCTTATCTGTGACTATCAATGATACAAATATCTCAGCAAGAGGTCCAGCAATCACTTATTTAGCTTTACAGAGTTCTCGGGTACACCTGATAGGTTCCGAGGATTTATCCACCTTTAACCGTTTCAAGACATCCAGCACTTCCTCCTCTGTAATCTGCAAGACGTCACCATCTATTTCCCTACAGTCTATATCTTCCATATCCTTTTCCACAGTAAATACTGATGCAAAATATTCATTTAGCATCTTCCCATTTTCTATGGCTCCACAGAAAGGCCGCCTTGCTGATCTTTGAGGGGCCAATCTATTTCTTTCTTAGATATGTGAAGTGACTTTCCCTTTACAACTTTGTGTTGGGTATTCCAAAGGTTCCCCACCTTCTGAGTGAAGGAATTTCTCCTCATCTCTGTCTGAGATGGCTTATCCCCTATCACAAGGTAGAGAATCAAGCTGTGTCCCTTTGATATGCGATAGAACATCATTCCTGCATACATATCAGTATGGTGAACCTTCTCTGCACTCCTCCTATGGCAAGTATATCTTAAGTAAGGAGACAACGTATACAGAATGTTTTAGATGTAGTCACAAAATCCCTGTGGCGTTACAGTATGCCTTCATGGTTCCAGTATTCAAACCCTCTTGTAATGAGGGCTAACACACCATTTTATCTTCCAACTGTTTGCTAACCTGCAGGCTTGCTTTCAGTGACCAATGTACATCAACCAACTATACCATTTAAATAATACTCTGCCTTTTTGTTTTTCTTATGAAGTGAACAACTTCAAATTTATCTAAGTTATGTTGCATCAGTCATGCATTTGATCACTCAACTTGTCTAATTTCACTGAAAACTCTAAAGGTTCTCCTCATCACTCTGACACCCCATCTAGTTTTGTGTCAACAAACGTAGAAATATTACATTTGTTTGCTTCATCCAAATTGTTGGTATATACTGGGAATTTTGGGAGCCCAAGCACTGATCCCACGTTACTGCTTTCCACTCCAAAAACAAACCCATTTATTCCTATTCTGTTTCCTTATACTCCAGTCCCCTAGCCACAAGGGCCAATGTTCCACTAGATTTCTCGATCTGTGGTGTTAAATAGCATATCAAGATCATAAGTTGTTCCTGTCTGATAGCTAATTCTCTATCCAACCAGTATGTTACCACTTAATTCCTTGTGCTTTGACTTTGTGGGACTCATTAGGTATGTTAAACATGACTTTCTTGCATAAATTCATATTGACTAACTTTTTTGTGGAATGCTATCATATGCAACTGACATGTTAACCAACTGACTGGATGATACAGTATAGCAAAGGAAATACAATTTCCGCTTCCTCTGCCAAAACCAGAGGAAAAAGAATGCTGAAGCAAGGCCATGTTAGGAGGGTGCCTGAAAGCTTGAATAAAGGTGGGTAGATTTTAAGAAGGGCTTTAAAATGGGAAAGATCTAGCTAAGTAAGACACATGAGAAGCAAGAAGATTCATTTCCTCAATATCTACTATATATTTACTTGCTGTTGAGTGGTCAGGTTGTCACATTTAGAGACCATAATTTAACATGACACTAACTCCATGATGCTCCTTAAAGCTTTTATTAAAATTTTATTCCCTCTACCAAAGCCACCAAGTTCCTCAAATTGGAAAATAATGAGTATCATGTCTAGAGAACAGCAATTCATGACAAGATGAAGAGGAACCATGGGTGGCAAACTGTTGAACAAAGCACTGCTTTGCTACTAGCCTTGAATCAATCATGTGTCAAGACATTGCTATATTTATACCAATAAGATGAAATAATCTTGTCATGTATTTTGGACAAAATACTACTGTCACGTTGCAGGATCCTGTTAATGACTCAATTTATGATCTTAACATGCTACTTTAACATCACCGGTCTAGAAAACATACAACTGAAAAAAATCAAGAAATCTGGTAGAATATTGGACTTTGTGGCTAGAGGACTGGAGTATGAGGATGTAGAAGTTATGCTTCAGTCATACAAAAGCCTGGTTGGATCACTTAGACTACTGTGAGCAGATTAGAAAGGATATATTGGCCTTGGACAGAATACCAACTAGGTTTACAAGAACAAATCTTGGACTTCAGGGGTTAAGTTTTCAGGAGAGATTACAAATTAAGCCTGTTTTCTCTAGAATACAGAAGGTTATGGGGTGTTCTGATTGAGGCCTTCAAGATATTAGCAGGATATAGCCGTGTAGATAAAGTTAAACTATTTCCACTGTTTGGGGATTCTAGAACTGGGGGGCATAGACTTAAATATTAGGGCCAAGCTATTTAGGAGAGATTTTAGGAAGCACTTCTATACACAAAGGGTAGTAGATGTTTGGAAGTCTTCCACAATGGATTTGCTAGATCAGTTATTGAGTTAAATCTGAGACAGATAACTACTGGTTAAGCAAAGGTGTTAAGGGGTATGGGCCAAAGACAGGTATATGGAGTTAGACCACAGGTCAGCCATGATCTCATTGAATGGTAGAATATGCTTGAAAGGCTGAAAGAAACCGGAACAGGCCAAAGTAATTGTAAATAGTAAATTATTCCTAGAGTTTTTCTTTTCCGAAAAACTTTAATTTCCTGTTTGTTTTCTAACTTAATCCAAACTCTAACTCGTAGTTTTTCTTTATGTATCTGATTTAATTCTAATTCACCTCATTTTGCTTTGGTGTTTGCTGATACTTTCTCGATGCTTTTACCATTGGGATCATCATCACGTCCCATGGGTCAGCACCAGTAATCTCCATAAACCTTTTACAGTTTAAAAAATGGTAATATTATAAATTGTCGGCAGTGTTCTGTGTGATATTTAACACTTTGCTGCCTTAATAAAGGAAAATGCTATTTGTTGAAAATAGAGTATTAGTTAGCATCCAAGGAAAGGATCAGAACAAGCTACGTAAAGTAAGGGGAGCAAAAAACTTATGAGAGTGTAACAAATAATATTAAATGGGTCCATTGTTAAATTTATCATAAGTAACAAGATTAGGTAATTCTATTCAATCATGGATGATTAGTAATGATAATTGTACAGCACAATGCCTCATTTCTGATATTTCTTTACATTTTTGACAAAATTGATTTTTTTTTTCCAGAAATAAATTGGGGCTGTCATTAACAATTTCATGTCTTTTTTTATTCCAATATATTTAAAAATGGAACATTCCAACCTCGTGACGAAGTTGCTGAATATTTGTGCATTGTAGCTACTGCCTGCTCAGAGTTGAATTACATTTGCTCTGAATGTGAAAGAACCAAAAAATCCAGTTCTGGAAGTCAGAGTGCTCTAATTACAATCAACAGAAGTTTATCCGTGATGTGAAATCTAACACTACACAAATTTGATATATTAGAGTTACTTCTGCTCACTTTAATTGGTCTCTTTGTTGACAGTATTAGCAAATAGAGTTCCACAACCATTAGAGCAGCAGCAAATCTTTTTTTCTATATCGAGCTTGGTAACAGTGAAGACAGATTGTTGAATCCACTACCTCTCCTTTGCTTTAATGGAGATTGGTGAATAGAAAACTTACTTCGTTGCCTGTTGGTATGGCTAAAATCGCAGAAATGTCCAACCCAGCAATTACATTGCTTTTTTTCATAGATGGACGGTGAAGTCATTACAAGCCATCACCAAAACACTGGCACTTATTTATGGGATGTTGTCTAGGCCAGAATTTATGACCCATCCCCTTGTTGCCCTTCAGAAGGTAATGGCGAGCTGCCTTCTTGAACTGTTGCAGTCCACTTACTACAGGTAGACCCACAAAGCTGTTGGGGAGGGAACTGCAAATTTTTCCTGCAGCAACATGGAAGAAATGGTGATATGTTTACAAATCAGGATAGTGAATAGCTTGGAGGGGAAATTGCACAGGGTGGTAGTCCCATTTATCTGCTGCCACTGTCCTTCTAAATGGTAATGGCCATGGATTCGGAAGGTGCAATGTAAGGAACCTTGGTGAATTTCTGCACCTTACAGATATACACGCTGCTGCTACCCTGCATTAGTGGTGGAGTGAGTGAAAACTTGTGGATGCGATGCCAATAAAGTGGGCTGCTTTTCATAGAATCCATACAGTGCAGGAAGAGGCTATTTGGCCCATCAAGTCTGCACTGACCACCCCCACCCTATTCCTGTAACACTGCATTTACTATAACTAATGCACCTAGCCTATACATCCTTGAACACTATAGGGCAATTAGTACATTATTGGACTGTGGAAGGGAATTGGAGAACCTATGCAGACACACGGAGAATGTGTAAACTCTACGCTGTCACCCAAGTCTAGAATCAAACCCTGGTCCCTAGTACAGCTAACCATGGAGACACCATCGATGATGTCATGTTTATAGTGTTATTGGAGTTGTTCTCAATCAGGCAAAGGGAAATCTTTACATTCCTAATATATACCACTAATGGACAGGCTTTCAGGAGTCGGGAGGTGAGATACTCAGTGAAGGACACCTAACCTCTAGCCTGCTTTGTAGCCATTGTCTTTATATGGCTAGTCCAGTTCAGTTTTTGGTCAATGGTAAGCACACCCCCATCACCATGATGCTGAAAGTGGGGGGAATTCAACAATGGCAATGCCACTGAATGTCATGGGGCAGTGGTTATGCGCTTTCTTGTTTGAGAAAGGTATTGTCTGGCACCTGTGACAAGTGTTGCATGCTAATTATCAGTGCACACCTGGACATCACCCAGGACTTGGTGCATTTGGACATGGACTAGTTCAGTATGAGTGCTAAATATTGTGCAGTCATCACCAAACATCCCACTTCTGACCCTATGATATAGGAGAAGTCATTGATAAAGCAGCTAAAGATGGTTCAGCCTCAGGCACCACTTTGCACTCTGGAGATGTCATGAAGGTGAGATGGTAAGTAATGCAAATTAAATTATACTTATCATAAGACCACTTGTCAAAATATAGAAATATTTATTCACAATTATCAAGAGGAGTGGATGGAATTGAAATGACCTTCAAAACACAGGTTTTTAACTAACTGATTCAATTGTGGTAACTCATTGGTGTCCATCACCACACTTTAAAAACATTCCGTTCTCTACCTAACTGCTGGATAGTCAAGATGATCATTGACTAGATAGTTGAATCCTCAGTTCCTGGCACAGTTGGCACTCCCAGAAAATTGTAGGCCTGCCACAATTTTTCCAAACTTTAATTAATGAATTTAAACTGAACCAAGATATCCCATCATAGCTAGTACAGTAACAGTGACCATACTTGAAAATGGTAGACAACCAGATTATTAAAAACCCATCTGGTTCATTATTGTCCTTTGGGGAAAGGAAATTGTTCTTCTTTCAGCCTTGTGATGTCTCCAGACCCTATTAGCATATGATGGACTCTTAAATGGTCAAATAAACCACTGTACTTCAGGCCAGTATTTACTGCCAATCTCCAATGGACACATTGCATGAATTAATTGAATAGAACAGGAAGATTAGTAACAATGATTTTTGTGGAAAATGAGTAATTGCTTCATAAAAATTAGATTATACGTTCTTTCATTCTTACATAGTTTATTCAGATAAATTATGTCTGGCATAGGATGTGTGCATGTAATTATAACATTGCAATTGTATTAATGGAAGATATTTCTCCAATAGTTATTGCAGATTTAATTTATATAACAGTCTGATTTCCCAACATGAAAGTCCAGCTGTTTGTACCATATGGTCAAGAATTTATTTTTTGCTACAATCTGTAGCCAAACTACACCTACCAAATCCAGCAACAGCATCTAGGCTTTATCTTCTGATTCAATAAACCCTGTGTACTTGCTTGTGTCAATACAACAAATACTAGATGAGAATTAGTTGCATCAGACATTTATTTAAAACAGGTTTAAATTCAAAATCAAAATACCTAGCCATCTTTACAAAGTTGTTTTGTCATGCACAGCATTTCAGTCGAAGATAGTATAGGAGCATTTGTCAGACCTATTACTTCCCATTCAACGATCTCCATCACTCAAGGATATTGAACACTGAAGAAAAGACTATTTCCAATAACTTTCTGAAAGGTCAGTTTCAATATCAGCCTTTTGAATTCTGTTGCACATCATTTATACAAGCACATCCTTGGGCTTTGATACATGCACATATAGGCATCACAAAAAAGTCTCTTTGCAAATCCATCAAGCTGCTTCAGGTCTGTATAAGCCAGAATGTCCTCTGACATCAGCAGGTAATCACCTATTTGTGGACAATCTGTTATCTCTGGAATATTCTCATCACCTAGAGTAAGGATAACAGGTTGGTCAGTGAAATGAGACAGGCATCAATCTATGCCTAAAGAAAATGTAGACTGTACCATATAAAGATGTTTGGTAAATGGAGTACAAAATTGTGGATTTAAATATATAACGTATTATATAAAAGACACACTTCCTTACTTCAGTGTAAACAGAAAGCAGACTGGAGAACAAATAACGCAAATTTCAAAGCACCAACAGAACAAATAGAATTTCTGTGCTCAAAGAGCAACCTAAGTAATTTACAGAGCAGAAACATTTAATACAGAATCTTCAGTGAGTCAAATGACTTCGGGTTTAACAAATCAAAATAAAAAAATTAATTTATAGTCTTGAGACATTATAAAGAGGCATAGAGAGGTACAGCACAGAAACAAACCCTTTGGTCTAACTGGTCTATGCCAACCAGATGTCCTAACCT
This sequence comes from Chiloscyllium plagiosum, assembly GCF_004010195.1. Taxonomy (NCBI): domain Eukaryota; kingdom Metazoa; phylum Chordata; class Chondrichthyes; order Orectolobiformes; family Hemiscylliidae; genus Chiloscyllium; species Chiloscyllium plagiosum. Next base: position 49,153,003 of record NC_057729.1, read on the forward strand.
AATCTAGTCCCATCTGCCAGCACTTGGCCCATATCCCTCTAAACCCTTCCTATTCATATACGCACCTAGATGCTTTTTAAATGTTGCAATTGTACCAGACTGCACCACTTCCTCTGGTAGTGCATTCCATACATGCACCACCCTTTGTGTGAAAACATTGCCTCTTAGGTCCCTTTTATGTCTTTCCCCTCTCACCCTAAACCTATGCTCTCTAGTTTGAATTTACCCACCCCAGGGAAAAGACTTTGTCTATTTATCCTATCAATGCCCCTCATGATTTTATAAACCTCCAAAGGTGACCCCCTCAGCCTCCAATGCTCCAGGGAAAACAGCCCCAGCCTATTCAGCCTCTCCCTATAGCTCAAACCCACCAAACTTGGCAACGTCCTTGAATATCCTTTTTGAACCCTATCAAATTTCACAACATCTTTCTTATAGAAAGGAAACCAGAAGTGCACACAATATTCCAAAAGTGGCCTAACCAATGTCCTGTACAGTTGCAATATGACCTCTGAACTCCTTGACTGAATGCTCTAATCAATAAAGAAAGGCATACCAAATGCCTTCTTCACTATCCTATCTACAGGAGACTCCACTTTCGAGGAACTACAGACCTGCACTCCAAGGTCTCTTTGTTCAGCAACATTCCCCAGGACCCTACCATGAAGTGTATAAGTCATGCTCTGATTTGCCTTTCTAAAATGCAGCACCTTGCATTTATTAAATTAAATTCCCACTGGCCCATCTGATGTTGGGCTAACCTTTGCTGTCCACTATGCCTACAATTTCAGTGACATCTGCAAACTTACTAACTATACCAATGTTCACATCCAAATCATTTACATAAATGATGAAATGTAGCGGACCCAGCACCGATCCTTGTGACACTCCATTTGGTCACAGGCCTCCAAGCTGAAAAACAACCCTCCATCATCATCCTCCCTCTCCTACCTTCGAGCTAGTTCTGTATCCTAATGGCTAGTTCTCCCTTTATTCCATGAGATCTAACCTTGCTAACCAGTCTCCAATGAGGAACACTTGTTGAATGCCTTACTGAAGTCCACATAGATTACATTCACTGCTCTACCCTCATCAATCCTCTTCATTACTTATCTAAAATACTCAATCAAGTTTGTAAGACATGATTTCCACGCACAAAGCCATGTTGACTATCCCTGATTAGTCCTTGCCTTTCCAAATACATGTACATCCTGTCCCTCAGGATTCACTCCAACAACTTGCCCACTACCAACGTCAGGTTTACCGGTCTGTAGTTCCCTGGCTTTTCCTTACCGCCCTTCTTAAACAGTGGCACCACATTAGCCAACCTTCAGTCTTCTGGCACCTCACCTCTGACTATCGATGATACAAATATCTCAGCAAGAGGCCCAGCAATCACTTCCCTAACTTCCCACAGAGTTCTAGGACACACATGATCAGGTCCTGGGGATTTACACACTTCTATGCATTTCAAGATATCCAGCATTTCCTCCTCTGTAATATGAACATTTTTCAAAACGTCACCATCTATTTCCACACATTCTATATCTTCCATGTCCTTCTCCACAGTAAACACTGATTTAAATACTCATTTAGTAATTCCATCTCCTGCAGCTCCACACATAGGCTGCCTTGCTGATCTTTGAGGGGTCCTATTCTCTCCCTAATTACCCTTTTCTCTATGTTTTTATAAAATCCCTCTGAATTCTCCTTAACTCTATTTGCCAAAGCTATCTCATGTCCCCTTTTTACCTTCCTGATTTCTCTCAAGTATAGTCCCACTGCCTCCAAACTCTAAGGATTTAGAATTAAAAATGACTGCTTTTTGAAATTCAAGGAACTGCACTATAACTTTGCACACAAAGGTTCCATGATTAATTAATGTACGGTGGTGGTAGTCGAGGGATAAATGTCGGTCAGGAAACAGGAGAATTATTTGATCTTCTCTGAATAGTGCTCTGAGTTTTCCAGAGTCCATAGTGCTACCTAAGGACAGGTAATACTATGTGCAGACAGATGATACCTCCATTTAATGCCCCAATTAAAATATGTCACTTTCAATAACACCATAATCCCCTGATATTGTATCCTGGGGTTTGAACTTGAACCAACATGCTATGATTCAGAGATAGGTGTTATCATTAAAGCAAACTGTAATGTGCTTATCTGTTGTTCAGCAAGAAGTGGGATTCTAAGTGCGTTATCATAACATTGTTACATTACTGTCTAATATCAACTCAAAATCAATCAGCCCTTATCCTTTGAAGACGCTGGGTTGTAGGAAGTGGCGATTGCTTTATAATATATCAACTGCCCTTGCTTTCAAGTAAGTCAATCTAGTTAAGGCCAAAAGATATATTCAGGAGAATATCAGAATAAAGAAGAAACTGCTTTGTTTTAGAGGTAGTGAAGAACGTATGTACTAGGAGTAGGAGTTGTCATTCAGGCCCTTGAGCCTGCTCTGCCATTCAAAGCATCGTGGTTGATCTGTTTGCATTGCAGATTATTTTAAACATTTTTGAAAATTAAGTAATATCCATAAGTACAGATCCTGAGTCAATTTGAGATTCTGATTCGGCATGTGTCCAGGTGTCACAACAACTATTTCACTGCCAGGGGAGAATTTGATATGTCATCAAATGTACAGTCCACTTTATCAAATTAAACTGCTCATTTTTCAGTAGTTACTGAAGATGGATTAGGACAAAAGGAGAAGCTCGCAAGAAATGCTGTAAAGACTGACCTAACTACCACAATCCACAGAAGCAGCAATTCTTCATTCAGTCATCCAGCAAATTTTAACATAATACCAATATATAGAGTTCCCAATATTAGAAAACATTTAGATAATGATCACTAGAGTTGCTTCAGTACTATCACTTTTCCACTCCCCACCAAACAACACATTTTATTTCTTCCACTGGTAAGTAATTACGAAATTACATGGAGGGAAGACATGGGAAGGAAACGAAAAGGGGAATCTTCTGTAAAATCCCAATTCGTTTTGCTTTGAAAATGCAATAGGCTAAGTAGGTTAACTATGTGACATCTGTGGTTACAGTGGATGCTCATTGGAGAATCAATGAGGACTCAATGGCCTCTACCTGCACCGTAGAGATTCTATAATAGAAATTACCAATTCGGTCAGCCATACTGTCAAAGAAAAGCCATGAGTGTTTGCTGGGCCCGTATTTCACAAATGAAACATAATGGCTGGTTTCAATGCAAAGCACTGCAAACAATTCCATCCTGTGTCGTGGAAAAGGGAATCCAGCAGAAATGTCTCTTGGATATGGAAATTTTCTGAACTGGTGGTCCTTCCTCTCCTTATGGGAATGAACCTGTGGGAAATGTCATGAGAAAAGATATCAGAACAGTATTAGAACAGAAAGCATAACTAAAACAAGTTGCACACAACTATTCGCTTTCAATTTTTAAAATTCAGTATTTGTACCTGTTTATTGCAAGTGATGCAGTATTGTTTTATGGCACCAGGATGAAGTGTTGGGTCCAGAAGACACTGGGCACATTCATATTCTGCCACTTCTCCACATATAAAGCACTGTCTCAGAGCTACAAACAACCAAATGGCCATATTCTTTACACAGCCTGAAATGCATTATTAGCCATCTCAACATTTAGCACATTCACCGTCACTCCCACCCAACTCTATGTCAAGTATGTTTTGAGTTGGGGTGGACCTATACTGATAGTGGGATAGGATAACCTGTACAAAATGGGTTACAAGATCAACTGCATAATTGATTATGTCTGTGATATAAAACAAGTGACAACAAAAGTTATTTCAATCTCTACACTGCATGCAGTAGTTACGAAAAATCTGCAATGCTTTCTAACAGACGCTGCCTAATTACACCGACCATACAATATTGATACTAGCAGGTGAGTAATTACAAAATGGTATGTTTCCCGCTACTGTTCATTAATTCACTTGTACCATTTCAGGACATCAAGCAAAAGAAAATATTGCTGCCTTTTGATACCTTTTGTTCAATAACTAACATGGAGCTAATACTTACTGTTATTAAGCAAATTTGTGATATCTAGTTCCAATGAGGGAATAATCTTTGGGAACATTTTAAACTGTTTTCCAAATCGTGGCATCTGAACCAGCAGGCATGATGGGATCTGAAATAAGAAACAATGCTCAAAGTGGTGGAGGATTCTAGCAGACACTGTAACAGCTCAAGATCATACAGATTAGGCAGCAAGCAAAAACCTTGCTACACTGTCCCAATATGTCTTAACTCCCTATCGCCCACTGCACAAAACACTTCACTATCCACACCAGCCATAATGTTCTCTACTTTCCCACTACTGCCAAATTATCAGCAGTTTCCAACTAAGTGGGGGAAGTGATAAAGTATTGGAGAAATAATAACTAAAATCCTCCATATAGTAAGTCTCCATTTTGAAATAATAACTTGACTCTTAAAATGGCTAAGCTCAGTGACCATGGGAACGGAATATGAAATGCACGAATTTTGGCAAACGCTAGCATTTGTCTCTTTCTCATGACGTTTGCTATAACAAAATGGCTAGAATATAGATCGTAACCTAGATATTAATCTATAATTGACGTAAATAATGTCACATAAATGGCTTTTGTTTAACCTATGTGAAACGACACAAAGCATTAATTATCTGGTTCACATGCAGTAACACAAATAAAACCACATCAGCAGCTTGGTTTATCAATACTAAATTTATTATATTATGTAATGAGAACCTAATTAATAAAGAAACATCATATGATGAGAATTAGAGAAAATGAGATAATCACGCAGCTTAAGAGTATAAATTATGCTGCAACCTTAATAGAATTGAGATCTTTTATTAGCATATTCAGCGATATCTATGATTGATACTCTGGATTATTGACTATTGATCTCGCGCTGGATTAATTACAATAAAGTGTGTTTTTTGTAACTTGTGTGATTTGAGAATTTCTGCGTTATCAGAAAAATGGATGTGGGGTTGGGCTGTACATGTTCTCTAGACTGAACCCAGACAGTAAACGGAGAACGCTATCAATCTGTTCATAATTCAAATCAAGTCCCAGTGATTAATGTAGACCATACAATGTGAATTTGTTTTTTAAACAGTTATAAACAGAGTGTAATTCATTCTCTGTAACACCCATGACAGCATATAATAGAACTTCCTTCACAAACCATAAGAAACAACTTTTAAAGTTGAGAAACACAAGGCATGAATCATTTGCTGGTAGGCTTTTAAAAAAGTGAAAGCACTGATTATTGAGGTAAGGCTACTTTTAATTCAAATTATCTGATAATTCAAGTATTTTTTAGACCAGTGTTCTGCTACATTGCTGACTTAAATTTTGTAGATAGTTCAATGTTTTTAGTGGAAAATAAACAAATGGTCAGAAGTACATTGTATTTGGATGGAGGGGTTCTTTTAAGTTCAAATATAAGTTACTTATATATGTGGAAAAGATAAGGTCACGAGACAATACTAAAGCACATTCATCAAACTTTATCTCTGACACTGCTTTGTATTACACAGAATATCAACATCTGCAACTCCTAAAAAGATCAAGGGGTAAATAAAAAGATTTTAATAAGTTTGAAAACAGACTATAACCAACCTCCTCGAATTTTAAGTCACAAGAGAGAAAGGATCTCTCCAGAAGCAACTGCACTGTTGGTACGGTCAGTTTCTCATCTTTTTCCAGGATTATCTGATAACAGTAGCTCTCTTGAATTTTCTGGCCTGACCTGAATTGTGAGCATGAATAATAACATTACATAAATCTCTTGGGCGCAATAAATATGGCAATTATAAGGTAACCATAAAAACTACCACTAACAATTAATATGCTAAAGATTTGTAGGTGAGGATGAAATTTCCAAAACCTGAAGTAAATGTCATCATCCAAGATGGCACACCATAATAGTGCACTACAAATCACATGTGAGGACACACACAGCATAGCATACCAGGAATAGTTTCCGGTCAGGACCCAAGTCACTCAGGAAATACAAGTTGGAAAGAGAAATGAAGCTAAAAATGTCAGAATGAGTAACTGCCCAATGTGGGGTTACTGCACAGCTTCAGCAGATTTGAGAAGAAAATGTTGTTGGTTTTATAAAAATTGACATTATCACAAAAAGAAACTTTGACCAAAGTGACAATATTTCAGTATAAATTGTAGGAAATAAAAATCCAACATCTAATTTCCATACTGCTTGTACTTTCTAGTTTTTGAAAAAATGTATTTTCAAGGAAATTATAGAAATTGGGCAGAGACTGTTAGATTTCCAAACAATTTCAGTAATGGATTTATCTACTTTCATTCTCCCTTGACGTGTTAATAGTGCTTTCCTTAATATCAATATTTTATTGTACAATTTAACCACCTTATTCTCAAAATGAGTGATTATAGACTCGACACATTAACTGTTTCTCTCTCCACAGATCCTGCCAGACCACGTAAAAGAGGAACCCTAGGCTCGAAGGAAATTTAATGCAATTCCCCCTTTGTTGAAATCAAGCTGGTCTGATGTCAAGATAATTCCCTAGTGTTACGCAACAGTGATGTCTATCAAGGTAAGCAGATGCACAATTAAAAATTCTCTCAGGCAAAAAAACAGAAGCAAAATGCAGAAATTCCCCTTCACTTTCCATTTTCGAGACATTGACATAAAAGTTTGAACATACACATGGGAACTAAGGTAGAGCGAAAATATCAAACTTCTTTTTGAAAAGCAAAATCATCAGAACGGCACTACAAAAGGAGTTATTTTATTCACAAAGCTATTAAAAAGGTATCCAAGGAGAAAAACAGTACCACACATATAATACACAGAACAGAAAAGAGTTTTTTAGTATACAAGCTCATAATCTCATAATAGAGAAACCTGACACTCCACAAATGAAAAGGACAGAGATTATTTATAGCTGTAGATTTGACCTTAGTCCATCACTTAAAACCCAATTACACCTAATTCAAAATGATGTAATATTTTTCAAAGCATTTTGCACCAAAACTAGTTGTGTAGAAGAGTACGTTCTTATCATTTCATTTATTTCTACTTGTTTGCGTTGGAAGGAACTTTAGCTGTTCATCTAAAGTGGTGTAGAATTACTGACAATCTCTGGATTTCAATATCTTACTGTGGCTACAGTAAAAACCATGGACTCTAGAGGTTGCTGTAGGTTTCAGTGAAATAATGACATAATGCCGACCCATCACTACTCCCAAACCAGCTTCTCCAATTTCCCACTTGTCATGGTTGGGCAGCCATTTCTTATTTTGGAGCTATTGTCATTTGCCTCTTGTCACCAGTGATCACACTAATCCCCTGAATAAATGATAGCGAATGACAAACTGTCAATATGTGGGATCACTTTTACTGCAGCGCTAAATACAAGCAAAAGTAAAACACAAGTATTTTTGAGAGATAATAGACACCATGATAAAACAGAAAATCTGTGTACTGAATTCAGGCTTGCATTTAAGCCAGTGTCACACAGCTTGACAACAAGTGATAATAGAGGAAATGACTTAATTGCAGCAACTCATGAATTTTATGAAAAGATTGAAACATCCACTTTTAAATAGCTGTCTTTTGTGTAAAGGAACGGACAAATTTGAAGTCCCAAGTTATAATAGTTTGTTGACTAACATTCCAAATTTCCCTTCATTTTAAAGTTATTGGCTGAGATCCTTTAATGTGAGATAGTATTATTGAGTGTAACAAATAGCTACATTGACCAGTACTTCCCAAATATGGTTCGAAACCTATTCTGTGTAGCCTGAACTCAGATCAGTGGGACAATTTGAGATTTACAATTAGCCTTAGCTTCCTCAGCTAGGGAGGAAAAAAGAAAATGTATCGACTAATGAACATTAGGTACTCCAGAACTGAGGTTGATCTCTATGTGATTAGTTGTGGTAGAAATAGGGAATGACTTTTGTTGTGCAGTGGTAGTATCTCTATCTCTGCTCCAGAATGTCCAGTTTAACTCTCACCTGCCACAGGGATGTGTCATAATGTGTCTGAAAATGGTGATTTTAAAATTCCAATTGATGAATATCATGCTTCAATGAATATCATGAACTGACCACAATGATGTGGTATCAATAAGCATTTGTAATTTATGAAACTGATCCTGGCAACATTCAATATTGATAGGAACAAAGCAGAAAAAAGATTTTTCAAGCTACCTGATCTTTAACAATGGATCAACTGCCAGCACTTCATGCAGTAGGACATTGATGAATTCTTCTGGATCTAAAATTTGAAAAGTTGCACAATTTGTTTGTACTTATGTAAGCAGTGTTAGTCGGCTTAGTTTGACATAATTATAATATTTGATAAGATACGTTTAGCAGAACACTCTTGGCTGAAACTCTGAATTGTAAGGCCACGAAGTCTTAGCTTGCAAACTACAATGCACTATTACACTGGAGGTGTGTCCCTTTTAAATGAAATTCTAATTGCTAATTAAATTCCAGGCAAGATCAGTTAAAAGCATTCCATCACTTGCATGAGGTTTCATGCTTTACGCAGTCCTTTGCAAAGCTATCAAAAAAAAGTTGAAATTAATGCCAAAATGTTCATACTCTTTAACAGTCCTGAAGAAGGATTGACTTCTCCACCTCCTAATGCTGCCTGGCTTGCTGTGTTCTTCCAGCCTCCTGCTCGTCTCATTCCAGCATCTGCATTTTCTTTGTCTTTAATAATGTCCCTCAGTAACAGACTAGCTAATCTTGAGCAGCTCATCTAATCATATAAAATTTACATTAAGTTTTGAAGACATAGTGATAGTGTCAAATGGAGATACTCAGCAGCAGCAGTGTGTACTTTTTACAAGACACATTGTAGAAATTCACCAAAAGTCCTTCGATAGCACTTTCCAAATCCATGACCAGTTCCATCTCTAAGCACAACAGCAGCAGCATTTACATGGAAATACCACCACATACAAGTTCCCTTTCAAGCAACTTACCATCCATATTTCGAAATGCATCACCATACCTTCAGTGTCACTGGGTCAAAATGCTGGAATTTCCTCTCTAACGGCATTGCAGGTTGACTATAGCACATGAACTACAGCAGTTCAAGAAGGCTGCTCACTACTGCCTTCTCAAGGACAACTAGGCATGGGCAATAAATGCTAGTCTAGCCAGCAATGCCCATGAGTGAACTGAAAAAAAGTACAGAAAGTTTTTGCATTGCTGAAAAGAGATACACTTTTTGTTTCATACTTACCTGGGTAGAATCACAGATACATCTGTTCAAATCATTCTGTCCTGATGAGCGCAAGATTAAAACCTTCAAAACCCAGTCTCTTTTTTTCAGCAATACTTAAATTCTACACCACAAAGTTGCTGCATGAAGATTTGATGAGACATGGCTGGAAAATTCCAGCACTATGAAAGAGCTTATTTGATGCGCTGAAGATATAAAAGATATCTGATGTGGAGAAACATTATAATAAATAGAAGATGAAGTATGGAAATTAGCTTATTTTGTATAACTAAGCATCAAACCACTAAAATCTCAAATCAATATAAAATCATATAAGGTTGCTAGGTCTGGATAAGTTTAGGAGAGAGAGGGCATGCAAATGAAGAGGGAAGAAAGGACAAATTCATACATTTTGGGCTAATTCAACTTCAACAGAACATTACTTATGCAAGAAAAAAAGCAATTACCCTTTTCTGCCGAAGTAAACGTGTCACATCCTAATAGTTTCCTTAATTTTGTCACTTTATCTGCATTCACAACTCCAGTCCTAGGATCAAAGGATTTGTTGGTTAATCCTTGGCATCTTGAACACTTAATTAAAAATCCGGATCCTAGGTTACAGAGAAAATTACAAAGTGCAATATTTCAGAACACTTCTACACTAATAATTTCCTTGCTCCCTTTTTGTCACCAAGGCAGCATCTCATGTTGGGTTAAAATTCTGTACGTTCAGAGAGATTTCTAGCAACTCATTGAAGTGGTCACTCTTCAAACTTAAGTGTAGAGAATATTAGACGGTCTGTATATCAGCTAGAAATGGTATTATACTGGGATTTTTTTGTTATCAGTTTAAATAAGTTAAACTATGTTCTTGAAGGGATTTTGGTTTAATTTATAGTGTGTTAGCTTACAGGCACATTCTGTTTCTGATCAGTTAACCCCCAGAATTTCACCAGAATGTCCTGATGTTAAAAGCCTGCAGACACTATACAACAGCTGGTTGAGAATTTCTTTGTCTGATGAGCAGCAGGATTGATGGAAGACTCATTAATTCACTCATGTTCCATGCTAAAAATGAACCAAATGATTGGTTTTCAATGAGCCCTACTTCATCAGACTGCTGTTTAGTCTGCTCATGAGAAAGATGGGAGAGGGTATAAATAAGCATGTGAGAAATCACAGAACCCAGTATAAACAACAGTTGATCTATTGTTACAATCTCTACTCCATATCTAACCAGATACTGTGCCGAGTAAACGTTCTCTGGATGTTAAGAAATGCTATGTCCACTTATCGGAATAGATTTGTGATTCGTAACCTAAAAGGATATCAATGGTAGTATTGTGAAATCGTAACAATGCTGTTTTCAGATCTCTGAACAAATGCATGCTCAGTATAAGTAACCATGATTAAATGGAAGGAAATCCTTATAGGGTTGTTGAGGCCTAATCTACTGCCTCTAATACTACACTGAGGTCAATGAACTGAGAATTCACTTGGGGACTTTGCTGCTCTCGTGGCTCAGCTGCTCACCATCAGAGGTAGCACAAGATGTAATCGGTGGTGATTCCTACCAGAACATTAAAAGTAATAAAAATATAAAAACTGTAGAAAGCTTTAAATTGTCAGGTACACATTTGCAAACACTATCCTCACTCACTTGCGTAGTGGGTTGACTATGTCCTCCCTCAGTACATGTTGAATTTTCTCACTGTGTCCTCCAGGCATGTGAAGTATGCTATCCACCACTGAAGTGAATGCGAACAAGCTGGAAAAGCATTATTTTAAATAATGAATTCAATGGAACAAGAAACAATCAGATCTGATTCAATAGATGTTATTATACACAATCAGAATTGTTATCAGTGTAAGGAATGAGTTTACTAAACAGTAAAAAAAAAAGAAAAAAGTCTTACATCTTACATGATTCCAACAGTTAGGTTGGATGTGGGAGTGCCAGTAGAGGACCTGACGAAGGAGCAGCGCTCCAAAAGCTTACTATTTTAAATAAACCTGTAGGACCATAACCTGGTGTCATGTGACCCGTGACTTTGCAACAGTTAGGTACCACAGGAGAGTGAGGAAGTGGTTAGGACTGACAGGGGAGTGGATTAGGTTGTCAAGGAGAGAACAGTCCTACAGAATGCTGACAACTCGAGAGGATGAAGTGTTTGGTGGTGCATCCTAGATATGGCAGTAATAGTCAAGGTCAACTGGCAGGATAGAAAACAAGGACCAGGGGAATCCTACCATAGTTCAGAGGAAGGGCTAGGGGAAGAGGACAGAAATGGGAGTAACAGGTCAGACATGCCTGAAGTTCTGTAGTAGTACCCATTAAGGGCCCACATATTATTCTATGGGAGGTCTTGTGGCCCAGTGGGTAACATCTCTGCCTCAGAGCCAAAACACCCCAGGTTCAAGTCCCACACAGGACTTAACGGTCAAGGATGGTGCACTCAAAAAACAACCAAACAGGGTTAGTACCAACCTGTAAATCCTTCTACCATATGTTAATGGCAGGCAACCAGAACGGGACAGAGTCTAATCAGTCATGTGATGGGAGTAGTGGTAACTCTAGGATCACTCACTCAGACCTTTTGAGTATATACGTCGGGATGTCATGCAGAGATTGATCAGGATGTTAGTAGAGTACTATGTACAGTTCTAGTTACCCTGCTATAGGAAGGATATTATTAAATCGGAGAAGGTTCAGAAAAGATTTAACAGAATGTTGTGGGAATGAAGGGTTTGAGTTTTAAAGACAGGTTGTGATATTTTTCATTGGAGCGGAGAAGGTTGAGGGGTGACCTTGTAGAAGTTTATAAAATCATGAAGGGCATAGTTAAGATGAATAGCAAGGTTCTTTTCCTTAGGGTGGGAGAGTTCAAAACCAGGGATTATATTTTTAAGATGACAGGAGAAAGATCTAAAAAGGCAGGCAACTTTTTATTTTTTACAGAGTGGTTCGTATTTGGAATGAACTGCCAAAGGAAGTGGTGGATGCAGGTACAATTGCAACATTTAAAAGACATTTGGATAAGTACATTATTAGGAAAATTTTGGAGGGATATGGGCCAAATGTAGGCAAACAGCACTAGTTTGGTTTGGGAACATGGTCAACATGACTATTTGGACCAAAGTGTCTATTTCCATGCTGTGAGACTCCATACATAATTCAAGGTTAGAATGTGTGTGAAAGAGTGTATGTTGTCACAGGAGTCTGTACTTCTTGAGGGTCTGGTGGTCCACTATACCTGGTACAAATCAGAAACTAGAGTTTATATTCCTTATGCTGGATGCATTCAGCATGCAAGCAACCCCGTCCCAAGAACAGCAAAATCCTCCCAATTGATTGAAAACTAGAAAAAAAAAATCAACCAAACCTAAAAATTGTGGAGTCCAAATAGCAAGAATTGTGGTGTCCCTGAATCCCTTTCATTCTTCCTTTCATCAACTGCAGTACTTCATTTTCTCGCACTGGAGGAACATCCTCTTGTATGGTCAGGTTATCTTGAATTGTCTTCACTTGGAATTGAAACAGACTAAATTAATCCTTTCAATAGTGACAAAAATCTGCATTGTATCCTAATGATCTCAGCAATCCTGGACCCACCTCCATAACCAGAAACCCCAGCCGAAAAAAAATTAAAATCGCAGTCACTAATTTATTTGGTTTACAACACAAAAACCTACAAAATCTAATCCTGAAGTTCCAATGACTAGAGTGAATGACTGAGCTATGAATTCATACGAACAATCCTCATTCTTTGCTCTGTACTCAACCCAGTTATAAAAAAAAACAGGTCACCCACAGCACATCATTAGGACACCTCTACTTCATCAGACAATCCACATCAAACAAAAGGCCACAAACCATTAATGAACAAGAGTCCAAGAAACGACTCCAAGCTTCCTAAGGAAAGCAATCTGCCACCTCATCTTTGGCAGTTAACTAATCAGTCCACAAATCAGAGGTTATTTTCCTGCCTTATAAATATTTCTAAACCACTTCAATCATTTGATAAGTATGAAAGCTATTAATTATCTTCTCTACAAAGATGAAGAAAAGCAGCTTCACTGACTTTGCACCAATTAGTGCAATCTATTTTTCTGTCCATTGCCACCCCAAGGGCATTTCATACTCCCAGGTATGAAATCTGAAATAGTTAATAGAAGGCACACAGTGACTTGGGAATTACTTCAATTTTTACACCATGTCTCTCCTTGAACATGGCTTAGCTTGGGAACACAAACTGTAGAAGCACTAAAATTGTCAACCCACAACTCTTGAGATAGTAAATTAAAGCACAACACTGCGAATGCTTGAGACTTAAAATAAAGACAGAAAGAGCTGGAGAAACTCAGCAGGTACGTCAGCATCTACAGAGGAAGAAGCAAAGTTACTGTTTTGAGTCTTATGAGTCTTCAGAAGTCAACATGGCTGGAAAATGATGATATTTACATCGATGACTAAGGGGGAGGGGTAGCAGATGGTGAAGTGTCCAGAGCAAAACAAAAAGGAAATGCCACTGGTAAGGGAGAGAAGTTGATGCAAAGGGAACCCAGTGTTGAGTCCTGATGGCGGTAAACTGCTTAGGTAGAAAAGTAACTGATGTTTGGGTTCCACCAGAACACTGCAGCAGGGCTGGGACCTTGACCTCCTCCATCGCCAGACCATGGCAACATGCGCCTGGAAGAAGATCTCTACAAAGATCAACTGTGCTTAAATTCATTCAAGGGCAGAAGTAACAGTGTATGAATCCTGGGTCACAATCTTATTAAGCTTCAGCCATATACCAGTAACATCAATCTGTTTATTCCACAAACATTGCCTAACCAGCTCAACATTTACAATATTTTCTGTTATCATACCTGGTTCAAACACGGAATGGAAACTTCCAGGCACTCAAGCACTTTACATAAGTTTCTCTGCTGTGGCTGCATTTCCTCTAACAGGTTTCTGATAATATATTTGTTGAACTACTTCAGTAATAGATGTATTATTCTTCTCCCAGAAAAGGTACTACTGCATTCCAATTTACTCCACAGGCCCTGCAGTTTTGACAGCCCCACTTCCACTAGGTTATAATTCTTTACTTAAATACCCAAAAGCGTTACGGTGGAAATGATGGTTTTACCTGGTGTGGGAACTGGACTGCTGACTATCTCCCTCAGTAAGTTTGATGAAAAGCGTGCGTCAGGTTTACAGTTCCTTAATGGTATAAAAGTTGCTTTGTTCTGTTCACAACAAAAATAACGATTTTTTTCAAAAGTTCCATCACTCGCATCTTTTAGTTCATAGTCCTATATAATGAGACACACAAAACATTACCTGCCAGTGTTATAAAATTGTGCTTTCTTTCCAGTCTTGACCCTTCTCTCCCTGGGGTGTCATGTCCCATTTAATTTTACATCCCCATTTAACAAATATCATAAATCTATCCAGCAACGACCAGGAAAAACCAAGAAACAGGTTATTCCAGTTGCTAGAAGGTACATCAGGATGGCCCACTCAGATGAAACTCTGGAAATAAACATTTCTTCTGCTCAAAATCTCCCCACAGCACAATGGTTAGGAAATCAAACATCCAATTCATTATCAGGTGACACCTAAATTTAAAGTAACATCCTAAATGCATAATTAATAAGAACTTGCCAGAAGTCTAATCATTTAAACCAGAATGTAGAATACTTAGGAAGGACAGGATAAATTTAGTATTTAAAGCAATTTTATCTCACCAGGGAGAAAACATTTTGTCGAGAAAGATTACACTCTAATGTGGACTACAACGATGGTCTCAACAGCTCTGTATTTACATATGTTAATTCCTAGAGTCAACGACAACAAACTGTAATTGCTCGAAAAGCTCAGCAGGTCTGGCAGCATCAGTGGAGTGAAATCAGAGTTAACATTTTGGTCACTCAACCCGAAATCATAACTCTGATTTCTCTCCACTGATGCTGCCAGACTTGCTGAGCTTTTCCAGCGATTTCTGTTTTTGTTTCTGATTTACAGTTCTTCCGGTTTTTAACAACAAAATAGTACTGTGCATTATTTTGAATTAGGATGGCTGGGCATGGGGATTTTCTCAAGAGGGTAGATTGAATAGGTTGGGCTTGTTCTCGCTGGAGTTTAGAAGAATGAGAAGAGACTTTATTGAAACGTACAAGATTCTTATGCAGCTTGACAAGATGTGGAAAGGTTGCTTCTTCTTGTTGGAGGGTCCGGGATCAGAGACCATAATCTCAAATAAATGTGTCACCCAGTTACGACAGCTATGCAGAGGAATTTCTTCTCTCAGGTAGTAAATGTATGGAATTCTTTATTACAGAGGTCAGTCAAGTCTAGGTCATTAAGTATATTCAAGGCTGAGATAGATAAATTCTTAATCAGAGTCGAAAAGTGTGGCACTAAAAAAGCACAGGTCAGGCAGCATCTGAGGAGCAGCAGAGTTGAAGTTTCAGGCATAAGCCCACCTGAAACGTCGACCCTCCTGCTCCTTGGATGCTGTGCTTTTCCAGTGCCACATTTTGACTCTGACCCTCCAGTATCTGTAGTCCTCACTTTCTCCTAGATTCTTAATCAGGAAAGAGTCAAGAGTTAGGTAAGAGGAAAGGTAAGAGGATTGGATCAACCATGATCTCTCACTAATGGAAGAGCAGGGTGAATGGACTTAATGGCAGACTTCTGCTCAGCCATCTTACGATCCCACAAGAGCCATACCACATTGTAAAGGAGAGGTTAGACTTCCCACATCCTCCTAAATTAATTCTGCTGCAGTGGCAATAGTCTGATTTTCAATTGATAGTAAACAAACATGAACAAAAGAAAAGAACAAGATAACCACTGCTTTCAAATACAAAGTTGCTTAACGAATTCTAATAAATCAGCACAACAGCTCATCACATGAGCAAAGATTTCACTGGATACTTAAATCTGTGGACAAACTGGGTTCTACAAAATTTCTTGTATATTATGGTGCTCCTCCCAAAGGATGTTTAATGTACAGCACAATAACTAACATCTGCATAAAAATGTTAGAGTGAAAACTTTTCCAAATTTGTTTTTCTCTGAAATAAAATGAAGAACGGTGGATGCTGGTAATCTGAAACAAAAACAGAAATTGCAGAAACTCAGCATCTGTGGAGAGAAAACAGAATTAATGTTTGGAGTCCAGACCCTTTTTCAGCAATTTCTGTTTTTGTTTCAGATTACCAAAACAGAAATTGCAGAAACTCAGCATCTGTGGAGAGAAAACAGAATTAATGTTTGGAGTCCAGACCCTTTTTCAGCAATTTCTGTTTTTGTTGTTTTTTTTTTGAGTTGGCTAGTTTGTGGATGACCAAGAAATTGGAACCACTTTTTGAGAATATCACTGGTCACTAAGTTTTTGACACCCCAATATACAATTTTTTTAAACATTCAAATTGAAAAAAGATACGTGTGCACATGATTCAGCATTCTCTAAACTCACCAACTCAATTCCTGCCCAGAGACTGTCGTGACCTTCTGGTATACCGATCCATCTGATAACTCCATAGACTATAGCATTATTAGGCAATTTCACTTCCACCATCGACTCAACCTCGAGAGCAATACTGTCACTCTCCACAAGGTTTTGACCAGGAATGGATAGGGTAGAATTGAAAGTTTTGGAACTGTGTTTAGAAATCTTTGAATGAGCTGAGGTGGAAATTTCATCCGATTTTTCTCTGCCCATTTTCCTAGGCGACAAACTAGGAGACTGACTTCCAACTGGCGACTTGTTCCAGATTTCTGTATCTAAGAAAGTAACAGGAGTGTAAAATCACTAACAATTGATTTATGTGACAGAAGATGATCACTGAGATTATATAAAATACATCCTCATATCAACAGTATTCTGACTTTAACTATCGTGAGTTTGGAGAATACATTTCTCTACCCATACTTCTTGAAGGTAAGAGTCAGGCATGGGAAGATAGTCTCTTCCCATTTTAGACTCCATACCTGAGGAATTTACACAAAAACATCATGTGCATTAAAGGAAAGTTGCCATGGACCAAACTCAATGTTAGCAACTGAAAATCAACTTCAATACAAATAATGTCAGTTTAAAAAAAAGTTGGAGCCAGATATCTGTCAATTGGACTGGGGTAAATGCAGCCCACAATGATGCAAGCCGTTAGAATCAGTAGGATATGGTTCACCTACATAGTTGTGGGCACATGCTCACAGCATTAGTCCATAATTCTGCCACATATCTATTATTCCATTCTGATAAATAATAAAGAACTCAAGATTTATATAGCACCTTTCACAATCTTATGCTTTATAGCCAAATTAGAAACTGTTTGACGTATATTAACTATTACGTTGTACAGGGAGAAAATGAGGACTGCAGATGCTGGAGATCAGAGTCGAGGGCGTGGTGGTGAAAAAACACAGCAGGTCAGGCAGCAGCCGAGGAGCAGCATAATCGACATTTTGGGCAAAAGCCCTTCATCAGGAATGAGGCTGTGAGCCGAGGGGTGGAGAGATAAATGGGAGGGGGATGGTAACTGAGAGTGCGATAGGTGGATGGAGGTGGGGGTAATGGTGATAGGTCAGAGAGGAAGGTGGTGCGGATAGGTGAGAAGGAAGATGGATAGGTAGGACAGGTCATGAGGGCGGTGCTGATTTGGAAGTTTGGAACTGGGATAAGGTGGGAGACAGGGGAAATGGGGAAACCCACATTGATGCGTGTGGTTAGAGGGTTCTGAGGCGAAAGATGAGGCGTTCTTCATCCAAGCATCAGGTGGTTAGAGAGTGACGATGGAGGCAGCCCAGGACTTACATGTCCTTAGCGGAGTGGGAGGGAGAGTCAGGTCCATGCCCCCAACAACCCACTCTTCCCTCCCAGCACCTTTCCCGGCTCCTACAGGAATTGCAAAACCTGCACTCACCCCCCCCACCACAACTCACCTCCGACCAAGACCCAAAAGGAGCCTTCCATATCCTGCACTTCCACACTTTATTTACTGTATTCGCTGCTCCCGATGCAGTCTCCTCCACACTGGGGAGACAGGACACATCCTTGCACAGTGCTTTAGAAAACATCTCCAGGACACCCGCACCACATCCAGGACACCTGTGGCCGAACACTTCAACTCCCCATCCCACTCCACCAAGGACGTGCAGGTCCTGGACCTCCTCCAACACCAGGCCCTAACCACCCAATGCCTGGAGGAGGAATGCCTCATCTTCCGCCTCAGAACCCTCCAACCAGACAACATCGATGTGGATTTCACCAGTTTCCCCTGGCTCCCAATCTTATCCCAGTTCCAAACTTCCAACTCGGCACCGCCCTCATGACCTGTCCTAACCATCCATCTTCCTTCCCACCTATCCGCTCCATCCACCCTCCTCTCCGACCTATCACCATTTCCCCCCGCTCTCCATCCACCTATTGCACACTCAGCTACTTTTCCCTCCCAGCCCCACCCCTCTCCCATTCATCTCTCCACCCCCTCAGCTCACAGCCTCATTCCTGATGAAGGGCTTTTGCCCGAAACGTCAATTGTCCTGCTCCTCGGATACTGCCTGATCTGCTGTACTTTTCCAGCACCACTCTCTCAACTATTACATTGTACGGACAAGTTTGCACAGAAAGATCTCACAAATAACAAGGATATGAGTAGAGAACCTGTTTTAGTGATTGATTAACTGATAGATGTTTGCTGGTTTGTTGAAAGAAACTCTCACCTTTGAACAGTATTGTAGGATCTTTTACATCTAATTACAGGGGCAAGCAATTTAACATCTTATTCAAAAGATAGTATGTGCCACAGAGCAACACTCCATCTATACTGCACTGACGTATCAGTCTCAATTACTTGCACAAGTCTCTCAAGTCTGGCCTGACAAGGAGTTTAGAAAATTGAAAGTTTTTCTTCTAACTGTATTACAGGAACTTCTCTTTGAATAAATTATTGAATTGGCAATCACAAAAGCTTTCCCCTCTATCTACGTAATTTCCCAACAAAGAAAAACTGTGGATGCTGGAGATCAGATACAAAAACAGAAATTGTTGGTGAAATTCAGCAAGTCTGGCAGCATCAGTGTGCAGCATTAGAACTAATGAAGAGTTACCAGTCTCAAAACATTAACACTGCTTTCTTCCCACAGATGCTGCCAGACCTATTAAGCTGCAACTTCTGGTTTTGTTTGCACTTAATTCTCCATTTGGCTTGAGGGAAAATTATAACGAATGACAAGAGTACAAAAATCCCTATATTTTGCTTTATTTCAATGCTGAAAATAAAATGCATCCTGTATTTAGACAAGTATTCTTTCTAAATTAAAAAGTAAATGCCAATTTTAACAAGTATCAGCAGGCATGCAAGTCAAGTTGTCCTTCAAGAGGAGAAGAAACTAACAAAGATTTCATAGACATTTCACAAAAATGTAACCAGGGATAAGTTTTCAAACTGAACTCAGAGTCATCCTTGTAAAATTTAGAAGATTGCCTCTTTGTTATTAAGCATTATCACACTTTCTTGGGTGGGTTGGAACAGAGAAGGAAATTGGATTTTTTTTCATCCAGATCATCGGTTACTTAGCAATAACTTGAATGGTAGGTTTCCAAAGTTCAGAAAGAGCTAGGGATAGTCAGATAGAAACAAGTGGTCACTGTTACATGTACATTTGGCAGTGGTTTACTTTAGTTCTTTTAACAGAACTAATTTTGTATTGCATTTAGGTTTCAACATCTCTAAGCTAACAACTGTCTACTTCTCCCATGTATGTTAATACTGTCAAATAAAAAAAATTCTGAATTGCAATTTTCAAGAGTCAGAGTCATATGGAAACAGACCTTTCAGTCCAACTCGTCCATGCTGACCAAGTTTCCCAAATTAAACCAGTCCCACCTGCCTGCTTTTGGCTCATATTGGTCTAAAACTTTCCTATTCATGCACCTGTCTTTTAAATGCTGTAACTACACCTGTATCTATCACTTCTTCTGGCAGTTCATTCCACAAACAAATTGCCCACAGTTTCAGTTATAACGAAAGGTTGGATAGAAACAGGTTCTTCACTCAAGTGTAGGTGGTGAGGGGAGACCTTAGAGGTTTATAAAATTATGGGGGGGCATAGATAAGATGTATAGCAAAAGATCTTTTCTCTAGGGTTGGGCAGTTCAGAACTAGAAGGCATAATTTTAAGGTGAGAGGAGAAAGAAATTAGTTAAAAAGACTTACAATTTCTCTTGCAAATTAAGGTAATTTCCTAAACTACTCTGAAAGTTGATGTCGGTGTTTACTAAAGAGGTTCAATTTGTGATATAAACAACATTATAAAAAGAAATCCAGCAATTGAAAATACAGCATCTGGAGGCTGTAATGGTGCCTCATTCCATGCACTGTGCTGAGATGAAGCAGCTAGGAATTGTTCGAAAAAGACGGTGGTAACATGACAGCAAACTGACTGTAATCAGTATCACCCAACATTATTGGTGTCAAGCACTAAGGGTGACTCATTAGCCTGAATATTGTTTTTAAAATCTAACAAAAACTTCAGTATAGTATTATAGGGGTGAATGGATTTGAAGACACGGAGTCATGTAAAATATTTAGATATGGATGTACAATGGGAATTTCTGGTAGCTTATGAAATTGTAGTTTTTTTCCTTATTTATTTTCCCCTCAAAAAATTTAGATTTTCAAAATTGAAGCGAGAGATCTAACTGGATTTGTCCCACTATCCAAGATAGATTTTTCAGCCATGACATGCCCTCCACTTGGGACACTTTTACAAAATGCCTTGCTCTCACAAAATTAGCAATTAGCGAGTATGCATTGTGCAGAGAAAATCAACCTCATTGTGCCAACATTTGTAGGGGTACAACAGCAATCTGAATCTTCTTCACACATTGACTGCAGTACCCACTTGTCATCAATACAGAGAACTCTACATAGTTCAAATGATCTACACTATAAAAGGCAAAGGAGCACAGAATCAATGGATAAAATACAGGAAAACGTCAATAAACGTGTGTTTTTCTTACGTATTTTGCCTAAATTTACTATACTTTTAACTAAAAAGTGGATATTTGATCGTTATCAAGAACAAAAGGAAATCTTTTCTGCAATTGTAGCACTATTTTCCTTTAGGTGGTGATGGAAACTTTGCAAAACTAGGAAAGGATCGTGTTAATATTTACTGGTGTCTCTTCCCTTAAAAGAAACTGCATACCACTTCAACATGAACATGGAATTAATTTTCTACTTCTAACTTTTCCTACTCCAAGCCTAATTCCCAAAGTACATTGAAGATGATGTTGAATGGCTAACAACTGTATGGTTGCAATGGGATTCTGAACCTACCTCAGTCATGAAGTGCATTATGAAGTGTGATTAATAACATGATTATGTTTGATCTGTTTCTTTAACGAATGTAAAATGGAGCAATGAAAAAATTCACATGATCTGCCTAACAGGCTGTGTGACTTGGATACCATGGAACAGGAGGCCCAGGTCAAAACCTATGAGAACAAGGTGTAATGTCACATACCTGAAAACAAAGGATGAAGCAGATGTTCTTCTTTTTACAGATTTTCTATCTCAAAGTCTTTGAACAGAGACTGAGGAAGAAAGAAAGAAAGAAAGAGATGGCTCAGCAGTTGGGGAAAGACCGTATTGTCAATTAGCTACCAGACAGAATACTGGGAATAGCTTGTCCACCAGTTAGGGACACTGGAAGATCTGTTCCTGGTGAGCCAGAGAAAGAAAAAACAGCACTGGCTCTTATACTGACTGACAGATCAGAAATTCTGACAGGGTCAAGGAAGAGAGTCTTCAATGGTTGAGGGACTTTATGGATTCAGCAAAGCTGGGAAAAATGCACCCATTGGCAGTATTAAGTCATCAATAAAAGCTATTATTTCTGCTGCTTGGAGTACGAGTTGCTTGCTAAGTAATATTTAGTCAGGACTGATTTTTGTTTGCTACATTAGAAGTGTTAGAACAATTCTAACTTGGTGAGTGACAATTCAAATCTTTCTTTTAGAGTTATCGCTCTCTATTGGATCATAAAAACATTGCAGTACCCATCTTCAGTCAATGTAGGGAGCTTTATCACCATGATTCTTGAATGATCTATATTACAGAGGCCTGACAAAATAGCTTTTAAATCAATCGATGTGATACTGTAAAACGTCAGCTATCTAAAAGACGAAAATACACTGAGATCAGTATTAAAAAAATGTTCAAAGACTTTAGAAAAATGTAGACACATTGACAGCTATATACACAAAATAAACTCCTACCAGTGAAAAGTATCAATTGATGTTCGAACCTACCATTACTGTATAATTTATTCTCTTTATCATTTGAATGAGACGGACCCACTTTAGTATTACTTGCGCAAGTGATATCTCCTGCATTAATGAAAACTTCTTTGTCATTTTTCCTCCCCTTCATTTTATGGTCTCCTCCCTCCTGCATTGAATGGGAGAAAAGAAATATTTGACACAAAACAGCATAACTACAGCATTAGTTTGCAAGTTATTAGGTTTAAAGAGAATGTAAACTGACCCCAAACAGAGATGAGAAAACAACACCAGGGAAAATCAATGGGTCACTTTCTCTAGCTTTTATCTCAATGCTAAAAGAGAGGATCACTCCAGAGTTGAATCATACAGGCAACCAAACATAACCACATGACCAGAGAATATTCTACCCACCTAAACCAGTCTGTGTGCAGCCTGTGGGCAAATATCATGAAAGGTGCAAGATCTGTAGTATAATGAAAGTAAAACTAAAATTGGGCATTCTTGATAGTACAATACACTACACCACTAACATACAGTATCCTTTGGTGCACCCAGGAATCTCTACAAATCAAAACCCCTTTGCAGCAACTGTGGAGAGGGAAAGAGAAAGTGGAGACACCTTCAAGACAGAAAATCAATCAAAAGCTGCATTCTTTGTTGAAAAAAATATTGTTTCTTTCAGTGTGGGATTAAGGATTCAAAAAACTTATTTGCCTGGGAAAGAGACAAGGTCATGTCAAAGCAAGGAAAATCATTCCCCCTCTAGTGGAGAAAATAATTTACATACGCCAGTTTTCCAAAACCATCTAAGATGGTCACACAAGTAACAGGTCAGACCATCTCCCCAAAACGTTCAACGGTATTACCATCATTGAACCCTCCACTATCAATATTCTGGGGGTTACCATTGGCCATATAAATACTGTGGCCACAAGGGCAAGTCAGGGCTTAGGAATTCAATGGCAAGTAACTCAAGTCCTGAGTGTCCAAACTTTGCCCACCATCTACATGGCACAAGCCAGAAGTGTGATGAAATATGTTTCACATGTCTGGATACCAATGCACAAATTGTGCACTATCCAGGACAAAGCACCTACTTGACAAGCACGCATTCACGATCTTAAAGATTCACTGCTTCTACCATTGACACAAAGTGGCAACAGTGCATACCATCCACAAAATGTAGTGCAGTAACTCATCAAGCCTCCTTTGACAGCACCTCCCAAACTCATAACTCAACCATACAAAAGGACAACAAAAACACTGGAAATCCGCCACCTACAAGTTCCCTCCAAGCCCCACACCATTCTGACTTGGAACTTTTTCATCGTTCCTTCACTATTGTTAGATCAAAATCCTGGAACTTTCTCCCTAACGACACTGTGGCTT
The DNA here is from genome assembly GCF_004010195.1 of Chiloscyllium plagiosum. Taxonomy (NCBI): domain Eukaryota; kingdom Metazoa; phylum Chordata; class Chondrichthyes; order Orectolobiformes; family Hemiscylliidae; genus Chiloscyllium; species Chiloscyllium plagiosum. Next base: position 49,176,926 of record NC_057729.1, read on the forward strand.
ACAACCTGCATTCCAGCGATTTTGGACAGTGCCTCATTACCACTTTCTAAGGGAAGTTAGGCATGAGCAATAAATTCTGGCCAGCTAGGAAAGTTCACAGGCAGTGGACAAATGATTTAAAATCTCAAGTTTGTTACATGATGAAAAGTTGTTATAGCTTTGGTCAACTCTGAAAATTTTATATTGTTATACGGACTCACTGAAGTCAAAATCAGATGTTAATGGATAAAGACAGCCAATCTGCAACACATAAATCACCAGAGTTTTCTACCTCATTTTGAGCCTCAGTGCAAAGTGAAAGCATAGACTAATCACTGGACTTTTAAGAATTCCTACAATGCAGAAAGAGGCCATTCAACCCATCAAGTCTACACAGACCCTCCAATGAATATACCATCCAGACCTAGCCCCCTACCTATCTCCGCCAATCCACATAGCCTACATATCTTTGGACTCACATAGACATGGAGATAATATGCAAAATTCACAGTCACCCAAGGGCGTAATTAAACCCAGGTCCCTGAAACTGTGAGGCAATAGTGCTAACTATTAAGCACCACTGTGCTGCTCTGTAGCCCAAAATTACACAAATATCTAATTCCAGAATAAGAAGATATAGATGAGAAAGGAGACAAAAGAAAATTGATATTCCAACAAAACATAATCAACTGTACTTTGTCCTGCATCTTGCAGTACTTCAGTACAAATCTATAAATACCTCCTTGAGTTGGAAAGTGTGATAACGTTTTGTGAGAAAGCGCCACTACCCTATAATATTTAGTAATAGTTATGCGCTTACCACACACTCTACTCGAAACAACAATCCATTTAGTTCCAATCCACTGTCACGCCTAGATTTGATAATAGTTTTGACAATTCCTACCCATGTTACCCTGTTCCGTTTCACTTGCACAATGTCATTAATTTGTAGGACAGAAATAGATTTGAAAAGATTTTCATTCTGAACAAGTACACATCGATGAGACATGTCCTGGATTTCAAGAAGCAACTCTGCTTCATCCTTGCTGATTTCTTGGAGATCTTCTTGCTTCACTTTTGCTAATTTTATGGTCTTTTTGTTAAACTCCACAACTGCAGATAATTCATTTTCTGATCTAGTGCAATATCCCAATGAGCCTTTTTGGATCTTCTTCCTGTTTTCAGTAAATTCTTTCATCACAATAAAATAATGTTTATCTTCTTCAATTCCTCCCATTCCGATTTTGGGTGGTCCAAGGACCTGAAAAAGATTACAATTAATTGAGTGTGGTTGTTTTTTCCATTTATAGGCCACAAAAATAAAAACAAATTCGTTTCATCATGAGACAACTGTATCTGAAGAGGTTCACAGCAGTTCAAAAAAATCTGATCTCTCACAAGAGTAGCATCCTGGAAATTGCAGACTTGAGCACCTGCTCTCCATGACAGATTACTGAGTAAGCCACAGAGATCCTATTTTGATCTAATTCACTAGGCAAGCTATCCGGGACCATGCTGACATCAAAAGACCTCCAAAGCAGATGACCATTAAACATTTCATCTAAAATAAAGGACATAAGCTGTTCCTGCACCTTTCTCAGGACGATCCCAATAATTATCCATGAAAATATATTGCTGTTCATTCAGTGTTGCTGGATCAAAATCCTGAAACTTCCTCCCAGATGTATTGTAGGGGTATCCACACCAAATGGACTGTAGCAGTTCAGAAGATAGCTTACCACTACCTCAAGGGTGACCGGATATAGAAATATATGCTGGTCAAGCCAACAAATATACTTCATGATTTTTTTCTAAATAAGTACAATACAATTAAGTTCCTTGCAGTATGCAAAATAACAATTTCATTTACTTAAAAAAAAAGCTACAGATCTTCCAGAAAAACTTGGCACAGACAACCTATAACAGTCCCTTATGATGTCAACTAAAGTCTCATTGAAGACAGCAATGAATAGGATGGGTAGACAGTGAATAAACCGTCCTCACTATTCTTTTGAGAGGAATACGAACAGTTTTTGACTTACTTGCACACATATCCTGGTGGTAGAATGTATATCGAATGAAAATTCAGGATTTTGTCACACTCTTTTAGTTTTCAGTTTCTTTATTCCTAATGTATGTTCTCCATAAGAATGTCATCAAGACATTTTGCAAAAGTATCTTCATAAAGAAGTTGTCTGTTGTTGAATCAGTCTAGCAAGCTTATATTAGCTTCAAATAATTCCTTCCTTATCCATTGCTGAACATTACAGTCTTGGTTTAGAGATTGTGTTCCATTCAAACCTTATGATGGAAAAAAATTACAAAAACATAAGCATATTAACAAGAGAGTATTCAAGATGCTGTGTTGCACCACCATACATAGTCACAGCAGCATTAGTTACCCAGTTATAGAATTGTAATACTTCTCTACAATAGGAATTAATCTTAATTCCATTCTCTCCTCCTTTACCTATAACTCTGCAAATTAGCACTCTTTAGATATCTGTTGACAATCTGTTGACAGTCACTGGCATTACCGTCACTGAATCCCTTACTAACAACATCTAAGAGTTGCCTTGTACCAGAAACTGAACTGGACTAGCTGTGGAAATAATGTGACAAAAAAAAAGCAGATCAGTGATTAGGAATCCTATAGCGAGTAACTCACCTCCCTCTCAGGACTGCGACAGAATACTCCCCCATTTACCAGAATGAGTGTAGATCCAACAGCATTCAAGAAGCTTGATAACATCCAAGTCAAAGCAACCCGAATGATGGCACCACTTCCACAAATATCCTCTCCCTCCACCACTGATGCCTTAATGATTCAGCGCAGAAATTCACCAAGGCTCCTTGGACAACATCATTCAAACACACAGCCACTTTATATCCCACTCTCATCACTGTTTCTAGCGATTCTTCAGTGCCCCTTCTTGTGGCACAGCATTATGCTCCTATCTTTGGACCAAGAGGCCTGGATTCAAGTACCACCTGATCTGGGGGTGTGTAACAGCATCTCTAAAATTAGATTAAAAAAGGTAGGGCAAGGACAGTGGACAAAGGGGAATATCACTATCTGCAAGTCCCACTCAAAGCCACTTACCATCCTGACTTGGAATTATATTACTGTTTTTTCAGTGACACTGGGTCAAAATCCTGGCAACAATGTAAATCTACCTACAGAAAACAGACCAGAACAGTTCAAATTGGCAACTCACCAATGCCTTCAGTAAGGATTGTTAGGCACAGGGAATAAATGCTGGCACAGCCAGCTATAGCCACATCTCATGAATGAATTTTAAAATTATGCACTTCCCTTTTGAGAGCGATGACTTAAGCTGGCACCAATACACATACAGCCACTGGCATGTTTCTTGTTGTTTTAAACACCATAAAATCGATCACATTGGCTCAGTGGTTAGTACCACTGCCTTTCAGTGCCAGGGACCTGGGTTCAATTCCACCCTCAGGTGATTGTCTGCATGGAGTTTGCACATTCTCCCCATGTCTGCATGGGTTTCCTCCCACAGTCCAAAGATGTACAGGTTAGGTGGATTGGTCATTCTAAATTCTACATAGTATCCAGGGTTGCACAAGCTAGGTGGATTAGTCATGGGAAATGGAAGGGTAGCGGAAGTGGGATGATGTTAGGAGATGAGCATAGACTGGAAGGCCAAATGGCCTTCTTCCACACTGTAGGAATTCTATGATTCTCTGCTTTTAGGACAACCCATCCACATAAAAGCATGTTCTTTAATCTTTTCTGCAATCTCTTAAGCCTTCACAGGCTTCCTAAACAATTAAATTGCAACGGTTAAACAATGTGGGCGGCACGGTGACTAGCACTGCTACCTCACAGTGCCAGAGACCCGGGTTCAATTCCCGCCTCAGACGACTGACTGTGTGGAGTTTGCATGTTCTCCCCGTGTCCGCGTGGGTTTCCTCCCACAGTCCAAAGATGTACAGGTTAGGTGTACATCCGGAGTTTCCTCCGGGTGCTCCGGTTTCCTCCCACAGTCCAAAAATGTGCAGGTCAGGTGAATTGGCTATGCTAAATTGCCCGTAGTGTTAGGTGTATAGGGGTAAATGTAGGGGAATGGGTGGGTTGCGCTTCGGCGGGTCGGTGTGGATTTGTTGGCCCGAAGGGCCTGTTTCCACACTGTAAGTAATCTAATCTAATCTAATCTAAAAAATGTGAAGCAACATGTGAGAAATACCATTCACAAAAGCTAACAACTGTGCTCCAATAGAATTTACAAATCTGCACGGGAAACCACCGAAACTTTCGATTCGTGCGCGCCCTTCAATTTTGAGGTAATTTGTGAACTAATAGATCACATATAGTGGGAAGCCCGCCTCCTCAGCCAACTTGTCGATTTTCATAAATGGAAACAACGAAAACATTGCACTGCATCAGGACGAGCAATTCGCAAATCGGTTTTGCAAAAACGAAACAAACAGAAACTGCTGGAAAGGCTCAGCAATCTCCGTTTCTGTTTTGCAGCATTCTTTGGGCTTCAAGGTCCAGTCAGTTTATTTGTTAATTTAAAACAGACGTAAACCCAAAACTGAGTGAGGGGCAGAGTTTAATGACAGGATCTGGGGGGAGAAAGCGGGGCACAACAAACCCCGCGAGGCACTCGTCGCTGGTTTAATGTCAAAACCAGATGATGAGTAATAATATAATGCAGCGAGTGAGGAGAGCAACCCCCGAGGCGTATTTATAAACGGTATAAAACCGGGGTCTGTCGGTGTTCGACTTCAAACCGACTGACAGGGCCCGCCTGAGGCCGAGGGCGGCCTCCGCCGCCGTGCCCGGTTCACGGAGAGCCCTCAGCCTCCACCGCTCCGGTTATCCCAGTCCCGACGAACGAGGGGAGCCCGCACGCGGCCACCAAACCCCGAGAGAGGGTCAACCGCCTTCAGGCTAAAAATACCACCAAACCCCCTCAAACACACTTACCGCCCGGGCGCACCGACTGCGCATGCCCCACCTACACATCTCGCGAGAGCCCACGAGAGGCAGGACACGTGAAACTGAGGGCACGTGCACTGCACAGAGCTGCTTCAGGGACCAGCACTGTGCAAAAGACAGCACAGAGTCGCTTCAGGGACAAGCACTGCAAAAGACAGCACAGAGCCGCTTCAGGGACGTGCACTGCAATAGACAGCACAGAGACGCTTCAGGGACGTGCACTGCAATAGACAGCACAGAGCTGCTTCAGGGACGTGCACTGCAATAGACAGCACAGAGCCGCTTCAGGGACAAGCACTGTACAATAGACAGCACAGAGCCGCATCAGGGACATGCGCTGCAATAGACAGCACAGAGCCCCTTCAGGGACATGCACTGTACAATAGACAGCACAGAGCTGCTTCAGGGACATGCACTGTACAATAGACAGCACAGAGCTGCTTCAGGGACATGCACTGTACAATAGACAGCACAGAGCTGCTTCAGGGACATGCACTGTACAATAGACAGCACAGAGCCGCTTCAGGGACATGCACTGTACAATAGACAGCACAGAGCCGCTTCAGGGACATGCACTGTACAATAGACAGCACAGAGCTGCTTCAGGGACATGCACTGTACAATAGACAGCACAGAGCTGCTTCAGGGATATGCACTGCACAATAGACAGCACAGAGCTGTTTCAGGGACATGCACTGCACAATAGACAGCACAGAGCTGTTTCAGGGACATGCTCTGCACAATAGCCAGCAGAGAGCTGTTTCAGGGACATGCACTGCACAATGACAGCACAGAGCTGCTTCAGGGACATGCACTGTACAATAGACAGCACAGAGCTGTTTCAGGGACATGCACTGCACAATAGACAGCACAGAGCTGTTTCAGGGACATGCTCTGCACAATAGACAGCACAGAGCTGTTTCAGGGACATGCTCTGCACAATAGCCAGCAGAGAGCTGTTTCAGGGACATGCACTGCACAATAGACAGCACAGAGCTCTTTCAGGATCATGCTCTGCACAATAGACAGCACAGAGCTGTTTCAGGGACATGCACTGTACAATAGACAGCACAGAGCTGTTTCAGGGTCATACTCTGCACAATAGACAGCACAGAGCTGTTTCAGGGACATGCTCTGCACAATAGACCGCACAGAGCTGCTTCAGAGAGATGAACTGCACAATAGCCAGCAGAGAGCTGTTTCAGGGACATGCACTGCACAATAGACAGCACAGAGCTGTTTCAGGGTCATGCTCTGCACAATAGACAGCACAGAGCTGTTTCAGGGACATGCACTGTACAATAGACAGCACAGAGCTGTTTCAGGGAAATGCACTGCACAATAGACAGCACAGAGCTGTTTCAGAGACATGCACTGTAAAATAGACAGCACAGAGTTGTTACAGGGACATGCACTGCACAATAGACAGCACAGAGCCGCTTCAGGGACATGCACTGTACAATAGACAGCACAGAGCTGTTACAGAGACATGCCCTGTACAATAGACAGTGCAGAGCTGTTACAGGGACATGCTCTGTGCAATAGACAGCACAGAGCTGCTTCAGCGACATGCACTGCACAATAGGCAGCACAGAGCCACTTCATGGACATGCACTGTACAATAGACAGCACAGAGCTGTTACAGGGTCATGCTCTATACAATAGACAGCACAGAGCACTTTCAGGGACATGCACTGTACAATAGACAGCGCAGAGCTGGAAATGTGTTGTTGAAAAAGCGCAGCAGGTCAGGCAGCATCCAAGAAGCAGGAGAATCGACGTTTCGGGCATGAACCCTACTTCAGGTTCCTGAAGAAGAGCTTATGCCTGAAACATCGATTCTCCTGCTCCTTGGATGCTGCCTGACCAGCTGCGCTTTTCCAGCAACACATTTTCAGCTCTGATCTCCAGCATCTGTAGTCCTCACGTTCTCCTAATAGACAATAGACAATAGGTGCAGGAGTAGGCCATTCAGCTCTTCGAGCCTGCACCGCCATTCAATATAATCATGGCTGATCATTCCTAATCAGTATCCTGTTCCTGCCTTATCTCCATAACCCTTGATTCCACTATCTTTGAGAGCTCTATCCAACTCTTTCTTAAATGAATCCAGAAAGTGGGCCTCCACTGCCCTCTGGGGCAGAGCATTCCACACAGCCACCACTTCTGAGTGAAGACGTTTCTCCTGAGCTCTGTCCTAAATGGTCTACCCCGTATTTTTAAGCTGCGTCCTCTGGTTCGGTACTCACCCATCAGTGGAAATATGTTTCCTACTG